>NW_027362112.1:1562500-1877812 GCF_039654945.1 Dendrobates tinctorius
CCAGTCCTCCCTCTGTTATTGGGATGTATAATATGGCTGCTCAATAATATCTCACCACTGAGGGGCAGCCCAGTCCTCCCTCTGTTATTGGGATGTATAATATGGCTGCTCTATAATATCTCACCACTGAGGGGCAGCCCAGTCCTCCCTCTGTTATTGGGATGTATAATATGGCTGCTCAATAATATCTCACCACTGAGGGGCAGCCCAGTCCTCCCTCTGTTATTGGGATGTATAATATGGCTGCTCTATAGTATCTCACCACTGAGGGGCAACCCAGTCCTCCTTCTGTTATTGGGATGTATAATATGGCTGCTCTATAATATCTCACCACTGAGGAGTAGCCCAGTCCTCCTTCTGTTATTAGGATGTATAATATGGCTGCTCTATAATATCTCACCACTGAGGGGCAGCCCAGTCCTCCCTCTGTTATTGGGATGTATAATATATCACCACTGAGGGGGCAGCCCAGTCCTCCCTCTGTTTTTGGGATGTATAATATGTCTGCTCTATAATATCTCACTACTGAGGGGCAGCCCAGTCCTCCCTCTGTTATTGGGATGTATAATATGTCTGCTCTATAATATCTCACTACTGAGGGGCAGCCCAGTCCTCCCTCTGTTTTTGGGATGTATAATATGGCTGCTCTATAATATCTCACCACTGAGGGGCAGCCCAGTCCTCCCTCTGTTATTGGGATATATAATATGGCTGCTCTATAATATCTCACCACTGAGGGGCAGCCCAGTCCTCCCTCTGTTATTGGGATGTATAATATGGCTGCTCTATATTATCTCACCACTGAGGGGCAGCCCAGTCCTCCTTCTGTTATTGGGATGTATAATATGTCTGCTCTATAATATCTCACCACTGAGGGGCAGCCCAGTCCTCCCTCGGTTATTGGGATGTATAGTATAGCTGCTCTATAGTATCTCACACTGAGGGGCAGCCCAGTCCTCCCTCTGTTATTGGGATGTATAATATGTCTGCTCTATAATATCTCACCACTGAGGGACAGCCCAGTCCTCCCTCTGTTATTGGGATATATAATATGGCTGCTCTATAATATCTCACCACTGAGGGGCAGCCCAGTCCTCCCTCTGTTATTGGGATGTATAATATGGCTGCTCAATAATATCTCACCACTGAGGAGTAGCCCAGTGCTCCCTCTGTTATTGGGATGTATAATATGGCTGCTCTATAGTATCTCACCACTGAGGGGCAGCCCAGTCCTCCCTCTGTTATTGGGATGTATAATATGGCTGCTGTATAATATCTCACCACTGAGGGGCAGCCCAGTCCTCCCTCTGGTATTGGGATGTATAATATGACTGCTCTATAATATCTCACCACTGAGGGGCAGCCCAGTCCTCCCTCTGTTATTGGGATGTATAATATGGCTGCTCAATAATATCTCACCACTGAGGGGCAGCCCAGTCCTCCCTCTGTTATTGGGATGTATAATATGGCTGCTCTATAATATCTCACCACTGAGGGGCAGCCCAGTCCTCCCTCTGTTATTGGGATGTATAATATGGCTGCTCTATAGTATCTCACCACTGAGGGGCAACCCAGTCCTCCCTCTGTTATTGGGATGTATAATATGGCTGCTCTATAATATCTCACCACTGAGGAGTAGCCCAGTCCTCCTTCTGTTATTAGGATGTATAATATGGCTGCTCTATAATATCTCACCACTGAGGGGCAGCCCAGTCCTCCCTCTGTTATTGGGATGTATAATATGGCTGCTCTATAATATCTCACCACTGAGGGGCAGCCCAGTCCTCCTTCTGTTATTGGGATGTATAATATGGCTGCTCTATAATATCTCACCACTGAGGAGTAGCCCAGTCCTCCTTCTGTTATTAGGATGTATAATATGGCTGCTCTATAATATCTCACCACTGAGGGGCAGCCCAGTCCTCCCTCTGTTATTGGGATGTATAATATCTCACCACTGAGGGGGCAGCCCAGTCCTCCCTCTGTTATTGGGATGTATAATATGTCTGCTCTATAATATCTCACCACTGAGGGGCAGCCCAGTCCTCCCTCTGTTTTTGGGATGTATAATATGTCTGCTCTATAATATCTCACTACTGAGGGGCAGCCCAGTCCTCCCTCTGTTATTGGGATGTATAATATGTCTGCTCTATAATATCTCACTACTGAGGGGCAGCCCAGTCCTCCCTCTGTTTTTGGGATGTATAATATGGCTGCTCTATAATATCTCACCACTGAGGGGCAGTCCAGTCCTCCCTCCGTTATTGGAATGTATAGTATAGCTGCTCTATAATATCTCACCACTGAGGGGCAGCCCAGTCCTCCCTCTGTTATTGGGATATATAATATGTCTGCTCTATATTATCTCACCACTGAGGGGCAGCCCAGTCCTCCCTCGGTTATTGGGATGTATAGTATAGCTGCTCTATAGTATCTCACTACTGAGGGGCAGCCCAGTCCTCCTTCTGTTATTGGGATGTATAATATGTCTGCTCTATAATATCTCACCACTGAGGGGCAGCCCAGTCCTCCCTCTGTTATTGGGAAATATAATATGTCTGCTCTATATTATCTCACCACTGAGGGGCAGCCCAGTCCTCCTTCTGTTATTGGGATGTATAATATGTCTGCTCTATAATATCTCACCACTGAGGGGCAGCCCAGTCCTCCCTCGGTTATTGGGATGTATAGTATAGCTGCTCTATAGTATCTCACACTGAGGGGCAGCCCAGTCCTCCCTCTGTTATTGGGATGTATAATATGTCTGCTCTATAATATCTCACCACTGAGGGACAGCCCAGTCCTCCCTCTGTTATTGGGATATATAATATGGCTGCTCTATAGTATCTCACCACTGAGGGGCAGCCCAGTCCTCCTTCTGTTATTGGGATGTATAATATGTCTGCTCTATAATATCTCACCACTGAGGGGCAGCCCAGTCCTCCCTCCGTTATTGGGATGTATAGTATAGCTGCTCTATAGTATCTCACACTGAGGGGCAGCCCAGTCCTCCTTCTGTTATTGGGATGTATAATATGTCTGCTCTATAATATCTCACCACTGAGGGACAGCCCAGTCCTCCCTCTGTTATTGGGATATATAATATGGTTGCTCTATAGTATCTCACCACTGAGGGGTAGCCCAGTCCTTCTTCTGTTATTGGGATGTATAATATGTCTGCTCTATAATATCTCACCACTGAGGAGCAGCCCAGTCCTCCCTCTGTTATTGGGATGTATAATATGGCTGCTCTATAATATCTCACCACTGAGGAGCAGCCCAGTCCTCCTTCTGTTATTGGGATGTATAATATGGCTGCTCTATAATATCTCACCACTGAGGGGCATCCCAGTCCTCCCTCTGTTATTGGGATGTATAATATGTCTGCTCTATAATATCTCACCACTGAGGGGCAGCCCTGTCCTCTCTCTGTTATTGGGATGTATAATATGGCTGCTCTATGATATCTCACCACTGAGGGGCAGCCCAGTCCTCCCTCTGTTATTGGGATGTATAATATGTCTGCTCTATGATATCTCACCACTGAGGGGCAGCCCAGTCCTCCCTCCGTTATTGGGATGTATAATATGGCTGCTCTATGATATCTCACCACTGAGGGGCAGCCCAGTCCTCCCTCCGTTATTGGGATGTATAGTATGGCTGCTCTATAATATCTCACCACTGAGGGGCAGCCCAGTCCTCCCTCCGTTATTGGGATGTATAATATGGCTGCTCTATATTATCTCACCACTGAGGGGCAGCCCAGTCCTCCCTCCGTTATTGGGATGTATAGTATAGCTGCTTTATAGTATCTCACACTGAGGGGCAGCCCAGTCCTCCCTCTGTTATTGGGATGTATAATATGGCTGCTCTATAGTATCTCACCACTGAGGGGCAGCCCAGTCCTCCTTCTGTTATTAGGATATATAATATGGCTGCTCTATAGTATCTCCCCACTGAGGGGCAGCCCAGTCCTCCTTCTGTTATTGGGATGTATAATATGTCTGCTCTATAATATCTCACCACTGAGGGGAGCCCAGTCCTCCTTCTGTTATTGGGATGTATAATATGTCTGCTCTATAATATTTCACCACTGAGGGGCAGCCCAGTCCTCCTTCTGTTATTGGGATGTATAATATGTCTGCTCTATAATATCTCCACCACTGAGGGGCAGCCCTGTCCTCCTTCTGTTATTGGGATGTATAATATGGCTGCTCTATAGTATCTCACCACTGAGGGGCAGCCCAGTCCTCCCTCTGTTATTGGGATGTATAATATTGCTGCTCTATAGTATCTCACCACTGAGGGGCAGCCCAGTCCTCCCTCTTTTATTGGGATGTATAATATTGCTGCTCTATAGTATCTCACCACTGAGTGGCAGCCCAGTCCTTCCTCTGTTATTGGGATGTATAATATGTCTGCTCTATAATATTTCACCACTGAGGGGCAGCCCAGTCCTCCCTCTGTTATTGGGATGTATAATATTGCTGCTCTATAGTATCTCACCACTGAGGGGCAGCCCAGTCCTCCCTCTGTTATTGGGATGTATAATATGTCTGCGCTATAATATTTCACCACTGAGGGGCAGCCCAGTCCTCCCTCTGTTATTGGTATGTATAATATTGCTGCTCTGTAGTATCTCACCACTGAGGGGCAGCCCAGTCCTTCCTCTGTTATTGGGATGTATAATATGTCTGCTCTATAATATTTCACCACTGAGGGGCAGCCCAGTCCTCCCTCTGTTATTGGGATGTATAATATGTCTGCTCTATAATATCTCACCACTGAGGGGCAGCCCAGTCCTCCCTCTGTTATTGGGATGTATTGTATGGCTGCTCTATAATATCTCACCACTGAGGGGCAGCCCAGTCCTCCATCTGTTATTGGGATGTATAATATGGCTGCTCTATAATATCTCACCACTGAGGGGCAGCCCAGTCCTCCTTCTGTTATTGGGATGTATAATATGGCTGCTCTATAGTATCTCACCACTGAGGGGCAGCCCAGTCCTCCTTCTGTTATTTGTATGTATAATATGGCTTCCCTATAGTATCTCACCACTGAGGGGCAGCCCAGTCCTCCCTCTTTTATTGGGATGTATAATATTGCTGCTCTATAGTATCTCACCACTGAGGGGCAGCCCAGTCCTCCCTCTTTTATTGGGATGTATAATATTGCTGCTCTATAGTATCTCACCACTGAGGGGCAGCCCAGTCCTCCCTCTGTTATTGGGATGTATAATATGGCTGCTCTATAATATCTCACCACTGAGGGGCAGCCCAGTCCTCCTTCTGTTATTGGGATGTATAATACTGCTGCTCTATAGTATCTCACCACTGAGGGGCAGCCCAGTCCTCCCTCTGTTATTGGGATGTATAATATTGCTGCTCTATAGTATCTCACCACTGAGGGGCAGCCCAGTCCTCCCTCTGTTATTGGGATGTATAATATTGCTGCTCTATAGTATCTCACCACTGAGGGGCAGCCCAGTCCTCCCTCTTTTATTGGGATGTATAATATTGCTGCTCTATAGTATCTCACCACTGAGGGGCAGCCCAGTCCTCCCTCTGTTATTGGGATGTATAATATTGCTGCTCTATAGTATCTCACCACTGAGGGGCAGCCCAGTCCTCCCTCTTTTATTGGGATGTATAATATTGCTGCTCTATAGTATCTCACCACTGAGGGGCAGCCCAGTCCTCCCTCTGTTATTGGGATGTATAATATTGCTGCTCTATAGTATCTCACCACTGAGGGGCAGCCCAGTCCTCCCTCTTTTATTGGGATGTATAATATTGCTGCTCTATAGTATCTCACCACTGAGGGGCAGCCCAGTCCTCCCTCTGTTATTGGGATGTACAATATGTCTGCGCTATAATATTTCACCACTGAGGGGCAGCCCAGTCCTCCCTCTGTTATTGGGATGTATAATATTGCTGCTCTATAGTATCTCACCACTGAGTGGCAGCCCAGTCCTTCCTCTGTTATTGGGATGTATAATATGTCTGCTCTATAATATTTCACCACTGAGGGGCAGCCCAGTCCTCCCTCTGTTATTGGGATGTATAATATTGCTGCTCTATAGTATCTCACCACTGAGGGGCAGCCCAGTCCTCCCTCTTTTATTGGGATGTATAATATTGCTGCTCTATAGTATCTCACCACTGAGGGGCAGCCCAGTCCTCCCTCTGTTATTGGGATGTATAATATGTCTGCGCTATAATATTTCACCACTGAGGGGCAGCCCAGTCCTCCCTCTGTTATTGGGATGTATAATATTGCTGCTCTGTAGTATCTCACCACTGAGGGGCAGCCCAGTCCTTCCTCTGTTATTGGGATGTATAATATGTCTGCTCTATAATATTTCACCACTGAGGGGCAGCCCAGTCCTCCCTCTGTTATTGGGATGTATAATATGTCTGCTCTATAATATCTCAACACTGAGGGGCAGCCCAGTCCTCCCTCTGTTATTGGGATGTATTGTATGGCTGCTCTATAATATCTCACCACTGAGGGGCAGCCCAGTCCTCCCTCTGTTATTGGGATGTATAATATGGCTGCTCTATAATATCTCACCACTGAGGGGCAGCCCAGTCCTCCTTCTGTTATTGGGATGTATAATATGGCTGCTCTATAGTATCTCACCACTGAGGGGCAGCCCAGTCCTCCTTCTGTTATTTGGATGTATAATATGGCTTCCCTATAGTATCTCACCACTGAGGGGCAGCCCAGTCCTCCTTCTGTTATTTGGATGTATAATATGGCTTCCCTATAGTATCTCACCACTGAGGGGCAGCCCAGTCCCTCCTTCTGTTATTGGGATGTATAATATGGCTGCTCTATAATATCTCACCACTGAGGGGCAGCCCAGTCCTCCTTCTGTTATTGGGATGTATAATATGTCTGCTCTATAATATCTCACCACTGAGGGGCAGCCCAGTCCTCCCTCTGTTATTGGGATGTATAATATGGCTGCTCTATAATATCTCACCACTGAGGGGCAGCCCAGTCCTCCCTCTGTTATTGGGATGTATAATATGGCTGCCCTATAATATCTCACCACTGAGGGGCAGCCCAGTCCTCCTGTTATTGGGATGTATAATATGGCTGCTCTATAATATCTCACCACTGAGGGGCATCCCAGTCCTCCTTCTGTTATTGGGATGTATAATATGGCTGCCCTATAATATCTCACCACTGAGGGGCAGCCCAGTCCTCCTGTTATTGGGATGTATAATATGGCTGCTCTATAATATCTCACCACTGAGGGGCAGCCCAGTCCTCCTTCTGTTATTGGGATGTATAATATTGCTGCTCTATAGTATCTCACCACTGAGGGGCAGCCCAGTCCTCCCTCTGTTATTGGGATGTATAATATTGCTGCTCTATAGTATCTCACCACTGAGGGGCAGCCCAGTCCTCCTGTTATTGGGATGTATAATATGGCTGCTCTATAGTATCTCACCACTGAGGGGCAGCCCAGTCCTCCTTCTGTTATTGGGATGTATAATATGGCTGCCCTATAATATCTCACCACTGAGGGGCAGCCCAGTCCTCCTGTTATTGGGATGTATAATATGGCTGTTCTATAATATCTCACCACTGAGGGGCAGCCCAGTCCTCCTTCTGTTATTGGGATGTATAATATTGCTGCTCTATAGTATCTCACCACTGAGGGGCAGCCCAGTCCTCCTTCTGTTATTGGGATGTATAATATGTCTGCTCTATAGTATCTCACCACTGAGGGGCAGCCCAGTCCTCCCTCTGTTATTGGGATGTATAATATTGCTGCTCTATAGTATCTCACCACTGAGGGCCAGCCCAGTCCTCCCTCTTTTATTGGGATGTATAATATTGCTGCACTATAATATCTCACCACTGAGGGGCAGCCCAGTCCTCCCTCTGTTATTGGGATGTATAATATGGCCGCTCTATAGTATCTCACCACTGAGGGGCAGCCCAGTCCTCCCTCTGTTATTGGGATGTATAATATGGCCGCTCTATAGTATCTCACCACTGAGGGGCAGCCCAGTCCTCCCTCTTTTATTGGGATGTATAATATTGCTGCACTATAGTATCTCACCACTGAGGGGCAGCCCAGTCCTCCCTCTGTTATTGGGATGTATAATATGGCCGCTCTATAGTATCTCACCACTGAGGGGCAGCCCAGTCCTCCCTCTGTTATTGGGATGTATAATATGGCTGCTCTATAGTATCTCACCACTGAGGGGCAGCACAGTCCTCCCTCTGTTTTTGGGATGTATAATATGTCTGCTCAATTATATCTCACCACTGAGGGGCAGCCCAGTCCTCCCTCTGTTATTGTGATGTATTATATGGCTGCTCTATAGTATCTCACGACTGAGGGGCAGCCCAGTCCTCCTTCTGTTATTGGGATATATAATATGGCTGATCTATAATATCTCACCACTGAGGGGCAGCCCAGTCCTTCCTCTGTTATTGGGATGTATAATATGGCTGTTCTATAATATCTCACCACTGAGGGGCAGCCCAGTCCTCCCTCTGTTATTGGGATGTATAATATGGCTGCTCTATAGTATCTCACCACTGAGGGGCAGCCCAGTCCTCCCTCTGTTATTGGGATGTATAATATGGCTGCTCTATAGTATCTCACCACTCAGGGGCAGCCCAGTCCTCCTTATGTTATTGGGATGTATATTATGGCTGCTGTATAATATCTCACCAATGATGGACAGCCCAGTCCTCCCTCTGTTATTGGGATGTATAATATGGTTGCTCTACAATATCTCACCACTGAGGGGCAGCCCAGTCCTCCCTCTGTTATTGGGATGTATAATATGGCTGCTCTATAGTATCTCACCACTCAGGGGCAGTCCAGTCCTCCTTCTGTTATTGGGATGTATAATATGGCTGCTGTATAATATCTCACCAATGATGGACAGCCCAGTCCTCCCTCTGTTATTGGGATGTATAATATGGCTGCTCTACAATATCTCACCACTCAGGGGCAGCCCAGTCCTCCTTTTGTTATTGGGATGTATAATATGGCTTCTGTATAATATCTCACCAATGATGGACAGCCCAGTCCTCCCTCTGTTATTGGGATGTATAATATGGCTGCTCTATAATATCTCACCACTGAGGGGCAGCCCAGTCCTCCGTCTGTTATTGGGATGTATAGTATAGCTGCTCTATAATATCTCACCACTGAGGAGCAGCCCAGTCCTCCCTCTGTTATTGGGATGTATAATATGGCTGCTCTATAATATCTCACCACTCAGGGGCAGCCCAGTCCTCCCTTTGTTATTGCAGTTTATAATATGGCTGCTCTATAGTATCTCACCACTGAGGGGCAGCCCAGTCCTCCTTCTGTTACTGGGATGTATAAAATGGCTGCTCTATAATATCTCGCCACTGAGGGGCTGCCCAGTACTCCCTCTGTTATTGGGATGTATAATATGTCTGCTCTATAATATCTCACCACTGAGGGGCAGCCCTGTCCTCTCTCTGTTATTGGGATGTATAATATGTCTGCTCTATAATATCTCACCACTGAGGGGCAGCCCTGTCCTCTCTCTGTTATTGGGATGTATAATATGGTTGTTCTACAATATCTCACCACTGAGGGGCAGCCCTGTCCTCCCTCTGTTATTGGGATGTATAATATGTCTGCTCTATAATATCTCACCACTGAGGGGGCAGCCCAGTCCTCTTTCTGTTATTGGGATGTATAATATGGCTGCTCTATAATGTCTCACTACTGAGGGGCAGCCCAGTCCTCCCTCTGTTATTGGGATGTATAATACGTCTGCTCTATAATATGTCACCACTGAGGGGCAGCCCAGTCCTCTCTCTGTTATTTGAAAGTATAATATGTCTGCTCTATAATATCTCACCACTGAGGGGCAGCCCAGTCCTCCCTCTGTTATTGGGATGTATGATATGTCTGCTCTATAATATCTCACCGCTGAGGGGCAGCCCAGTCCTCCCTCCGTTATTGGGATGTATAGTATGGCTGCTCTATAATATCTCACCACTGAGGGGCAGCCCAGTCCTCCTTCTGTTATTGGAATGTATAATATGGCTGCTCTATAGTATCTCACCACTGAGGGGCAGCCCAGTCCTCCCTCTGTTATTGGGATGTATAATATGGCTGCTCTATAATATCTCACCACTGAGGGGCAGCCCAGTCCTCCTTCTGTTATTGGGATGTATAATATGGCTGCCCTATAGTATCTCACCACTGAGGGGCAGCCCAGTCCTCCTTCTGTTATTGGGATATATAATATGGCTGCTCTATAGTATCTCACCACTGAGGGGCAGCCCAGTCCTCCTTCTGTTATTGGGATGTATAATATGTCTGCTCTATAATATCTCACCACTGAGGGGCAGCCCAGTTCTCCTTCTGTTATTGGGATGTATAATATGGCTGCTGTATAATATCTCACCACTGAGGGGCAGCCCAGTCCTCCTTCTGTTATTGGGATGTATAATATGTCTGCTCTATAATATCTCACCACTGAGGGGCAGCCCTGTCCTCCCTCTGTTATTGGGATGTATAATATGGCTGCTCTATAATATCTCACCACTGAGGGGCAGCCCAGTCCTCCTTCTGTTATTGGGATGTATAATATGGCTGCTCTATAGTATCTCACCACTGAGGGGCAGCCCAGTCCTCCTTCTGTTATTAGGATATATAATATGGCTGCTCTATAGTATCTCCCCACTGAGGGGCAGCCCAGTCCTCCTTCTGTTATTGGGATGTATAATATGTCTGCTCTATAATATCTCACCACTGAGGGGCGCCCAGTCCTCCTTCTGTTATTGGGATGTATAATATGTCTGCTCTATAATATTTCACCACTGAGGGGCAGCCCAGTCCTCCCTCTGTTATTGGGATGTATAATATGGCTGCTCTATAATATATCACCACTGAGGGGCAGCCCTGTCCTCCTTCTGTTATTGGGATTTGGGATGTATAATATGGCTGCTCTATAGTATCTCACCACTGAGGGGCAGCCCAGTCCTCCCTCTGTTATTGGGATGTATAATATTGCTGCTCTATAGTATCTCACCACTGAGGGGCAGCCCAGTCCTCCCTCTGTTATTGGGATGTATAATATTGCTGCTCTATAGTATCTCACCACTGAGGGGCAGCCCAGTCCTCCCTCTGTTATTGGGATGTATAATATGTCTGCTCTATAATATTTCACCACTGAGGGGCAGCCCAGTCCTCCCTCTGTTATTGGGATGTATAATATTGCTGCTCTATAGTATCTCACCACTGAGGGGCAGCCCAGTCCTCCCTCTGTTATTGGGATGTATAATATGGCTGCTCTATAATATTTCACCATTGAGGGGCAGCCCAGTCCTTCCTCTGTTATTGGGATGTATAATATGTCTGCTCTATAATATTTCACCACTGAGGGGCAGCCCAGTCCTCCCTCTGTTATTGGGATGTATAATATTGCTGCTCTATAGTATCTCACCACTGAGGGGCAGCCCAGTCCTCCCTCTTTTATTGGGATGTATAATATTGCTGCTCTATAGTATCTCACCACTGAGGGGCAGCCCAGTCCTCCCTCTGTTATTGGGATGTATAATATGTCTGCGCTATAATATTTCACCACTGAGGGGCAGCCCAGTCCTCCCTCTGTTATTGGGATGTATAATATTGCTGCTCTGTAGTATCTCACCACTGAGGGGCAGCCCAGTCCTTCCTCTGTTATTGGGATGTATAATATGTCTGCTCTATAATATTTCACCACTGAGGGGCAGCCCAGTCCTCCCTCTGTTATTGGGATGTATAATATGTCTGCTCTATAATATCTCACCACTGAGGGGCAGCCCAGTCCTCCCTCTGTTATTGGGATGTATTGTATGGCTGCTCTATAATATCTCACCACTGAGGGGCAGCCCAGTCCTCCCTCCGTTATTGGGATGTATAGTATAGCTGCGCTATAGTATTTCACACTGACGGGCAGCCCAGTCCTCCCTCTGTTATTGGGATGTATAATATGTCTGCTCTATAATATCTCACCACTGAGGGCAGCCCAGTCGTCCCTCCGTTATTGGGATGTATAGTATGGCTGCTCTACAATATCACCACTGAGGGGCAGCCCAGTCCTCCTTCTGTAATTGGAATGTATAATATGGCTGCTCTATAGTATCTCACCACTGAGGGGCAGCCCAGTCCTCCCTCTGTTATTGGGATGTATAATATGGCTGCTCTATAATATCTCACCACTGAGGGGCAGCCCAGTCCTCCTTCTGTTATTGGGATGTATAATATGGCTGCCCTATAGTATCTCACCACTGAGGGGGAGCCCAGTCCTCCTTCTGTTATTGGGATGTATAATATGGCTGTTCTATAATATCTCACCACTGAGGGGCAGCCCAGTCCTCCTTCTGTTATTGGGATGTATAATATGGCTGCTCTATAGTATCTCACCACTGAGGGCAGCCCAGTCGTCCCTCCGTTATTGGGATGTATAATATGGCTGCTCTACAATATCACCACTGAGGGGCAGCCCAGTCCTCCTTCTGTAATTGGAATGTATAATATGGCTGCTCTATAGTATCTCACCACTGAGGGGCAGCCCAGTCCTCCCTCTGTTATTGGGATGTATAATATGGCTGCTCTATAATATCTCACCACTGAGGGGCAGCCCAGTCCTCCTTCTGTTATTGGGATGTATAATATGGCTGCTCTATAGTATCTCACCACTGAGGGGCAGCCCAGTCCTCCTTCTGTTATTTGGATGTATAATATGGCTGCCCTATAGTATCTCACCACTGAGGGGCAGCCCAGTCCTCCTTCTGTTATTGGGATGTATAATATGGCTGCTCTATAATATCTCACCACTGAGGGGCAGCCCAGTCCTCCCTCTGTTATTGGGATGTATAATATGGCTGCTCTATAATATCTCACCACTGAGGGGCAGCCCAGTCCTCCTGTTATTGGGATGTATAATATGGCTGCTCTATAATATCTCACCACTGAGGGGCAGCCCAGTCCTCCTTCTGTTATTGGGATGTATAATATTGCTGCTCTTTAGTATCTCACCACTGAGGGGCAGCCCAGTCCTCCCTCTGTTATTGGGATGTATAATATTGCTGCTCTATAGTATCTCACCACTGAGGGGCAGCCCAGTCCTCCCTCTGTTATTGGGATGTATAATATTGCTGCACTATAATATCTCACCACTGAGTGGCAGCCCAGTCCTCCCTCTGTTATTGGGATGTATAATATGGCCGCTCTATAGTATCTCACCACTGAGGGGCAGCCCAGTCCTCCCTCTGTTATTGGGATGTATAATATGGCTGCTCTATAGTATCTCACCACTGAGGGGCAGCACAGTCCTCCCTCTGTTATTGGGATGTATAATATGTCTGCTCAATTATATCTCACCACTGAGGGGCAGCACAGTCCTCCCTCTGTTATTGTGATGTATTATATGGCTGCTCTATAGTATCTCACGACTGAGGGGCAGCCCAGTCCTCCTTCTGTTATTGGGATGTATAATATGGCTGCTCTATAATATCTCACCACTGAGGGGCAGCCCAGTCCTTCCTCTGTTATTGGGATGTATAATATGGCTGTTCTATAATATCTCACCACTGAGGGGCAGCCCAGTCCTCCTTCTGTTATTGGGATGTATAATATGGCTGCTCTATAGTATCTCACCACTGTGGGTCAGCCCAGTCCTCCCTCTGTTATTGGGATGTATAATATGGCTGCTCTATAGTATCTCACCACTGAGGGGCAGCCCAGTCCTCCCTCTGTTTTTGGGATGTATAATATGGCTGCTCTATAGTATCTCACCACTGAGGGGCAGCCCAGTCCTCCCTCTGTTATTGGGATGTATAATATGGCTGCTCTATAGTATCTCACCACTCAGGGGCAGCCCAGTCCTCCTTATGTTATTGGGATGTATATTATGGCTGCTGTATAATATCTCACCAATGATGGACAGCCCAGTCCTCCCTCTGTTATTGGGATGTATAATATGGTTGCTCTACAATATCTCACCAATGAGGAGCAGCCCAGTCCTCCCTCTGTTATTGGGATGTATAATATGGCTGCTCTATAGTATCTCACCACTGAGGGGCAGCCCAGTCCTCCCTCTGTTATTGGGATGTATAATATGGCTGCTCTATAGTATCTCACCACTCAGGGGCAGTCCAGTCCTCCTTCTGTTATTGGGATGTATAATATGGCTGCTGTATAATATCTCACCAATGATGGACAGCCCAGTCCTCCCTCTGTTATTGGGATGTATAATATAGCTGCTCTATAATATCTCACCACTGAGGGGCAGCCCAGTCCTCCTTCTGTTATTGGGATGTATAATATGGCTGCTCTATAATATCTCACCACTGAGGGGCAGCCCAGTCCTCCTTCTGTTATTGGGATGTATAATATGTCTGCTCTATAGTATCTCACCAATGAGGAGCAGCCCAGTCCTCCCTCTGTTATTGGGATGTATAATATGGCTGCTATATAATATCTCACCACTGAGGAGCAGCCCAGTCCTCCTTCTGTTATTGGGATGTATAATATGTCTGCTCTATAATATCTCACACTGAGTGGCAGCCCAGTACTCCCTCTGTTATTGGGATGTATAATATTGCTGCTCTATAATATCTCACCACTGAGGAGCAGCCCAGTCCTCCTTCTGTTATTGGGATGTATAATATGGCTGCTCTATAATATCTCACCACTGAGGGGCAGCCCAGTCCTCCCTCTGTTATTGGAATGTATAATATGGCTGCTCTATAGTATCTCACCACTGAGGGGCAGCCCAGTCCTCCCTCTGTTATTGGGATGTATAGTATGGCTGCTCTATAGTATCTCACCACTGAGGGGCAGCCCAGTGCTCCTTCTGTTATTGGGATATATAATATGGCTGCTCTATAGTATCTCACCACTGAGGGGCAGCCCAGTCCTCCTTCTGTTATTGGGATGTATAATATGTCTGCTCTATAATATCTCACCACTGAGGGTCTGCCCAGTCCTCCCTCTGTTATTGGGATGTATAATATGGCTGCCCTATAATATCTCACCACTGAGGGGCAGCCCAGTCCTCCCTCTGTTATTGGGATGTATAATATGTCTGCTCTATAATATCTCACCACTGAGGGACAGCCCAGTCCTGCCTGTGTTATTGGGATGTATAATATGTCTGCTCTATAGTATCTCACCACTGAGGGGCAGCCCAGTCCTCCCTCTGTTATTGGGATGTATAATATGGCTGCTCTATAATATCTCACCACTGAGGGGCAGCCCTGTCCTCCCTCTGTTATTGGGATATATAACATGGCTGCTCTATAGTATCTCACCACTGAGGGGCAGCCCAGTCCTCCTTCTGTTATTGGGATGTATAATATGTCTGCTCTATAATATCTCACCACTGAGGGGCAGCCCAGTCCTGCCTCTGTTATTGGGATGTATAATATGTCTGCTCTATAATATCTCACCACTGAGGGGCAGCCCAGTCCTTCCTCCGTTATTGGGATGTATGGTATGACTGCTCTATAATATCTCACCACTGAGGGGCAGCCCAGTCCTCCTTCTGTTATTGGAATGTATAATATGGCTGCTCTATAGTATCTCACCACTGAGGGGCAGCCCAGTCCTCCCTCTGTTATTGGGATGCACAATTTGGCTGCTCTATAATATCTCACCACCGAGGGGCAGCCCAGTCCTCCTTCTGTTATTGGGATGTATAATATGGCTGCCCTATAGTATCTCACCACTGAGGGGCAGCCCAGTCCTCCTTCTGTTATTGGGATGTATAATATGGCTGCTCTATAATATCTCACCACTGAGGGGCAGCCCAGTCCTCCTGTTATTGGGATGTATAATATGTCTGCTCTATAATATCTCACCACTGAGGGGCAGCCCAGTCCTCCCTCTGTTATTGGAATGTATAATATGGCTGCTCTATAATATCTCACCGCTGAGGGGCAGCCCAGTCCTCCCTCCGTTATTGGGATGTATAGTATGGCTGCTCTATAATATCTCACCACTGAGGGGCAGCCCAGTCCTCCTTCTGTTATTGGAATGTATAATATGGCTGCTTTATAGTATCTCACCACTGAGGGGCAGCCCAGTCCTCCCTCTGTTATTGGGATGTATAATATGGCTGCTCTATAATATCTCACCACCGAGGGGCAGCCCAGTCCTCCTTCTGTTATTGGGATGTATAATATGGCTGCCCTATAGTATCTCACCACTGAGGGGCAGCCCAGTCCTCCTGTTATTGGGATGTATAATATGTCTGCTCTATAATATCTCACCACTGAGGGGCAGCCCAGTCCTCCCTCTGTTATTGGAATGTATAATATGGCTGCTCTATAATATCTCACCGCTGAGGGGCAGCCCAGTCCTCCCTCCGTTATTGGGATGTATACTATGGCTGCTCTATAATATCTCACCACTGAGGGGCAGCCCAGTCCTCCTTCTGTTATTGGAATGTATAATATGGCTGCTCTATAGTATCTCACCACTGAGGGGCAGCCCAGTCCTCCCTCTGTTATTGGGATGTATAATATGGCTGCTCTATAATATCTCACCACCGAGGGGCAGCCCAGTCCTCCTTCTGTTATTGGGATGTATAATATGGCTGCCCTATAGTATCTCACCACTGAGGGGCAGCCCAGTCCTCCTTCTGGTATTGGGATGTATAATATGGCTGCTCTATAATATCTCACCACTGAGGGGCAGCCCAGTCCTCCCTCTGTTATTGGGATGTATAATATGGCTGCTCTATAATATCTCACCGCTCAGAGGCAGCCCAGTCCTCCCTCCGTTATTGGGATGTATAGTATGGCTGCTCTATAATATCTCACCACTGAGGGGCAGCCCAGTCCTCCTTCTGTTATTGGAATGTATAATATGGCTGCTCTATAGTATCTCACCACTGAGGGGCAGCCCAGTCCTCCCTCTGTAATTGGGATGTATAATATGGCTGCTCTATAATATCTCACCACTGAGAGGCAGCCCAGTCCTCCTTCTGTTATTGGGATGTATAATATGGCTGCCCTATAGTATCTCACCACTGAGGGGCAGCCCAGTCCTCCTTCTGTTATTGGGATGTATAATATGGCTGCTCTATAATATCTCACCACTGAGGGGCAGCCCAGTCCTCCTTCTGTTATTGGGATGTATAATACTGCTGCTCTATAGTATCTCACCACTGAGGGGCAGCCCAGTCCTCCCTCTGTTATTGGGATGTATAATATGGCTGCTCTATAGTATCTCACCACTGAGGGGCAGCCCAGTCCTCCCGCTGTTATTGGGATGTATAATATGTCTGCTCAATTATATCTCACCACTGAGGGGCAGCCCAGTCCTCCCTCTGTTATTGTGATGTATTATATGGCTGCTCTATAGTATCTCACGACTGAGGGGCAGCTCAGTCCTCCCTCTGTTATCGGGATGTATAATATGGCTGACCTATAATATCTCACCACTGAGGGGCAGCTCAGTCCTCCCTCTGTTATTGTGATGTATTATATGGCTTCTCTATAGTATCTCACGACTGAGGGGCAGCCCAGTCCTCCCTCTGTTATTGGGGTGTATAATATGGCTGCCCTATAATATCTCACCACTGAGGGGCAGCCCAGTCCTCCTTCTGTTATTGGGATGTATAATATGTCTGCTCTATAATATCTCACCACTGAGGGGCAGCCCAGTCCTCCTTCTGTTATTGGGATGTATAATATGGCTGCTCTATAATATCTCACCACTGAGGGGCGTTCAGTCCTCCCTCTGTTATTGGGATATATAATATGGCTGTTCTATAATATCTCACCACTGAGGGGCAGCCCAGTCCTCCTTCTGTTATTGGGATGTATAATATGACTGGTCTATAATATCTCACCACTGAGGGGCAGCCCAGTCCTCCCTCTGTTATTGGGATGTATAATATGGCTGTTCTATAATATCTCACCACTGAGGGGCAGCCCAGTCCTCCTTCTGTTATTGGGATGTATAATATGACTGGTCTATAATATCTCACCACTGAGGGGCAGCCCAGTCCTCCCTCTGTTATTGGGATGTATAATATGGCTGTTCTATAATATCTCACCACTGAGGGGCGTTCAGTCCTCCCTCTGTTATTGGGATATATAATATGGCTGTTCTATAATATCTCACCACTGAGGGGCAGCCCAGTCCTCCCTCTGTTATTGGGATGTATAATATGGCTGCTCTATAGTATCTCACCACTGAGGGGCAGCCCAGTCCTCCTTCTGTTATTGGAATGTATAATATGGCTGCTCTATAATATCTCACCACTGAGGGGCAGTCCAGTCCTCCCTCTGTTATTGGGATGTATAATATGGCTGCTCTGTAGTATCTCACCACTGAGGGGCAGCCCAGTCCTCCATCTGTTATTGGGATGTATAATATGGCTGCTCTGTAGTATCTCACCACTCAGGGGCAGCCCAGTCCTCCTTCTGTTATTGGGATGTATAATATGTCTGCTCTATAATATTTCACCACTGAGGGGCAGCCCAGTCCTCCCTCTGTTATTGGGATGTATAATATGGCTGCTCTATAATATCTCACCACTGAGGGGCAGCCCTGTCCTCCTTCTGTTATTGGGATGTATAATATGGCTGCTCTATAGTATCTCACCACTGAGGGGCAGCCCAGTCCTCCCTCTGTTATTGGGATGTATAATATTGCTGCTCTATAGTATCTCACCACTGAGGGGCAGCCCAGTCCTCCCTCTTTTATTGGGATGTATAATATTGCTGCTCTATAGTATCTCACCACTGAGGGGCAGCCCAGTCCTCCCTCTGTTATTGGGATGTATAATATGTCTGCGCTATAATATTTCACCACTGAGGGGCAGCCCAGTCCTCCCTCTGTTATTGGGATGTATAATATTGCTGCTCTATAGTATCTCACCACTGAGGGGCAGCCCAGTCCTTCCTCTGTTTTTGGGATGTATAATATGTCTGCTCTATAATATTTCACCACTGAGGGGCAGCCCAGTCCTCCCTCTGTTATTGGGATGTATAATATTGCTGCTCTATAGTATCTCACCACTGAGGGGCAGCCCAGTCCTCCCTCTTTTATTGGGATGTATAATATTGCTGCTCTATAGTATCTCACCACTGAGGGGCAGCCCAGTCCTCCCTCTGTTATTGGGATGTATAATATGTCTGCGCTATAATATTTCACCACTGAGGGGCAGCCCAGTCCTCCCTCTGTTATTGGGATGTATAATATTGCTGCTCTGTAGTATCTCACCACTGAGGGGCAGCCCAGTCCTTCCTCTGTTATTGGGATGTATAATATGTCTGCTCTATAATATTTCACCACTGAGGGGCAGCCCAGTCCTCCCTCTGTTATTGGGATGTATAATATGTCTTCTCTTTAATATCTCACCACTGAGGGGCAGCCCAGTCCTCCCTCTGTTATTGGGATGTATTGTATGGCTGCTCTATAATATCTCACCACTGAGGGGCAGCCCAGTCCTCCCTCTGTTATTGGAATGTATAATATGGCTGCTCTATAATATCTCACCGCTGAGGGGCAGCCCAGTCCTCCCTCCGTTATTGGGATGTATACTATGGCTGCTCTATAATATCTCACCACTGAGGGGCAGCCCAGTCCTCCTTCTGTTATTGGAATGTATAATATGGCTGCTCTATAGTATCTCACCACTGAGGGGCAGCCCAGTCCTCCCTCTGTTATTGGGATGTATAATATGGCTGCTCTATAATATCTCACCACCGAGGGGCAGCCCAGTCCTCCTTCTGTTATTGGGATGTATAATATGGCTGCCCTATAGTATCTCACCACTGAGGGGCAGCCCAGTCCTCCTTCTGGTATTGGGATGTATAATATGGCTGCTCTATAATATCTCACCACTGAGGGGCAGCCCAGTCCTCCCTCTGTTATTGGGATGTATAATATGGCTGCTCTATAATATCTCACCGCTCAGAGGCAGCCCAGTCCTCCCTCCGTTATTGGGATGTATAGTATGGCTGCTCTATAATATCTCACCACTGAGGGGCAGCCCAGTCCTCCTTCTGTTATTGGAATGTATAATATGGCTGCTCTATAGTATCTCACCACTGAGGGGCAGCCCAGTCCTCCCTCTGTAATTGGGATGTATAATATGGCTGCTCTATAATATCTCACCACTGAGAGGCAGCCCAGTCCTCCTTCTGTTATTGGGATGTATAATATGGCTGCCCTATAGTATCTCACCACTGAGGGGCAGCCCAGTCCTCCTTCTGTTATTGGGATGTATAATATGGCTGCTCTATAATATCTCACCACTGAGGGGCAGCCCAGTCCACCTTCTGTTATTGGGATGTATAATACTGCTGCTCTATAGTATCTCACCACTGAGGGGCAGCCCAGTCCTCCCTCTGTTATTGGGATGTATAATATGGCTGCTCTATAGTATCTCACCACTGAGGGGCAGCCCAGTCCTCCCTCTGTTATTGGGATGTATAATATGTCTGCTCAATTATATCTCACCACTGAGGGGCAGCCCAGTCCTCCCTCTGTTATTGTGATGTATTATATGGCTGCTCTATAGTATCTCACGACTGAGGGGCAGCTCAGTCCTCCCTCTGTTATCGGGATGTATAATATGGCTGACCTATAATATCTCACCACTGAGGGGCAGCTCAGTCCTCCCTCTGTTATTGTGATGTATTATATGGCTTCTCTATAGTATCTCACGACTGAGGGGCAGCCCAGTCCTCCCTCTGTTATTGGGGTGTATAATATGGCTGCCCTATAATATCTCACCACTGAGGGGCAGCCCAGTCCTCCTTCTGTTATTGTGATGTATTATATGGCTTCTCTATAGTATCTCACGACTGAGGGGCAGCCCAGTCCTCCCTCTGTTATTGGGGTGTATAATATTGCTGCTCTATAGTATCTCACCACTGAGGGGCAGCCCAGTCCTCCCTCTTTTATTGGGATGTATAATATTGCTGCACTATAATATCTCACCACTGAGTGGCAGCCCAGTCCTCCCTCTGTTATTGGGATGTATAATATGGCCGCTCTATAGTATCTCACCACTGAGGGGCAGCCCAGTCCTCCCTCTGTTATTGGGATGTATAATATGGCTGCTCTATAGTATCTCACCACTTAGGGGCAGCACAGTCCTCCCTCTGTTTTTGGGATGTATAATATGTCTGCTTAATTATATCTCACCACTGAGGGGCAGCCCAGTCCTCCCTCTGTTATTGTGATGTATTATATGGCTGCTCTATAGTATCTCACGACTGAGGGGCAGCCCAGTCCTCCTTCTGTTATTGGGATGTATAATATGGCTGCTCTATAATATCTCACCACTGAGGGGCAGCCCAGTCCTTCCTCTGTTATTGGGATGTATAATATGGCTGTTCTATAATATCTCACCACTGAGGGGCAGCCCAGTCCTCCCTCTGTTATTGGGATGTATAATATGGCTGCTCTATAGTATCTCACCACTGAGGGGCAGCCCAGTCCTCCCTCTGTTATTGGGATGTATAATATGGCTGCTCTATAGTATCTCACCACTGAGGGGCAGCCCAGTCCTCCCTCTGTTATTGGGATGTATAATATGGCTGCTCTATAGTATCTCACCACTCAGGGGCAGCCCAGTCCTCCTTATGTTATTGGGATGTATATTATGGCTGCTGTATAATATCTCACCAATGATGGACAGCCCAGTCCTCCCTCTGTTATTGGGATGTATAATATGGTTGCTCTACAATATCTCACCACTGAGGGGCAGCCCAGTCCTCCCTCTGTTATTGGGATGTAGAATATGGCTGCTCTATAGTATCTCACCACTCAGGGGCAGCCCAGTCCTCCTTATGTTATTGGGATGTATATTATGGCTGCTGTATAATATCTCACCAATGATGGACAGCCCAGTCCTCCCTCTGTTATTGGGATGTATAATATGGTTGCTCTACAATATCTCACCACTGAGGGGCAGCCCAGTCCTCCCTCTGTTATTGGGATGTATAATATGGCTGCTCTATAGTATCTCACCACTGAGGGGCAGCCCAGTCCTCCTTCTGTTATTTGGATGTATAATATGGCTGCCCTATAGTATCTCACCACTGAGGGGCAGCCCAGTCCTCCTTCTGTTATTGGGATGTATAATATGGCTGCTCTATAATAACTCACCACTGAGGGGCAGCCCAGTCCTCCTTCTGTTATTGGGATGTATAATATGTCTGCTCTATAATATCTCACCACTGAGGGGCAGCCCAGTCCTCCCTCTGTTATTGGGATGTATAATATGGCTGCTCTATAATATCTCACCACTGAGGGGCAGCCCAGTCCTCCTGTTATTGGGATGTATAATATGGCTGCTCTATAATATCTCACCACTGAGGGGCAGCCCAGTCCTCCTTCTGTTATTGGGATGTATAATATTGCTGCTCTATAGTATCTCACCACTGAGGGGCAGCCCAGTCCTCCTTCTGTTATTGGGATGTATAATATGTCTGCTCTATAGTATCTCACCACTGAGGGGCAGCCCAGTCCTCCCTCTGTTATTGGGATGTATAATATTGCTGCTCTATAGTATCTCACCACTGAGTGGCAGCCCAGTCCTCCCTCTGTTATTGGGATGTATAATATGGCCGCTCTATAGTATCTCACCATTGAGGGGCAGCCCAGTCCTCCCTCTGTTATTGGGATGTATAATATGGCTGCTCTATAGTATCTCACCACTGAGGGGCAGCACAGTCCTCCCTCTGTTTTTGGCATGTATAATATGTCTGCTCAATTATATCTCACCACTGAGGGGCAGCCCAGTCCTCCCTCTGTTATTGGGATGTATAATATTGCTGCTCTATAGTATCTCACCACTGAGTGGCAGCCCAGTCCTCCCTCTGTTATTGGGATGTATAATATGGCCGCTCTATAGTATCTCACCATTGAGGGGCAGCCCAGTCCTCCTTCTGTTATTGGGATGTATAATATGGCTGCTCTATAATATCTCACCACTGAGGGGCAGCCCAGTCCTTCCTCTGTTATTGGGATGTATAATATGGCTGTTCTATAATATCTCACCACTGAGGGGCAGCCCAGTCCTCCCTCTGTTATTGGGATGTATAATATGGCTGCTCTATAGTATCTCACCACTGAGGGGCAGCCCAGTCCTCCCTCTGTTATTGGGATGTATAATATGGCTGCTCTATAGTATCTCACCACTGAGGGGCAGCCCAGTCCTCCCTCTATTATTGGGATGTATAATATGGCTGCTCTATAGTATCTCACCACTCAGGGGCAGCCCAGTCCTCCTTATGTTATTGGGATGTATATTATGGCTGCTGTATAATATCTCACCAATGATGGACAGCCCAGTCCTCCCTCTGTTATTGGGATGTATAATATGGTTGCTCTACAATATCTCACCACTGAGGGGCAGCCCAGTCCTCCCTCTGTTATTGGGATGTATAATATGGCTGCTCTATAGTATCTCACCACTCAGGGGCAGTCCAGTCCTCCTTCTGTTATTGGGATATATAATATGGCTGCTCTATAATATCTCACCACTGAGGGGCAGCCCAGTCCTCCCTCTGTTATTGGGATGTATAATATGGTTGCTCTACAATATCTCACCACTCAGGGGCAGCCCAGTCCTCCTTTTGTTATTGGGATGTATAATATGGCTTCTGTATAATATCTCACCAATGATGGACAGCCCAGTCCTCCCTCTGTTATTGGGATGTATAATATGGCTGCTCTATAATATCTCACCACTGAGGGGCAGCCCAGTCCTCCCTCTGTTATTGGGATGTATAGTATAGCTGCTCTATAATATCTCACCACTGAGGAGCAGCCCAGTCCTCCCTCTGTTATTGGGATGTATAATATGGCTGCTCTATAATATCTCACCACTGAGGGGCAGCCCTGTCCTCCTTCTGTTACTGGGATGTATAAAATGGCTGCTCTATAATATCTCGCCACTGAGGGGCAGCCCAGTACTCCCTCTGTTATTGGGATGTATAATATGTCTGCTCTATAATATCTCACCACTGAGGGGCAGCCCTGTCCTCTCTCTGTTATTGGGATGTATAATATGGTTGCTCTATAATATCTCACCACTGAGGGGCAGCCCTGTCCTCCCTCTGTTATTGGGATGTATAATATGTCTGCTCTATAATATCTCACCACTGAGGGGGCAGCCCAGTCCTCTTTCTGTTATTGGGATGTAAAATATGGCTGCTCTATAATGTCTCACTACTGAGGGGCAGCCCAGTCCTCCCTCTGTTAATGGGATGTATAATACGTCTGCTCTATAATATGTCACCACTGAGGGGCAGCCTAGTCCTCTCTCTGTTATTTGAATGTATAATATGTCTGCTCTATAATATCTCACCACTGAGGGGCAGCCCAGTCCTCCTTCTGTTATTGGGATGTTTGATATGTCTGCTCTATAATATCTCACCACTGAGGGGCAGCCCTGTCCTCTCTCTGTTATTGGGATGTATAGTATAGCTGCCCTATAGTATTTCACACTGAGGGGCAGCCCAGTCCTCCCTCTGTTATTGGGATGTATAATATGTCTGCTCTTTAATATCTCACCACTGAGGGGCAGCCCAGTCGTCCCTCCGTTATTGGGATGTATATTATGGATGCTCAAAAATATCACCACTGAGGGTCAGCCCAGTCCTCCTTCTGTTATTGGAATGTATAATATGGCTGCTCTATAATATCTCACCGCTGAGGGGCAGCCCAGTCCTCCCTCCGTTATTTGGATGTATAGTATGGCTGCTCTATAATATCTCACCACTGAGGGGCAGCCCAGTCCTCCTTCTGTTATTGGAATGTATAATATGGCTGCTCTATAGTATCTCACCACTGAGGGGCAGCCCAGTCCTCCCTCTGTTATTGGGATGTATAATATGGCTGCTCTATAATATCTCACCACTGAGGGGCAGCCCAGTCCTCCTTCTGTTATTGGGATGTATAATATGGCTGCCCTATTGTATCTCACCACTGAGGGGCAGCCCAGTCCTCCTTCTGTTATTGGGATATATAATATGGCTGCTCTATAGTATCTCACCACTGAGGGGCAGCCCAGTCCTCCTTCTGTTATTGGGATGTATAATATGTCTGCTCTATAATATCTCACCACTGAGGGGCAGCCCTGTTCTCCTTCTGTTATTGGGATGTATAATATGGCTGTTGTATAATATCTCACCACTGAGGGGCAGCCCAATCCTCCTTCTGTTATTGGGATGTATAATATGTCTGCTCTATAATATCTCACCACTGAGGGGCAGCCCTGTCCTCCCTCTGTTATTGGGATGTATAATATGGCTGCTCTATAATATCTCACCACTGAGGGGCAGCCCAGTCCTCCTTCTGTTATTGGGATGTATAATATGGCTGCTCTATAGTATCTCACCACTGAGGGGCAGCCCAGTCCTCCTTCTGTTATTAGGATATATAATATGGCTGCTCTATAGTATCTCCCCACTGAGGGGCAGCCCAGTCCTCCTTCTGTTATTGGGATGTATAATATGTCTGCTCTATAATATCTCACCACAGAGAGGCGCCCAGTCCTCCTTCTGTTATTGGGATGTATAATATGTCTGCTCTATAATATTTCACCACTGAGGGGCAGCCCAGTCCTCCTTCTGTTATTGGGATGTATAATATGGCTGCTCTATAATATCTCACCACTGAGGGGCAGCCCTGTCCTCCTTCTGTTATTGGGATGTATAATATGGCTGCTCTATAGTATCTCACCACTGAGGGGCAGCCCAGTCCTCCCTCTGTTATTGGGATGTATAATATTGCTGCTCTATAGTATCTCACCACTGAGGGGCAGCCCAGTCCTCCCTCTTTTATTGGGATGTATAATATTGCTGCTCTATAGTATCTCACCACTGAGGGGCAGCCCAGTCCTCCCTCTGTTATTGGGATGTATAATATGTCTGCGCTATAATATTTCACCACTGAGGGGCAGCCCAGTCCTCCCTCTGTTATTGGGATGTATAATATTGCTGCTCTATAGTATCTCACCATTGAGGGGCAGCCCAGTCCTTCCTCTGTTATTGGGATGTATAATATGTCTGCTCTATAATATTTCACCACTGAGGGGCAGCCCAGTCCTCCCTCTGTTATTGTGATGTATAATATTGCTGCTCTATAGTATCTCACCACTGAGGGGCAGCCCAGTCCTCCCTCTTTTATTGGGATGTATAATATTGCTGCTCTATAGTATCTCACCACTGAGGGGCAGCCCAGTCCTCCCTCTGTTATTGGGATGTATTGTATGGCTGCTCTATAATATCTCACCACTGAGGGGCAGCCCAGTCCTCCCTCCGTTATTGGTATGTATAGTATAGCTGCGCTATAGTATTTCACACTGAGGGGCAGCCCAGTCCTCCCTCTGTTATTGGGATGTATAATATGTCTGCTCTATAATATCTCACCACTGAGGGCAGCCCAGTCGTCCCTCCGTTATTGGGATGTATAGTATGGCTGCTCTACAATATCACCACTGAGGGGCAGCCCAGTCCTCCTTCTGTAATTGGAATGTATAATATGGCTGCTCTATAGTATCTCACCACTGAGGGGCAGCCCAGTCCTCCCTCTGTTATTGGGATGTATAATATGGCTGCTCTATAATATCTCACCACTGAGGGGCAGCCCAGTCCTCCTTCTGTTATTGGGATGTATAATATGGCTGCTCTATAGTATCTCACCACTGAGGGGCAGCCCAGTCCTCCTTCTGTTATTTGGATGTATAATATGGCTGCCCTATAGTATCTCACCACTGAGGGGCAGCCCAGTCCTCCTTCTGTTATTGGGATGTATAATATGGCTGCTCTATAATATCTCACCACTGAGGGGCAGCCCAGTCCTCCCTCTGTTATTGCGATGTATAATATGGCTGCTCTATAATATCTCACCACTGAGGGGCAGCCCAGTCCTCCTGTTATTGGGATGTATAATATGGCTGCTCTATAATATCTCACCACTGAGGGGCAGCCCAGTCCTCCTTCTGTTATTGGGATGTATAATATTGCTGCTCTTTAGTATCTCACCACTGAGGGGCAGCCCAGTCCTCCCTCTGTTATTGGGATGTATAATATTGCTGCTCTATAGTATCTCACCACTGAGGGGCAGCCCAGTCCTCCCTCTGTTATTGGGATGTATAATAGTGCTGCACTATAATATCTCACCACTGAGTGGCAGCCCAGTCCTCCCTCTGTTATTGGGATGTATAATATGGCCGCTCTATAGTATCTCACCACAGAGGGGCAGCCCAGTCCTCCCTCTGTTATTGGGATGTATAATATGGCTGTTCTATAGTATCTCACCACTGAGGGGCAGCACAGTCCTACCTCTGTTATTGGGATGTATAATATGTCTGCTCAATTATATCTCACCACTGAGGGGCAGCCCAGTCCTCCCTCTGTTATTGTGATGTATTATATGGCTGCTCTATAGTATCTCACGACTGAGGGGCATCCCAGTCCTCCTTCTGTTATTGGGATGTATAATATGGCTGCTCTATAATATCTCACCACTGAGGGGCAGCCCAGTCCTTCCTCTGTTATTGGGATGTATAATATGGCTGTTCTATAATATCTCACCACTGAGGGGCAGCCCAGTCCTCCCTCTGTTATTGGGATGTATAATATGGCTGCTCTATAATATCTCACCACTGAGGAGCAGCCCAGTCCTCCTTCTGTTATTGGGATGTATAATATGGCTGCTCTATAGTATCTCACCACTGAGGGGCAGCCCAGTCCTCCCTCTGTTATTGGGATGTATAATATGGCTGCTCTATAGTATCTCACCACTGAGGGGCAGCCCAGTCCTCCCTCTGTTTTTGGGACGTATAATATGGCTGCTCTATAGTATCTCACCACTCAGGGGCAGCCCAGTCCTCCCTCTGTTATTGGGATGTATAATATGGCTGCTCTATAGTATCTCACCACTGAGGGGCAGCCCAGTCCTCCTTCTGTTATTGGGATGTATAATATGGCTGCTCTATAATATCTCACCACTGAGGGGCAGCCCAGTCCTCCTTCTGTTATTGGGATGTATAATATGGCTGCTCTATAGTATCTCACCACTGAGGGGCAGCCCAGTCCTCCCTCTGTTATTGGGATGTATAATATGGCTGCTCTATAGTATCTCACCACTGAGGGGCAGCCCAGTCCTCCCTCTGTTTTTGGGATGTATAATATGGCTGCTCTATAGTATCTCACCACTGAGGGGCAGCCCAGTCCTCCCTCTGTTATTGGGATGTATAATATGGCTGCTCTATAGTATCTCACCACTCAGGGGCAGCCCAGTCCTCCTTATGTTATTGGGATGTATATTATGGCTACTGTATAATATCTCACCAATGATGGACAGCCCAGTCCTCCCTCTGTTATTGGGATGTATAATATGGTTGCTCTACAATATCTCACCAATGAGGAGCAGCCCAGTCCTCCCTCTGTTATTGGGATGTATAATATGGCTGCTCTATAGTATCTCACCACTGAGGGGCAGCCCAGTCCTCCCTCTGTTATTGGGATGTATAATATGGCTGCTCTATAGTATCTCACCACTCAGGGGCAATCCAGTCCTCCCTCTGTTATTGGGATGTATAATATAGCTGCTCTATAATATCTCACCACTGAGGGGCAGCCCAGTCCTCCCTCTGTTATTGGGATGTATAATATGGCTGCTCTATAATATCTCACCACTCAGGGGCGGCCCAGTCCTCCCTTTGTTATTGCAGTTTATAATATGGCTGCTCTATAGTATCTCACCACTGAGGGGCAGCCCAGTCCTCCTTCTGTTACTGGGATGTATAAAATGGCTGCTCTATAATATCTCGCCACTGAGGGGCAGCCCAGTACTCCCTCTGTTATTGGGATGTATAATATGTCTGCTCTATAATATCTCACCACTGAGGGGCAGCCCTGTCCTCTCTCTGTTATTGGGATGTATAATATGGTTGCTCTATAATATCTCACCACTGAGGGGCAGCCCTGTCCTCCCTCTGTTATTGGGATGTATAATATGTCTGCTCTATAATGTCTCACTACTGAGGGGCAGCCCAGTCCTCCCTCTGTTATTGGGATGTATAATACGTCTGCTCTATAATATCTCACCACTGAGGGGCAGCCCAGTCCTCTCTCTGTTATTTGAATGTATAATATGTCTGCTCTATAATATCTCACCACTGAGTGGCAGCCCAGTCCTCCTTCTGTTATTGGGATGTATGATATGTCTGCTCTATAATATCTCACCACTGAGGGGCAGCCCTGTCCTCTCTCTGTTATTGGGATGTATAATATGGTTGGCTGCTCTATAATATCTCACCACTGAGGGGCAGCCCAGTCCTCCTCCTGTTATTGGGATGTATAGTATGACTGCTCTATAATATCTCACCACTGAGGGGCAGCCCAGTCCTCCTTTTGTTATTGGGATGTATAATATGGCTGCTCTATAATATCTCACCACTGAGGGGCAGCCCAGTCCTCCTTCTGTTATTGGGATGTATAATATGTCTGATCTATAATATCTCACCACTGAGGGGCAGCCCAGTCCTCCCTCCGTTATTGGGATGTATAGTATGGATGCTCTATAATATCTCACCACTGAGGGGCAGCCCAGTCCTCCCTCTGTTATTGAGATGTATAATATGGCTGTTCTATAATATCTCACCACTGAGGGGCAGCCCAGTCCTCCTTCTGTTATTGGGATGTATAATATGGCTGCCCTATAGTATCTCACCACTGAGGGGCAGCCCAGTCCTCCTTCTGTTATTGGGATGTATAATATGGCTGCTCTTTAATATCTTACCACTGAGGGGCAGCCCAGTCCTCCTTCTGTTATTGGGATGTATAATATGTCTGCTCTATAATATCTCACCACTGAGGGGCAGCCCAGTCCTCCTTTTGTTATTGGGATGTATAATATGGCTGCTGTATAATATCTCACCACTGAGGGGCAGCCCAGTCCTCCCTCTGTTATTGGAATGTATAATATGGCTGCTCTATAGTATCTCACCACTGAGGGGCAGCCCAGTCCTCCCTCTGTTAGTGGGATGTATAATATGGTTGCTCTATAATATCTCACCACTGAGGGGCAGCCCTGTCCTCCCTCTGTTATTGGGATGTATAATATGTCTCTATAATATCTCACCACTGAGGGGCAGCCCAGTCCTCCCTCTGTTATTGGGATGTATAATATGGCTGCTCTATAATATCTCACCACTGAGGGGCAATCCAGTCCTCCCTCTGTTATTGGGATGTATAGTATAGCTGCTCTATAATATCTCACCACTGAGGAGCAGCCCAGTCCTCCCTCTGTTATTGGGATGTATAATATAGCTGCTGTATAATATCTCACCACTCAGGGGCAGCCCAGTCCTCCCTTTGTTATTGTAGTGCATAATATGGCTGCTCTATAGTATCTCACCACTGAGGGGCAGCCCAGTCCTCCTTTTGTTATTGGGATGTATAAAATGGCTGCTCTATAATATTTCACCACTGAGGGGCAGCCCAGTCCTCCCTCTGTTATTGGGATATATAATATGTCTGCTCTATAATATCTCACCACTGAGGGGCAGCCCTGTCCTCTCTCTGTTATTGGGATGTATAATATGGTTGCTCTATAATATCTCACCACTGAGGGGCAGCCCAGTCCTCCCTCTGTTAATGGGATGTATAATATGTCTGCTCTATAATATCTCACTACTGAGGAGCAGCCCTGTCCTCCCTCTGTTATTGGGATGTATAATATGGCTGCTGTATAATATCTCACCACTCAGGGGCAGCCCAGTCCTCCCTTTGTTATTGTAGTGCATAATATGGCTGCTCTATAGTATCTCACCACTGAGGGGCAGCCCATTCCTCTCTCTGTTATTGGGATGTATAATATGGCTGCTCTCTAGTATCTCACCACTGAGGGGCAGCCCAGTACTCCCTCTGTTATTGGGATATATAATATGTCTGCTCTATAATATCTCACTACTGAGGGGGCAGCCCAGTCCTCTCTCTGTTATTGGGATGTATAATATGGCTGCTCTATAGTATCTCACCACTGAGGGGCAGCCCAGTCCTCCTTCTGTTATTGGGATGTATAATATGGCTGCTCTATAATATCTCATGTGTTATTAATTGTAAATAATTCTGTTAGTACGTCCTTTAATTGGGGCCTAATCCACAAACCAACCCCACGATCTGCTTCTCCTCAGAATATAAGCGAGCACGACATGAGATTAAGAAGAAATCCTCTGATACACTGAAACTACAGAAGAAAGCTCGGAAAGGTATGTACTACCCAAGTATCACCATCAGCAGCACTATCACTACCATGAATATTATCATCATTATCACCATCGCGATGAGTCCCATCAGACCCCACCAATGCCCTCATCGTCATTATCACTAGGACCACCTTCAGACACCACCAATACTAAGGGTGTAGTTACGGGGGCAATGTCGGGATTGGGTGACCTCTCCTTGCTTGCCCGTTTCTCAATAACCTTCCTTTCCTTTTGTCTTGCATCACCTTCCACTCCGTCGTGTAGAAGTTTTAGGTAAGTGAATTTCTCTGGGTAGGGGTAAGGGCGTGGGTTCAGGGCACGTTAATGAGATAGAGCAAGGGTGGGCATCGTCATTGGTTATGTACCCTATCGCCATTGGTTATCTACCCCCTGATCCTCTGCACACTGTCTGATCTTCAACAGATGCAAACTATAGAAGCCTGGCGAGCTCAAAATTGCGGCTGAAATCTGGGATTCATTGAGATGGATCCATCAGGGGGCAAGGTTTCAGAGAGGTTGATCTCTCATGGAGAGGCATCACTGAGGTGGATCTTTCAGGTAGGGGCTTCAGAGAGGTGGATGTCTCAGAGAGAAGCTTCAGAGAGCTGTATCTTTCAGGGAGGGTCTTCAGAGAGGTGTATCTCTCAGGGAGGGGCATCAGAGAGGTGGATGTTTCAGGGAGGGGCATCAGTGAAGTTGATCTTGAAGGAGGGGCTTCAGAGAGGTGGATCTCTCACGGAGGGGCATCACAGGTAGATTTCTCAGGAAAGAGCTTCAGAGAGCTGGATCTATCAGGTAGGGGCATCAGAGAAGTTGATCTCAGGGGGAGGGCCTTCAGTGAGGTGGATGTCTCAGGGAGGGGCTTCAGAGAGGTAGATGTCTCAGGGAGGGGCTTCAGAGAGGTGGATCTCCCATGGAGAGGCTTCAGAGAGGTGAATAATAAAGGAAGGGGCTTCAGAGAGGTGTATCTCTCAGAGAGGGGCTTCAGAGAAGTTGATATCTCAGGGGGAGTGGCTTCAGAGAAGTGGGTCTGTTACAGAGGGGCTTTAAAGAAGTGGCTATCTTAGGGGGATGGTTAGGGGAAAGCACAGATTGGAGATTTTAGCTTAGTGGATGAATGATTTAGCCTTTGTACAGAGTGATGCTTCCACCACATTTAGGTCGGCTGCAAACATTGTGGATTTAATGTGGATTTTCTGCTGCATGTCCGCAGCATTTTCAAATCAAAATCTGCATGTATAACATGGATTTAGTGGAGAATTTCACCCTATGTTTGTAAGAGCGAAGACCAAACTGAATTCTGCACGATATGAACTTTCTGCATTTATCCCTATGGGTCATCCTGGCAACATGTAAATGCCAACTGAGCGAAGATACATGCTCAGGATCCCTGTTTGCAGTCAGTGGATGGAAACATTGCACGGCCTTATGTCAGACACATTTATTCTTCAACCTTGACAAGGAATGTGGTCTGTTAGAAAGGAGGTGGAGAAAGGTACAGCCAAGTATTCCACAACAATTTAGTGTCACTTAATTTACCGAAGTAATCCATCTAGCAGATGATGAAAACTTTAGCGCCCACCCATACATTATATGACTGTCAGCCAAATTGTCCATCCGGCAGCCATCTCGGCAGTCTCTCCCATACACTGGACGCTTGGTGCCAGACACCTCTGGGAGAACAAAGTTATCATCTGTCTGACATTGGATATGCTGCAATCTTCTCTCCCCTGACTATCACCTGTCCGGGACCACCATATAGTTTACACAGTCAGCCGAACCTGCCAGTATCGGTGGATTAAGACGATGTTGCTGTAAAACATGTGGGGGCTTTAGACTGGACAGATGTGCGTTCTATGACTGATTAGATGGCACAATTGCAGCTTTATACGAACCGATCGTCAGCGGTCATCTTATGGCTTGTTAAGACAGGCCGAGTGCAATTCCATGTGCACAGAATGACAGGGAATACAATTTCTCTTGCACACAGGCAATCATGTTATTGGCAGCACATGTCCTGGTTACACAGGCGTTGTGCTGCCGGGAACAAGAATTTTTAAGTAAGCAAAATGCTCTTTCATCCGTTTTTTTCAAAGTCGGTTTGCACAAGTCGATAATCAGGAACGAGAGTTCTTACCCATGTTTCCTGGTTATCTCCCAGTATAGGACTCTCAGTTCACTGTGTCTGAAAACGTAGATATATTTGACCCTTTCTTGTTCACATTCAGAAGCTCAACACCGTCCTCTTTATCAGCCCTAAGAATGTTTCTATTTACTGACTGTAGCAGAGATCCTGAATGTGGCGAGAAATTACAAGAGAAAATCTAATAGAAAGTTGCAGGACTTGTGGTGATAATGTACAGAGGTTGGCGCGCCCTACAGGGATCTACTCGTCAAATACAAATTGATAGTGTGCCACAAATGTCCAGTCTGTATGGACTGCCTGCTGTGACCCCCAACTGACAGCTGTGACCCCGCCACGGGATGCTATGACCCCCCTCTGACTGCTGCGACCCCCCCCACATAATGCTCTGACCTTTTACTGACTGCTGTGACCCCCTACTGACTGCTGCGACCCCCGCACAGAATGTTGTGACCCCTCTCTGACTGCTGCGACCCCCCCCACACAATGTTGTGACCTTTCACTGACTGCTGTGACCCCCTACTGACTGCTGCGACCCCCCGCACAGAATGTTGTGACCCCTCTCTGACTGCTGCGACCCCCCCACACACAATGTTGTGACCTTTTACTAACCGCTGTGACCCCCTACTAACTGCTGTGACCCCCTTCTGACTGCTGCGACCCCCCCCACATAATGTTGTGACCCCCCCAACTTAGCTCTGCGACCCCCCCAACTGGCTGCTGTATTGTTTTGACCCCTTCTAATTGCTGTGACCCCCGACGGTCCACTATTACCCCCTGACCAATGTGACCCCCTAATGACTGTTGTGACGCCCCAACCGACTGCTGTGACACCCCCTGAATGCTGTGACCCCCCCAACTGATTGCGGTGACCCCCCATATGACTTCTGTGACCCCCTTGCTGACTGCTACGACCCCCCCACTGACAGCATTGAGCCCCCCCAACTGACTGCTGTAACCTCCCAACTGGCTACTGTACTGCTGTGACCCCCCATTGTCTGCTGTGACCCCCCCCGACCAATGTGACCCCCTACTGAATGCTGTGACCCTCCCTGTATGCTGTGACCCCCCAACTGATTGCTATGACACCCCATCTGACTGCTGTCCCTCCCCCTCTTACTGCTGTCTCTCCCCCATTGACCATGATGACTCCAATCACTGACCACTGTGAGGCCGACTGACTGCTGTTACCCCCCCCCACTGAAAGCTGTGACCCCCCCCCCAGTCACTGCTGTGACCCCTTAAAAAATTGTTACTCCCCACTGACCGCTGTGACTCCCTCTGTGACTGCGTCTCTCTGTTGTGTGCAGGTAAAGGGGATCTGCAGCCACAGCTGGACCACGCTCTGCAGGACGTCAATGACATGTACCTGCTTCTGGAAGAAACAGAGAAGCAGGCGGTGCGCAGGGCGCTGATTGAGGAGCGCGGGCGCTTCTGTACCTTCATCACTCTGCTACAGCCCGTGGTGGTGAGCACAATCACATGATAGATGCTAAGGTACCAGATCACGTGACGCTGAGGTACTAGGTAACATGATGCTTGGATTGTGTCACATGATGCTGAGGTGCCAGATCACATGAAGCTTAGATTGAATCACATGACGCTGAGGTACCAGATCACATCACACTGTAGCAGCAGATCACATGACACTGAAGCACCAGATCACATGACGCTGAGGTACAAGATCACATGATGCTTGGATTGTATCACATGTCACGGAGGCACCAGATCACATGACACTGAGGCACCAGATCACATGACACTGAAGCACCAGATCACATGAAGCTTAGATTGAATCACATGACACGGAGGCACCAGATCACATGATGCTTAGATTGAATCACATGATGCTGAGGTGCCAGATCACATGAAGCTTAGATTGAATCACATGACACGGAGGCACCAGATCACATGATGCTTAGATTGCATCACATGATGCTGAGGTGCCAGATCACATGAAGCTTAGATTGAATCACATGACACGGAGGCACCAGATCACATGATGCTTAGATTGAATCACATGATGCTGAGGTGCCAGATAACATGAAGCTTAGATTGAATCACATGATGCGGAGGTGCCAGATCACATGAAGCTTAGATTGAATCACATGACACGGAGGCACCAGATCACATGAAGCTTAGATTGAATCACATGATGCTGAGGTGCCAGATCACATGAAGCTTAGATTGAATCACATGACACGGAGGCACCAGATCACATGATGCTTAGATTGCATCACATGATGCTGAGGTGCCAGATCACATGAAGCTTAGATTGAATCACATGACACGGAGGCACCAGATCACATGAAGCTTAGATTGAATCACATGATGCTGAGGTGCCAGATCACATGAAGCTTAGATTGAATCACATGACACGGAGGCACCAGATCACATGAAGCTTAGATTGAATCACATGACACGGAGGCACCAGATCACATTATGCTTAGATTGAATCACATGATGCTGAGGTGCCAGATCACATGAAGCTTAGATTGAATCACATGATGCTGAGGTGCCAGATCACATGAAGCTTAGATTGAATCACATGACACGGAGGCACCAGATCACATGAAGCTTAGATTGAATCACATGACACGGAGGCACCAGATCACATTATGCTTAGATTGAATCACATGATGCTGAGGTGCCAGATCACATGAAGCTTAGATTGAATCACATGATGCTGAGGTGCCAGATCACATGAAGCTTAGATTGAATCACATGACACGGAGGCACCAGATCACATGAAGCTTAGATTGAATCACATGACACGGAGGCACCAGATCACATGATGCTTAGATTGAATCACATGATGCTGAGGTGCCAGATCACATGAAGCTTAGATTGAATCACATGACACGGAGGCACCAGGTCATATGATGCTGAGATTCTGGGTAATGCGGCCTCTCATGTTTTCCAGAATGGCGAGATCCACATGCTGGGGGAGGTGACACACCTACAGGCGATAATCGAGGACCTGATGCTGCTGAGTGACGAACCTCACAAGCTGCCTGCTGCCAGCGAACAGGTGCGAGCCCCAGCGCACGCTCACAGCTATGGGCCGGGTGCAGTCCCTCGTAACCAGGCTGTAATTAATAAGAATTGGCCTAGAATAAGAGTCTGTCCAGAGCAGCCAATCACTGCACCTATCATTGTACTGAGCATTGCAAGAAATGAAAGCTGGGCTCTGATTGGTTGTCATGTTTATGTTTCTATTTCTGGACCTCTGCTTGCTGTCAATGAATGTAAGTATTCATGATCATATTCTGAGGTTGGAAACTGGTCCTGACCTAATACTCCTCACAGATGAGGGTTTGTTCCAATTTTATCCAGTGTCCTGATAATTGTGTGGAGTCCAGGCAGGTTACCTCATATTGGAAGACAATTGTAACCTTCAGCTGTGAGCAGTATCCAGTCACGATGCGATTAAAGTCTTCATTCACTGACAACAAGCACAGGTCTTGGGCGTAATTGTAAAAAGCTGCTGACATTTCCTTGGTCAGAGATGAAGGTTCACTTCCGTGGCGCTCGTGTCCATAGGTTTCCCCTCCACTCGGCTGTACATAATATACTATTATATAATGGTGATATCAGGTGAGGTGGAGGGGAGTAAGAGGCAGCGCCGGGCACAGCCGGGAACACCGGCCCCTTCCTCGCTTCTGAGTGGCTGCAGCTCTGCCCCATGTCTCCTAGCCATGACTGCGCCATAATAATTCTCTTCTCTGGCAGGTCATTAAGGATTTGAAGGGATCTGACTACTCCTGGTCCTATCAGACCCCCCCATCCTCCCCGAGCAGCTCTGGGTCTCGCAAGTCCAGTATGTGCAGGTAAGTGCATAGGTGAGGGGACGAGCATCCCCCATCCCCCCTGACACAGCCCGTCATTAGGTCACGCCACGGTATATGTGAGAGGTATAGATATTTTGTCCATAGTAGTGTCTTACATCATCGATGCTCTGACCATTTATCACAGTACAAAAACTGCCCCCTCCTGGCAAGCTGCCTCGCACCCTCACTCACCGGGTTCCGCGTGTCGCTATCGCAGCCTCCCGCAGTCCACAGGCGGATCGCAGCGGCTGGTGAGTGCCTCCTCCCAGGACTCTGGATGCAGTTCCCATGAAGCGACCTACTCCAAGCCACCATCACCCATGCCCTCGGACATGACGAGCCAGGTACGTGACCTAGTGCAGGTGATGTGCAGATGGCTGGAGCTTTCCTCTCTCACATCTTCTTCCCTCCATCAGAAATCCTCCAGCTCCGCGTCTTCAGAAGCCTCCGAGACTTGCCAGTCCGTCAGCGAGTGCAGCTCCCCCACATCAGTGAGTGTCATGGAGGGTCCCCAAGATGGATTGGTGGAGGGATAGAAAAGGGCCAGTGCCATCCTCTGTAAATGCAGTCCTTGTCAGTCCCTTTGCTTGCTGTTGGTGAATGGAAACCTCTCTTTTCTCCTGACCTTGTTACACTAGTATCCAGTTGCTACAAACTGTCAGCACAGAGGGAGATTGGTGTGAGCAGTGTTAGATCAGGCAGCCTCTGGATGTGACCAAGACTGCTTCTACTCAAAGATAGCAAGCAGAGAATCCCTCTAATGCCACATCTTCTGCAGGATTGGTCGCGGTCTGGTCCCTACGAAACGCCGCCTGCGAGCTCCCTGCAGCGCAGAAAGGACCGTGTGGAGCATCTGAGGGAGGCCGAACTGGGCCCCTACTACCCAAACATGGAGGACCCTTACCGACCCCGGATGTCTCCAGCTGTCATTGCTGCCAAGGTGAAGGCAATCATGTAATAACACATACCCCCAAATGCCGCCGCACCCTGTTTAAATACAGCAACATAATGTACCCCCAAATGCCCCCAGCATCCTCTATTAATACAGCAATATAACGTACCCCCAAATGCCCCTGGACCCTATATTAATACAGCAATATAACTTACCACCAAATACCCCCGGACCCTCTATAAACACAGCCATATAACGTACCCCCAAATGCCCCCGGACCCTCTATAAACACAGCAATATAACGTACCCCCAAATGTCCCTGGACCCTATATTAATACAGCAATATAACTTACCACCAAATACCCCCGGACCCTCTATAAACACAGCCATATAACGTACCCCCAAATGCCCCCGGACCCTCTATAAACACAGCAATATAACGTACCTCCAAATGTCCCTGGACCCTATATTAATACAGCAATATAACTTACCACCAAATACCCCCGGACCCTCTATAAACACAGCCATATAACGTACCCCCAAATGCCCCCGGACCCTCTATAAACACAGCAATATAACGTACCCCCAAATGTCCCCGGACCCTCTATAAACACAGCAATATAACTTACCACCAAATGCCCCAGGACCCTCTATAAACACAGCAATATAACTTACCACCAAATGCCCCCGGACCCTCTATAAATACAGCAATATAACTTAGAATCATAGAATCATAGAATCGTAGAGTTGGAAGGGACCTCCTGGGCCATCTGGTCCAACCCCCTGCTCAAAGCAGGATTCGCTAAATCATCCCAGTCAAAGATGTCTGTCCAGCCTCTGTTTGAAGACTTCCATTGAAGGAGAACTCACCACTTCTCGTGACAGCCTGTTCCACTCATTGATCACTCTAACTGTCAAAAAGTTTTTTCTAATATCTAATCTGTGTCTCCTCCCATTCAGTTTCATCCCATTGCTTCTAGTCTTTCCTTGTGCAAATGAGAATAAAGTTGATCCTTCTACAATGTGACAGCCCTTTAGATATTTGTAGACAGCTATTAAGTCTCCTCTCAGTCTTCTCTTTTGCAAACTAAACATTCCCAAATCCTGCAACCTTTCCTCATAAGACAGGGTTTGCAGACCGGTCACCATTCTGGTCGCTCTTTTCTGAACTTGCTCCAGTTTGTTGATGTCTTTTTTAAAATGTGGTGCCCAAAACTGGACACAATATTCCAGATGAGGTCTGACCAAAGAGGAGTAGAGGGAAATAATGACTTCACGTGATCTAGACTGTATGCTTCTGTTAATACATCCTAGAATTGCATTTGCCTTTTTTGCTGCTGCATCACACTGTTGACTCATATTCAGTCTGTGATCTATTAGTATACCCAAGTCTTTTTCACATGTGCTGTCACTTAGCCCTATTCCTCCCATTCTATATATGCTTTTTCCATTTTTATTGCCCAGATGTAGTACTTTGCATTTCTCCCTGTTAAAAACCATTCTGTTAGTTGCTGCCCACTTCTCCAGTTTATTTAAATCTTTTTGAATCCTCTCTCTCTCTTCTCTAGTATTAGCTATCCCTCCTAGCTTTGTGTCATCAGCAAATTTAATCAGTTTACCCTCAATTCCTTCATCTAAATCGTTGATAAAGATGTTGAACAATACAGGGCCCAGGACAGAGCCCTGTGGTACCCCACTTGAGACATTCTTCCAACTGGATGTGCAGCCATTTACGACCACTCTTTGGGTCCGATCACTAAGCCAGTTATGAATCCACCTAACAGTTGCCTTGTCCATTCCATACTTAATCATTTTTTCAATAAGGATTGTATGAGAGACTTTGTCAAATGCTTTGCTGAAGTCAAGATATACTATATCTACAGCATTTCCTTGATCCACCCAATCAGTGATACCGTCATAGAAGGAAATTAAGTTAGTCTGACATGACTTATTAGTTACAAACCCATGCTGACTCTGTTTAATCACTTCATTCTTATCCAGGTATTGACATACATGTTGTTTAATAATTTGTTCAAAGATCTTTCCTGGTATAGAAGTCAGACTCACCGGCCTATAGTTACCTGGGTCCACCTTCTTCCCCTTTTTGAAGATAGGAACAACATTTGCTCTTCTCCAGTCTTCTGGCACTTCTCCTGTTCTCCAAGAATTTTCAAAGATTATAGAGAGGGGTTCAAAAATTTCTTCTGCTATCTCCTTCAGTACTCTGGGGTGTAATTCATCTGGACCTGGAGACTTGAATTCATTTAGGCTAGCTAAGTGTTTCCTCACTATCTTTCTGTTTATAGATATCCTGGATTCTTCTATTCCCTTAATAGGACAGTGAATAACAGTTGATGTTACATTTCCTTTCTGAGAGAAAACAGATGCAAAATAGGAATTTAAAAGTTCAGCCTTCTCAACATCCTGTCTTACCATTTCATCATTTTCATCCTGTAAAAATCCTATAGCATCTTTGACTTTTCTTTTACTTTTGACATATCCCCAAAATCCTTTATTATTGCTTTTGACATCTCTTGCAAGCCTCAATTCATTTTCAGCTTTAGCTAATCTGATTTGTGCCCTGCAGGTTCTGCAGACAGCATTATATTCTTCTTTAGATATGCCTCCCTCTTTCCATTTTATAAACATTTTTTTCTTCCTTTTTAGCATGTGCTTAAGTTCTGTGTTCATCCATCCTGGTTTCCTTAACTGCTTCCTATTCTTCCCTCTTTTCGGAATTGTTAACAACTGTGCTTTGAGAATTTCATTTTTCAAGATTTCCCATCCTTCCTGGACATTTTTGTCTTTAAGGATATCCAGCCATTGGATCCCTCCAATTCTCTTTCTGAATCCCTTAAAATCTGCCTTTCTGAAATCTAACCTTGACGTCTGAGTCTTCACAGGTCTTCCGCCTCTAGTTATCCAAAATTCTAAAATAGCATGGTCGCTACCTCCTAGGGTCCCAGCCACTTTTACCTCCTCAACCATTTCCTCCCTGTTTATAAGGATTAGATCCAAGGTAGCAGTTCCCCTTGTTTTCTCCCTTACCTTTTGGAAGATAAAGTTGTCAGCAAGAGAGGATAAGAATTTCCTTGACCTGTTAGTTTTGCCTGAGAGAGATTCCCAACAAATGTCTGGATAGTTGAAATCTCCCATGACAACTATGTCATATTTTTTGGAGAACTTGGCCATTTGATGCATAAAGAGTTCATCCATAGCTTCAGCTTGCACAGGCGGCCTGTAGTAAATGCCTACAATGGTGTCCTTTCCATTGTTCTGTCCTTGTATTCTTACCCAAACAGTTTCCACAGAACTCCCAGTCTCTGAAGCTTCAATCTCTGTGCAGATATACGCGTTTCTAACATACAATGCAACACCCCCTCCTCGTTTATCAAGTCTGTTTCTTGCAAATAAGTTGTTTCCTTCTAGTCTTGTATTCCAATCATGTGTATTGTCCCACCAAGTTTCAGTGATTCTAATGACATCATATTTCTTTTCCTGTGTTAGTAGTTCCAATTCTCCTTGTTTGTTGCCCATGCTTTGTGCATTAGTATAGAAACATTTTAGTTTGTGATTGGTTTCTCTTTCTCCAATATTTTTATTAATTAGATTCTTTCGTCTTTGTTCTTCCTTTCCACTTCTAATAGCAGAGTTCTCAATAGCATTTGTCAGGTGTATGGCTTTTTCTGGTCTTTTGCTTCCCTTCCCATGTTGTTCTAGTTTAAAGCTCTCCTTACAAGTGTAGCAAGGCGACTTCCAAATACCTGCTTTCCAGTCTTCGTAAGGTGCACCCCATCTCTAGCAAGTAGTCCATCGTATAAGTAGTTCACTCCGTGATCCAGAAATCCAAATCGTTGCTGACGGCACCATCGACGTAGCCAGTTGTTCACCTGCAGAATCTTATTCCACCTCCTTGTTCCATGGCCATCCACTGGGAGGATGGAAGAGAAGACCACCTGCGCTCCCAGTTCTTTCACTTTCTTGCCTAAGTCTTCAAAGTCTCTGCAGATGGTTTCCAGGTCGTTTCTTGCAGTGTCATTTGTCCCCACATGTAGTAGCAGGAATGGGTAGTCATCTGTAGTCAACTTACCACCAAATGCCCCCGGACCCTCTATAAACACAGCAATATAACTTACCCCCAAATGCCCCCGGACCCTCTATAAACACAGCAATATAACTTACCACCAAATGCCCCCCCGACCCTCTATAAACACAGCAATATAACGTACCCCCAAATGCCCCCGGACCCTCTATAAACACAGCAATATAACTTACCACCAAATGCCCCCGGACCCTCTATAAATACAGCAATATAACTTACCACCAAATGCCCCCGGACCCTCTATAAACACAGCAATATAACGTACCCCCAAATGCCCCCGGACCCTCTATAAACACAGCAATATAACTTACCACCAAATGCCCCCGGACCCTCTATAAATACAGCAATATAACTTACCACCAAATGCCCCCGGACCCTCTATAAACACAGCAATATAACTTACCACCAAATGCCCCCGGACCCTCTATAAACACAGCAATATAACTTACCCCCAAATGCCCCAGGACCCTCTATTAATACAGCAATATAACGTACCCCCAAATGCCTCCGGACCCTCTATAAATACAGCAATATAACTTACCACCAAATGCCCCCCCAACCCTCTATAAACACAGCAATATAACGTACCCCCAAATGCCCCAGGACCCTCTATTAATACAGCAATATAACGTACCCCCAAATGCCCCAGGACCCTCTATTGATACAGCAATATAACGTACCCCCAAATGCCCCCGGACCCGCTATTGATACAGCAATATAACGTACCCCCAAATGCCCCAGGACCTTCTATTAATACAGCAATATTACATACCCCCAAATCCCCCCGGACCCTCTATAAACACAGCCATATAACGTACCCCCAAATGCCCCCAGGGCCCTCTATAAACACAGCAATATAACATACCCCCAAATGCCCCCGGACCCGCTATTGATACAGCAATATAACGTACCCCCAAATGCCCCAGGACCTTCTATTAATACAGCAATATAACATACCCCCAAATGCCCCCGGACCCTCTATAAACACAGCAATATAACATACCCCCAAATGCCCCCGGACCCTCTATAAATACAGCAATATAACGTACCCCCAAATGCCCCCGGACCCTCTATAAATACAGCAATATAACGTACCCCCAAATGCCCCCGGACCCTCTATAAACACAGCAATATAACGTACCCCCAAATGCCCCCGGAACCTCTATAAATACAGCAATATAACATACCCCCAAATGCCCCCGGACCCTCTATAAATACAGCAATATAACGTACCCCCAAATACCCCCGGACCCTCTATAAATACAGCAATATAACGTACCCCCAAATGCCCCCGGACCCTCTATAAACACAGCAATATAACGTACCCCCAAATGCCCCCGGACCCTCTATAAATACAGCAATATAACGTACCCCCAAATACCCCCGGACCCTCTATAAATACAGCCATATAACATACCCCCAAATACCCCCGGACCCTCTATAAACACAGCAATATAACATACCCCCAAATGCCCCCGGACCCTCTATAAACACAGCCATATAACGTACCCCCAGATGCCCCCGGACCCTCTATAAATACAGCAATATAACGTACCCCCAAATACCCCCGGACCCTCTATAAACACAGCCATATAACGTACCCCCAAATGCCCCCGGACCCTCTATAAACACAGCCATATAACGTACCCCCAAATGCCCCTGGACCCTCTATAAACACAGCCATATAACGTACCCCCAAATGCCCTCGGACCCTCTATAAATACAGCAATATAACGTACCCCCAAATGCCCCCGGACCCTCTATAAATACAGCAATATAACGTACCCCCAAATGCCCCCGGACCCTCTATAAACACAGCAATATAACGTACCCCCAAATGCCCCCGGACCCTCTATAAACACAGCCATATAACGTACCCCCAAATGCCCCCGGACCCTCTATAAACACAGCCATATAACGTACCCCCAAATGCCCCTGGACCCTCTATAAACACAGCCATATAACGTACCCCCAAATGCCCTCGGACCCTCTATAAATACAGCAATATAACGTACCCCCAAATGCCCCCGGACCCTCTATAAACACAGCCATATAACGTACCCCCAAATGCCCCCGGACCCTCTATAAATACAGCAATATAACGTACCCCCAAATGCCCCCGGACCCTCTATAAATACAGCCATATAACGTACCCCCAAATGCCCCCGGACCCTCTATAAACACAGCAATATAACGTACCCCCAAATGCCCCCGGACCCTCTAATAAATACAGCCATATAACGTACCCCCAAATGCCCCTGGACCCTCTATAAACACAGCCATATAACGTACCCCCAAATGCCCCCGGACCCTCTATAAATACAGCCATATAACGTACCCCCAAATGCCCCCGCACCCTCTATAAACACAGCAATATAACGTACCCCCAAATGCCCCCGGACCCTCTATAAATACAGCCATATAACGTACTCCCAAATACCCCCGGACCCTCTATAAATACAGCCATATAACATACCCCCGGACCCTCTATAAACACAGCCATATAACGTACCCCCAGATGCCCCCGGACCCTCTATAAATACAGCAATATAACGTACCCCCAAATACCCCCGGACCCTCTATAAACACAGCCATATAACGTACCCCCAAATGCCCCAGGACCCTCTATAAACACAGCAATATAACGTACCCCCAAATGCCCCCGGACCCTCTATAAACACAGCCATATAACGTACCCCCAAATGCCCCTGGACCCTCTATAAACACAGCCATATAACATACCCCCAAATGCCCCCGGACCCTCTATAAATACAGCAATATAACGTACCCCCAAATGCCCCCGGACCCTCTATAAATACAGCAATATAACATACCCCCAAATGCCCCCGGACCCTCTATAAATACAGCAATATAACATACCCCCAAATGCCCCCGGACCCTCTATAAATACAGCAATATAACGTACCCCCAAATGCCCCCGGACCCTCTATAAATACAGCAATATAACGTACCCCCAAATTCCCCCGGACCCTCTATAAATACAGCCATATAACGTACCCCCAAATGCCCCTGGACCCTCTATAAATACAGCCATATAACGTACCCCCAAATGCCCCCGGACCCTCTATAAATACAGCAATATAACGTACCCCCAAATGCCCCAGGACCCTCTATAAACACAGCCATATAACGTACCCCCAAATACCCCCGGACCCTCTATAAATACAGCCATATAACGTACCCCCAAATACCCCCGGACCCTCTATAAATACAGCAATATAACGTACCCCCAAATGCCCCCGGACCCTCTATAAATACAGCCATATAACGTACCCCCAAATACCCCCGGACCCTCTATAAACACAGCCATATAACGTACCCCCAAATGCCCCCGGACCCTCTATAAACACAGCCATATAACGTACCCCCAAATGCCCCCGGACCCTCTATAAATACAGCCATATAACGTACCCCCAAATGCCCCCGGACCCTCTATAAATACAGCCATATAACGTACCCCCAAATACCCCCGGACCCTCTATAAATACAGCAATATAACGTACCCCCAAATGCCCCCGGACCCTCTATAAATACAGCCATATAACGTACCCCCAAATGCCCCCGGACCCTCTATAAATACAGCCATATAACGTACCCCCAAATGCCCCCGGACCCTCTATAAATACAGCAATATAACGTACCCCCAAATGCCCCAGGACCCTCTATTGATACAGCAATATAACGTACCCCCAAATGCCCCCGGACCCTCTATAAATACAGCAATATAACATACCCCCAAATGCCCCCGGACCCTCTATAAATACAGCAATATAACATACCCCCAAATGCCCCCGGACCCTCTATAAATACAGCAATATAACGTACCCCCAAATGCCCCCGGACCCTCTATAAATACAGCAATATAACATACCCCCAAATGCCCCCGGACCCTCTATAAATACAGCAATATAACGTACCCCCAAATGCCCCCGGACCCTCTATAAATACAGCCATATAACGTACCCCCAAATGCCCCTGGACCCTCTATAAATACAGCCATATAACGTACCCCCAAATGCCCCCGGACCCTCTATAAATACAGCAATATAACGTACCCCCAAATGCCCCAGGACCCTCTATAAACACAGCCATATAACGTACCCCCAAATACCCCCGGACCCTCTATAAATACAGCCATATAACGTACCCCCAAATACCCCCGGACCCTCTATAAATACAGCAATATAACGTACCCCCAAATGCCCCCGGACCCTCTATAAATACAGCCATATAACGTACCCCCAAATACCCCCGGACCCTCTATAAACACAGCCATATAACGTACCCCCAAATGCCCCCGGACCCTCTATAAACACAGCCATATAACGTACCCCCAAATGCCCCCGGACCCTCTATAAATACAGCCATATAACGTACCCCCAAATACCCCCGGACCCTCTATAAATACAGCAATATAACGTACCCCCAAATGCCCCCGGACCCTCTATAAATACAGCCATATAACGTACCCCCAAATGCCCCCGGACCCTCTATAAATACAGCCATATAACGTACCCCCAAATGCCCCCGGACCCTCTATAAACACAGCAATATAACATACCCGCAAATGCCCCGGACCCTCTATAAATACAGCCATATAACGTACCCCCAAATGCCCCTGGACCCTCTATAAACACAGCCATATAACGTACCCCCAAATACCCCCGGACCCTCTATAAACACAGCCATATAACGTACCCCCAAATGCCCCCGGACCCTCTATAAATACAGCCATATAACGTACCCCCAAATGCCCCCGGACCCTCTATAAATACAGCCATATAACGTACCCCCAAATGCCCCCGGACCCTCTATAAACACAGCCATATAACGTACCCCCAAATGCCCCCGGACCCTCTATAAATACAGCAATATAACGTACCCCCAAATGCCCCCGGACCCTCTATAAACACAGCCATATAACGTACCCCCAAATACCCCCGGACCCTCTATAAATACAGCAATATAACGTACCCCCAAATGCCCCCGGACCCTCTATAAATACAGCCATATAACGTACCCCCAAATGCCCCCGGACCCTCTATAAATACAGCCATATAACGTACCCCCAAATGCCCCCGGACCCTCTATAAACACAGCCATATAACGTACCCCCAAATACCCCCGGACCCTCTATAAATACAGCAATATAACGTACCCCCAAATGCCCCCGGACCCTCTATAAATACAGCCATATAACGTACCCCCAAATGCCCCCGGACCCTCTATAAATACAGCCATATAACGTACCCCCAAATGCCCCCGGACCCTCTATAAATACAGCCATATAACGTACCCCCAAATGCCCCCGGACCCTCTATAAATACAGCCATATAACGTACCCCCAAATGCCCCCGGACCCTCTATAAACACAGCCATATAACGTACCCCCAAATACCCCCGGACCCTCTATAAATACAGCAATATAACGTACCCCCAAATGCCCCTGGACCCTCTATAAATACAGCCATATAACGTACCCCCAAATGCCCCTGGACCCTCTATAAATACAGCCATATAACGTACCCCCAAATGCCCCCGGACCCTCTATAAATACAGCAATATAACGTACCCCCAAATGCCCCAGGACCCTCTATAAACACAGCCATATAACGTACCCCCAAATACCCCCGGACCCTCTATAAATACAGCCATATAACGTACCCCCAAATACCCCCGGACCCTCTATAAATACAGCAATATAACGTACCCCCAAATGCCCCCGGACCCTCTATAAATACAGCCATATAACGTACCCCCAAATACCCCCGGACCCTCTATAAACACAGCCATATAACGTACCCCCAAATGCCCCCGGACCCTCTATAAACACAGCCATATAACGTACCCCCAAATGCCCCCGGACCCTCTATAAATACAGCCATATAACGTACCCCCAAATACCCCCGGACCCTCTATAAATACAGCAATATAACGTACCCCCAAATGCCCCCGGACCCTCTATAAATACAGCCATATAACGTACCCCCAAATGCCCCCGGACCCTCTATAAATACAGCCATATAACGTACCCCCAAATGCCCCCGGACCCTCTATAAACACAGCAATATAACGTACCCGCAAATGCCCCCGGACCCTCTATAAACACAGCAATATAACGTACCCCCAAATGCCCCCGGACCCTCTATAAATACAGCCATATAACGTACCCCCAAATACCCCCGGACCCTCTATAAATACAGCAATATAACGTACCCCCAAATGCCCCCGGACCCTCTATAAATACAGCCATATAACGTACCCCCAAATGCCCCCGGACCCTCTATAAACACAGCAATATAACGTACCCCCAAATGCCCCCGGACCCTCTATAAATACAGCCATATAACGTACCCCCAAATACCCCCGGACCCTCTATAAATACAGCAATATAACGTACCCCCAAATGCCCCCGGACCCTCTATAAATACAGCCATATAACGTACCCCCAAATGCCCCCGGACCCTCTATAAACACAGCAATATAACGTACCCCCAAATGCCCCCGGACCCTCTATAAATACAGCCATATAACGTACCCCCAAATGCCCCCGGACCCTCTATAAACACAGCAATATAACGTACCCCCAAATGCCCCCGGACCCTCTATAAATACAGCCATATAACGTACCCCCAAATGCCCCCGGACCCTCTATAAACACAGCCATATAACGTACCACCAAATACCCCCGGACCCTCTATAAACACAGCCATATAACGTACCCCCAAATGCCCCCAGACCCTCTATAAACACAGCAATATAACATACCCCCAAATGCCCCCGGACCCTCTATAAATACAGCCATATAACGTACCCCCAAATGCCCCTGGACCCTCTATAAACACAGCAATATAACATACCCCCAAATGCCCCCGGACCCTCTATAAATACAGCCATATAACGTACCCCCAAATGCCCCCGGACCCTCTATAAACATGCTGATAGAGCGTTGGACCGGACCCCCATATATCTAGTACTACAGGGTGGGCCATGAAGTCCCATTTCCTGCTGACAGTCGCCGTCTCTCACGCCGTGGGTCTGTCACCTGTAGGATCTGGGGGCATATCGCCAGATATTGTCCTCGAGCACAGATCCCGCTCCGTCACTTCATGTTTATCACTGGTGTGTGACCGTGCGCACATCTGTCACCGCACAACATGGCGGACACACGGCGACACTGCCCCCTCACAGGCCTGACAGGACGGAGACGCTGCTGAGGTAAAAGGAAAGCACAGCTCGGATTGGTGACTCCGGAGAATAAAGCAGAGCTCGGATTGGTTGCTATGGGTTATTGGAAAATGCATCACCTTGTCCAATCACACAAGAGACACGAGGCAGATTATCATTGCCGGCCATAAATCCTGTCACATCTTATAGCCCCCCGGACCCTCCGTACACCCAGTCACATCTTATAGCCCCCCGGACCCTCCGTACACCCAGTCACACCTTATAGCCCCCCGGACCCTCCGTACACCCAGTCACACCTTATAGCCCCCCGGACCCTCCGTACACCCAGTCACACCTTATAGCCCCCCGGACCCTCCGTACACCCAGTCACATCTTATAGCCCCCCGGACCCTCCGTACACCCAGTCACACCTTATAGCCCCCCGGACCCTCCGTACACCCAGTCACACCTTATAGCCCCCCGGACCCTCCGTACACCCAGTCACACCTTATAGCCCCCCGGACCCTCCGTACACCCAGTCACACCTTATAGCCCCCCGGACCCTCCGTACACCCAGTCACACCTTATAGCCCCCCGGACCCTCCGTACACCCAGTCACACCTTATAGCCCCCCGGACCCTCCGTACACCCAGTCACATCTTATAGCCCCCCGGACCCTCCGTACACCCAGTCACACCTTATAGCCCCCCGGACCCTCCGTACACCCAGTCACACCTTATAGCCCCCCGGACCCTCCGTACACCCAGTCACACCTTATAGCCCCCCGGACCCTCCGTACACCCAGTCACACCTTATAGCCCCCCGGACCCTCCGTACACCCAGTCACATCTTATAGCCCCCCGGACCCTCCGTACACCCAGTCACACCTTATAGCCCCCCGGACCCTCTGTACATTCCCCCAGACTCCGTACATACCCCCTCGGACCCTCCATACACACCCCCTGGACCCTCCGTACAATCCCGAGACCCTTGTACATCCACCCAGACCCTCCGTACATTTCCCCCCCCCATACATTTCCCCGAACCCTCCATACACCACCCCCCCGGACCCTCCATACATTCCCCCCAGACTCCGTACACCCCCCGTACATCTCCCCGAGCAATCCGTAAACCCCCCCCCCCCCAGACTCTGTATATACCCAGGGCCTTCATACATCCCCCGGACCCTCTGTACACTCCCCCAGACTCCATACATACCCCCCCGAACCCTCCGTACATCTCCCCGAACACTCCGTACATTCCCCCAGACTCCATTCATCCCCCTGATCCTCTGTACATTCCCCCTGGACCCTCCGTACACCCCCCTGGACCCTCCGTACACCCCCCTGGACCCTCCGTACACCCCCCTGGACCCTCCGTACACCCTCCATACACCCCCCTGGACCCTTCGTACACCCAGTCCTGTCACATGCCCCCTCTGATTGCAGCACGGGGAGGAGGTCTCGCCCGCTGCCAGTGACCTGGCCATGGTCCTGACCCGGGGTCTTAGTCTGGAGCACCAGAAGAGCAGCCGGGACTCTCTGCAATATTCCAGCGGCTACAGCACCCAGACGACCACCCCCTCCTGCTCCGAGGACACAATCCCCTCACAAGGTAAGCAGCCCCCCGAAGCAGGAGCTGCAGAGGCCCGCGCAGCGTCCTCATTGGGGAGTGAGAGCTTGGCCACATTTCTCTTCATTTTCAGGATCTCTGCTTGCTGTCAGTGCCGGGGTCTCGCCTGCTACAGCTGGAGGTCACTGCTCTGTGTCCAGACTGGACCTGCACTGATACTGATTGTCCGGATACAGTGTAACAAAACCGCAGCTGTGAGCAGGACCAGGATGAGTTTGCAGCCCCTGGATGTAAAAGTTTGTGTTCATTGACAGGAAGCAGAGATGTTGGAAGTGTAGCACAAAGTCTATCAACACTTCGTTGGATCCAGTGGTCATCTCCGTGTGCCGCCCCCTGCAGGGGGTCCTGACCGCCCGTTGTTTGCCCCCGCACAGGTTCTGACTACGACTGTTACTCGGTGAATGGAGATGCCGAAGGCGACGGCTCTGGGGACTACGATCGATCCTCCACCGTTCCCCGGAGCAGCAGCTTAGCGCAGAATTACCGCCGCATGCTCCAGACCAAGCGGCCAGCCTCCACGGCCGGACTGCCCACCGCCATGACTGCCTCTGGCTCTGCACCCCCTCCCCCGCAATCAGGCTCAACGCCAGGTGTGGCCACCATACGACGCACTCCTTCCACCAAACCCACCGTCAGACGCACTTTATCCAACGCCGGACCCATTCCATGTCGCCCCCCTATAGTGCCAGTAAGAACACCCACTGTGCCCGACTCTCCGGGCGGCGGACTGGGGGGGCGCTCTCGTGTCGGAAGTGAAGAGTGCGTTTTCTACCTGGGGGTGGATGATGGAAGCCCCCTCGACTATGCCAAGTCTTCTCCCAAGCGCCTCAGTCTCCCCAATGCAGCCTGGGGGGCAGCAGGAGAAATGTCTGTGTACGGCGGTGGCGGAGCGGATGAGGAAGACATGGGGGGCGGCCTCCTGGCTGCCAATCGACACAGTCTGGTGGAGAAGATCGGGGAGCTGGTCGCCGGAGCGCACGCCCTGGGGGATGGCCAGTTCCCTTTCCCTTCAGCTCCAGACAAGAGTCAGATCCCTGCCCCTACGGGAGGCGGCAGCAGCTCCGAACCCCCGGCCGGCGACATGCTGGCGTCCATACGAAGAGGGGTGCGCTTACGCCGAACCCTGACTAACGACCGCTCTGCCCCCCGGATACTGTGACCTCCGCTGCAGGGTGGACAGCATTGGTGCTCCAGGGAGGGGAGCGAAACATACTGTGACACAAGCCAACCAGAAACCATGGGGTGCTTAACCCTTTCTATGCAGGTAGGTCCGGGGCTAGAAGGGTTAGGTTTGGTGACTGAGCGAACCATTTCCACCATTCCATACATCAAGGCGGACCCAACACACCAGTAGCATTAGGAAAGTCAACGGTCTGTTATGGCGGCTGGCAAGACCCCCCCCTCACACCAGCTCTGCTACACTGAGGGGCACAGCGCTGCAATGAAGACGTCGCTGGTACAGCAGACTTTAGTGTAGCCACCATGGAGGGGCCAGGACTCCGGTTCAGATCTCGGCTGTGACGCTAGTCTTCATTGCAGCCGTGTGATCCAGGAGCTGAGGATGGACTGCGGCCCCTGATGATGGACCCTCAAGCTCAATCTCGTCTGGTTCTGGCCCGAGTGCCCACGTCACTGGTCCGGTGGGGGGATGAATGTGACTACACAGGCAGCTTGCAGGACTCTGGACGACCAGCGGGGTCAGGACATGTGGCCCCCAGGAGCCCTAATTTTTCTTACTGTACAATTTGTGCCAATTGGTTGCTGCGGATGCTGAGCGGCCGCCATGTTTCTGTGGCCCGTTTCCCCTCACCTGATAGGTGAATTAGTCTTGCTGGACTCGGGGGATGAAGACCCCGCTATTTTCAGCCTCTTGTAGTGGGGGAATAGCCGACCTCACGGGGATCTTGCCTTTACCGATCACAGAGGCCTCTCTTCTAGTGCCATTCAGAACAAGCCTTGTGCCACCTCTGTGCCCACGCTGTGTAGTGAGGAGCAGCCCCCAATGCCCGCACCATACGGGGGGCACCGCACTTAGGATTTGTAGACTTTACACCATTAGTTTATGACCCCCGTGTGAATCTTACTGGTATCCTGACGGTTATAGTGCGGGGGACATTTCCTTATAGTGGGCTGCCCCCGCACACGTGGAATGAGCACATCTCCACTACGGACACTGTGTGTAGGGGTCTGTGATGGAAATGTCACCCCAGTAATGGCGCAGCCCCCTGCTCGGCAGATGTCCTGTAGGGGGCACTTACTATAGAGCCATATATTTTCAGAGATTAGTGATTTGTTTGCCTCCAGAAGGAATCGTAGATGTAGATCTGACCAGACAGAGAATATTTTTAGCCACTGCTGGCCGAGCCAGGGCCAGAGATCGATATTGAAAAATGTAGCGCTACCCGCTGGCCGGGTGGAGAGCTGCAGGCAGCTTCTTGTGACTTGTAGCAGTAACCTAAGTTCTCCTGATGTTCGGATACAACTCCACCGCTGCGGAGAGATGACGGCGGTCTGTCACCAAACTCCAGGGATTCCATAACTACAAAGGTTTAGGACACATCTTTGGAGTTGGTGACAATTTGCGAAGAAAGTCTTGAAGACGTCCCTTTAGTGAGCAGGAAAATGGGCACAAGACCTGAGGCTGCTCCACTGCGACACGTCTGATGTCTGCACGGCTTCCTGACCAGTGTGCACGCAGCAGTTTACACCAGGACGCTTTTAGACCTTGATGTAGATGGTGATTTGGAGGCTGTCTCAGTAGTGCAGTCTCAGGCGCTGAGCCTGCAATAGGTGGACGTGACTTCTATATTTTTCTTCTGTTCGGTCTACACAGGGAGGTGCAGCTAGGTTTTTGGGGCTGGGGCATTGGGACGCAATCTGTCAAGATGGAGATATATGCATAGGTGAAATGGAGGCAGGGGCCCATTTAGAAGTGGGGGAGTAGTAAGTTTTGCACATGAACAGCAGCTACTGCAGGTGTTTTTCGTTGGTGCGGGAAGTTGTTAGGACATGGATCGTCCTAAGGTGTGAACGTTGATGTATGTTTATTGGTTTCTGTCTATGGTTGTATGAGGGCACTGACCTGTAGGGGAAGACAGTGAGCTGCCTGATATGTCCAGTCCATTATCCTACTCATGGGACGCCGGATGAGATGACCGGACCGTGCTATCGTCATCCTCAACTTTGCTCATCTCACAACACGCGAAACAACATGCAATCCACCGAACTACGATGCATGAGGCATGTTATCCACCAAACTCAAAACACACGACATATTGTTGAATTGGCCAAAGTCCGGACACATGAAATATAATAATCTCCTGACACGTGAGATGCCTTGTGATCCGCCAAGCTCCCGAGGCACAAGACATTGTGCAATTCGTCGAGCTCCCATGACGTTGTGATACTTCGAGCTCCCGACACGTCGCGCGATCCATCGAGCTCCCGACACGCGAGACGTCGTGCGATCCATCGAGCTCCCGACACGCGAGACGTCGCGCGATCCTTCGAGCTCCCGCCACGTCGCGCGATCCATCGAGACATTGTGCGATCCATTGAGCTCCCGACACGTCGTGCGATCCATCGAGCTCCCGACACGTCGTGCGATCCATCGAGCTCGCGAGACGTCGTGCGATCCATCGAGCTCCAGACACGTCGTGCGATCCATTGAGCTCCCGACACGTCGTGCGATCCATTGAGCTCCCGACACGTCGTGCGATCCATCGAGCTCGCGAGACGTCGTGCGATCCATCGAGCTCCAGACACGTCGTGCGATCCATCGAGCTCGCGAGACGTCGTGCGATCCATCGAGCTCCAGACACGTCGTGCGATCCATCGAGCTCGCGAGACGTCGTGCGATCCATCGAGCTCCCGACACGCAAGATGTCGTGCGATCCTCCTAAATCCTGATGTATTATCTGCTGATTTCCAACCCAATTCATTTTGCCACTGCTGAGAGATCTATGCTATAAGGTTTGACAGATCTCGGGTTCCTCCAGTGAGTTCTTGTATCTGTGACATATCAGGTGGCAGGATCAGTGTGGTCAGGCCGCTGTGTCCCATATCTGATACTTGCGTGGAGTGGTCTCACATCCTGTCGGTAACACTGTGAACCCCCAAGTGTTCAGTAGTGGTGAATCGGACACGAGGGACTGAGGAGACCCTTGAGTGTGGACACAGGTCTAAAGTGGGGAAAAGGCAAGTGATGTGGAAGGAGAAGTGGAAAGAGTGAGCCCAGGGCCAGGGGGCGCCGCTGATTGTAGGGCTGCAGACCTCACTGCTCCTTCACTCATTAAGATCAGGAAATCCTGAAAATCTGAAACTTTCCAGGCCTGAGGCTGCACCTTGTGTGGCTCCAGATTCCCATCCACATGGTTCCTGGCCTGAAGATGGCAGACTTATGTCTCCGTGTGGACATTGACATTCATGGTGAGAATACGCCATGCCACTCTCAGTAGTGCAGCCTCAGGCTTTGGGCCTGTAACTTCAAGCACAGAGATCACAGAGCGGCTTTCACATGAACGAAGCATTCTGGAGTTTGCCTCTGCACGGCCTCATGTACCGCAGTGATACCAGAGAAGAGTAGCTGGTGCTGAGCAGTGGATATAGTGGGGTTGTGTAGGCGGTCCCTGTTTATACACTGTAGTCTAGGCCCAGTCCTGAGCCTCCCGCACCAGAGACCCTCGCTCTAGCAATAGGATAACCCGGCAATAATAATGCAGCGGCAGTACTCCCTCCCAGGGGGTACGGCCATTCTGCTGGAGGATGATAGCAGGTGGTGACATTATTGTACCAGTCCGGTGACCTCAGTGGGAAGTGACGAGCCCTTCTTCCGTAGCTGGGGAGGTGATGAATATGCGAGTCCCATAAGAATGAATAGGATCTGGGTTTTTCATTTGTCTTTTTTAACCCCATGTGACGGTGTTTTAGCCTCCCGGCAGCTATGCATTATGTGAGGGATGGGTCCTGAGGCCCCTTGGTGATAGAGAGCACCAAGGTTGGGCGAATGCAAGCACAATGCTCTCCTCCCCCTCCCTTGTGGGGACAGCCTGGTCAGCCCCGTTATCTACGAAGCCCCCGTGTGTGTAAAACACGTCGTTGTACAGAGACCCCCTTACACACTGGATTTCTGTGTCTGTTTGTATGTGTGTACCTGTATTGGGGTGCCGGATCCCCTCTTTTTCCCCATTCTGTTTGATGTTAGTTATGGGGGAGGGGCAGCCCCCCAACACTGTGTCTTCTAACATGTGGCGTCTTCTGCTCGCTGATCTTCCGCTTCTGTTGCCTCCTTCCCTCACCACTTTTATTCTTTTTCTAGCTCATCTTTTTCACTGAGAATTGCGCTGACAGTAACTCTGCACTGTGACCATCCAGTATTAATAAACTCGTACTGTAACTGCCGCCGTCACATGACTCCTGCTGCAAACTTGTACTGTAACTGCCGCCGTCACATGACTCCTGCTGCAACTACAGCTCCTTACCAGACCGCCGCTTGCTGTCAGTACATGAGAATGTTCTGCTTTCCATTCAGGCCCAGAAATCCACATATCTAGTAATGGAGCAAATCAGTGCTGGACAGGGACTAGAAAGAGACCCCCACACACAGACTGTGCCCCCCATGCCTCATCACAGAATAGTTGGGAAGTGCCATATGCACTGTGGCAAGTAGTCAAGCTGTCGGCTTTCCTGACAGGTTTGTTATGGAGGACGGCGCTGTTCTCGTCACACTCATTTATAGAATATAGATGGGTATTCCGAAATGTCCTACAGGTCAGGGAGATGTATCCATCCCCAAAAGGAGGTGTCTGTTTCCCCCCCTGGTGCCACACGTGAGAGAAAGAAGTGCTCTGAAGAGGCCGAGCACAAAGTACCAGCAGCAACAAATCCCTCTGAACAGCGGATGACCAGTCCCATAATACTGCACCAAACACTGTCCACAGCGCCGTGCCCCATCCCAACGCTCCCTCACAGTCCGCAGCGCCGTGCCCCATCCCAACGCTCCCCCACAGTCCGCAGGGCCGTGCCCCATCCCAACGCTCCCCCAGTGTCCGCAGCGCCGTGCCCCATCCCAACGCTCCCCCAGTGTCCGCAGCATCGTGCCCCATCCCAACTCTCCCCCACGGTCCGCATCACCGTGCCCCATCCCAACTCTCCCACACTGTCCGCAGCACCGTGCCCCATTCCAACTCTCCCCCACTGTCCGCAGCACCGTGCCCCATCCCAACTTTCCCCCACTGTCCGCAGCACCGTGCCCCATCCCAACTCTCCCCCACTGTCTGCAGCACCATGCCTGTTATGAATGGGTCACCGAGGAGGAGAGCGCAATAGGCTATGCCACCAGAACACCAGAGAGGTTGGTCGCTCAGCAGATTGCAAACCCCTGATCCTATCTACACAACTAGCAGTAGCCGTGGAGCGTTCCTACATTGCCCTAGACACCTCGTCACAGCCGGAGGACTAACTAAGCCTAACGACAGAAAGGTGAAATCTAAACTGCCCCGGAGCAGACCCCAAAGGAATAGACAGCCCCCAACATTTATTGTCTGTGAGACAAGATGAAAACACAAACGCAGGCAGAATATAGACTGAGCAAATGATGGGGCCCACACTGACTAGACAGGAAAGGAAAGGAAAGACACTGTCTGCAATCACCCAAAAACCCTAACAATTCCAACACGACTGATGTACAAAAATACTGAGGTTTGCACAACCTCGCCCCCACTATATCAGCACTCAGGTGTGAACTGGCGGCTAGCAACAGGCTAATACAGCAGGGGACTGAGCAAACACAAGATACAAAAATACAGGGCAGGAGCAAGCTGACCCCTGACAGCAAGGCAAAATCAGATGCAAAGGGTTTAGCAAATGACACTTAGCTGACAAAATGCAGGATCAGGCAGCAGACAGAAATCCTCAGTAAGCAAAGAAAGGAATATCACCAGCAGTCACTGAGAGAAGTCTGCTCGCTTATGTAGCCCCATTCTTCCAATTATCCTCTGCAGCTGTTGGGTTAACATCATGTTGACCAGCATCACTACCAGCTGTATCGACCAGAGGGAGCCTTGCCTCAAAAGTCAGATCAAGAGAATTCATAACACGTGCCCCATTCCAAAGCTCCCTCTACTGTCTGCAGCACCGTGCCCATCCCAACACTCCCTCACTGTCCGCAGCACTGTGCCTCATTCCAAAGCCCCCTCTACTGTCTGCAGCACCATGCCCCATCCCAACGCTCCCCCCACTGTCCACAGCACCGTGCCCCATCCCAACGCTCCCCCCCTGTCCGCAGCACCGTGCCCCATCCAAACGCTCCCTCCACTGTCCGCAGCACTGTGCCCCATTCCAAAGCTCCCTCTACTGCCTGCAGCACCGTGCCCCATCCCAGCGCTCCCTCCACTGTCCGCAGCACTGTGCCCCATTCCAAAGCTCCCTCTACTGTCTGCAGCACCATGCCCCATCTCAATGCTCCCCCACTGTCCGCAGCACTGTGCGTCATTCCAAAGCTCCCTCTACTGTTCGCAGCACCGTGCCCCATCCCAACGCTCCCCCACTGTCCGTAGCACCGTGCCCCATCCCAACGCTCCCCCTCTGTCCGCAGCACCGTGCCCCATCCCAACGCTCCCTCCACTGCCCGCAGCACCGTGCCCCATCCCAACGCTCCCCCACTGTCCGCAGCACTGTGCCCCATTCCAAAGCTCCCTCTACTGTCTGCAGCACCATGCCCATCCCAACGCTCCCTCACTGTCCGCAGCACTGTGCCCCATTCCAAAGCTCCCTCTGTCTGCAGCACCGTGCCCCATCCCAACGCTCCCCCACTGTCCGCAGCACCGTGCCCCATCCCCTGCTATCGGATTGCAGACCCCTGATCCTATTCACACAACTAACAGTAGCCGTGGGGGGTTCCTACGGTGCCCTAGACCCCTCGTTCACAGCCGGAGAACTAAATAAGCCTAAAGAAAGAAAGGGGAAATCTAAACTGCCCCAGAGCAGACCCCAAAGCAATAGACAGCCCCCAACATGTATTGTCGGTGAAAAGCAGATGAAAACACAGACACAGACAGAAAGACAGGTCGAGCAAACTATGGGGCCCAACTAACTAAATAGGAAAGGACAGAAAAGATGCTGGCTGCAATCCGCAAAAATACTGCCAAAATAATGTCCAACACGTCTGATAGAAAAAAGGCCCTGAAGTCACTAGACTTCAAAAACACTATATCAGCACTCAGGTATATTCTGAAGACTGAGCAAAAGATCAACTTGACCAGAGACAAAAATGGAGCTCAGCCTATACCAACAAGGGCAGGCAGAACACGAACACTAAGTAAGCAGACAATATCTCATGGAAAAATAAGAGAGCAAATACTTAGCTTTCAGAAGACAGGTACTGAACTGGTTTGCAAGAGCTCAGAGCAGAAAGGATCACCAGCACCCCAGTAGGGCGTCGGCTGCCTTATATCCACTCAGTGATTCCGGGTGTCCAATCAGGCTCCACCTGTTCAGATGACAGGTTCTTCCCAACCCAATCAATTTCACTACCTCTCTTCACCAGCAGAGGGAGTTCATCAGACATCAACGGTGAAGGGGAAAATGAACTCACAACAGTACCTCCCCCTTGAGGAGGGGTCACCGAACCCTCATCCATGCCACCAGGACGATCAGGATGGGCCCGATGAAAAGCACAAACCAATCTTTCGGCATGAATATCGGATGCAGGGACCCAAGAATTATCCTCCTGGCCATAACCCTTCCATTTAACCACATACTGGAGTCTCCGTCTAGCCAGGCGAGAATCCAGTATCTTCTCAACCTCATATTCCACATTACCTTCCACCAATACAGGGTCAGGAGGTGCCACCACAGGAACTACTGGCTCAACAAACCTCTTTAACAGAGACTTATGAAACACGTTATGGATCATGAATGTAACAGGAAGAGCCAATCGAAAAGAGACCGGATTAAGAATCTCCAAAATCTTGTAAGGTCCAATAAATCTAGGTTTAAACTTTGGAGAAGCCACCTTCATAGAGATATTCTTTGATGACAACCAAACCATATCACCCACCTTAAACTGGGGACCAATGGTCCTATGCCGGTTGGAAAACCGCTGGGCCTTTTCCTGGGAGAGAGACAACCTATCCACCACTTGGTCCCAGATCTGGTGCATTCTCTCCACCACAGTGTCAACACCTGGGCAGGCAGAAGACTCCACCTGCCCTGAAGAGAAACGAGGATGAAACCCAAAGTTACAAAAAAAAGGTGACATCAAAGTGGCAGAACTAACTCTATTAATTAAAGCAAATTCGGCCAAGGGCTAAAATGAAACCCAATCATCCTGATCAGCAGAAATAAAACATCTCAAATACGACTCCAAAGTCTGGTTTGTTCTCTCCGTCTGCCCATTGGTCTGAGGGTGAAACGCAGAGGAGGAGGACAACTGAATTCCCAACTTAGAACAGAAAGTCCTCCAAAATCTAGAAATAAACTGAACTCCTCTGTCAGATACAATGTTCTCAGGAATCCCGTGCAAGCGAACCACCTGTTGCAAAAACAAGGGCACCAACTCTGAGGAAGATGGCAACTTAGGGAGTGGTACAAGATGGACCATCTTAGAGAATCTATCACAAATCACCCAAATAACAGTCATTCTCTGAGAGACAGGCATATCAGAGATAAAATCCATTGAAATATGGGTCCATGGCCTCCTGGGCACCGGCAAAGGCATCAGCAACCCACTAGAGCGAGAACAAGGTTTAGACCGGGAGAAAGTCCCACAGGACTGCACAAAACTCCTGACATCATGAGACAAGGCGGGCCACCAAAAAGACCGACTCACCAAATCTCTAGTACCAAAAATACCTGGATGACCAGCCAATGCAGAGCAATGAACTTCAGAAATCACTCTCTTCCTCCACTGGTCAGGAACATACAATTTTCCAATGGGGCAACGCTCAGGTTTGTCCTGAAACTCTTCCAGAGCATGTCTCAAATCGGGCGAGATGGCAGAAAGAACTACCCCCTCACCTAAGATGGTAGCAGGCTTGATCACAACAGGAGAATCAGCAAAGAAACTCCTAGAGAGGGCGTCTGCCTTGACATTCTTAGTGCCCGGAAGAAAAGAGACCACAAAATCAAAACGTGTGAAAAACAAGGCCCACCTAGCCTGTCTAGGATTCAAGCGTTTGGCCGACTCCAGGTAAATCAAATTCTTGTGGTCAGTAAGGACCACGACTTGATGTTTAGCTCCCTCCAACCAATGTCTCCACTCCTCAAATGCCCATTTCATGGCCAACAGTTCCCGATTCCCCACATCATAGTTACGTTCAGATGGGGAGAACTTTTGGGAAAAGAAAGCACAGGGATTCATCTTAGAGGTTACCGGATCTTTTTGGGACAAAACAGTTCCTGCACCAATCTCAGAAGCGTCCACCTCTACCTGAAACGGGAGTGAGACATCAGGTTGCCGCAAAACCGGAGCAGAAGTGAATCTTCGCTTCAGCTCCTGAAAGGAAGAAACAGCCTCCGGAGACCAATTCAGCACATCAGCACCTTTCTTAGTCAAATCAGTCAATGGTTTGGCAATACCAGAAAAATTAGCTATAAATTTACGATAAAAATTAGCGAAACCCAAAAACTTCTGGAGGGCCTTCAAAGAAGTGGGCTGAACCCAATCATAAATGGCCTGTACCTTGGCCGGGTCCATTTCAATAGTTGACGGAGACAAAATAAATCCCAAAAATGAAATCCTCTGTACCCCAAAAATGCATTTCGATCCCTTGACATACAGGGAATTCTCCCTCAAAATCCGGAACACAGTCCGAACATGTTCCACATGAGAGTCCCAATCCTTGGAAAAGATCAAAATATCATCCAGATAGATGATCAAGAATTTATCCACCAAGTCCCGGAAAATATCATTCATGAAGCACTGCAAGATAGAATGGGCATTAGTGAGCCCAAAAGGCATCACCAGGTACTCAAAATGTCCCTCCGGAGTATTAAATGCCGTCTTCCATTCATCCCCATGCTTAATGCGAATAAGATTATACGCCCCCCTGAGGTCAAGCTTGGTAAACCAGCAAGCATCTTTAACTCTAGAGAATAGATCAAAAATCAGGGGTAACGGATACTGATATTTAACAGTAATTTTGTTGAGGGAACGATAGTCAATACAAGGCCCTAATGAACCATCCTTCTTGGCCACGAAAAAAAAACCAGCACCCAAGGGTGAAGAGGATGGTCTAATATGACCCTTCTCCAATGACTCCTTAATATAGGATCGCATGGCCTCGTGCTCGGGTACAGATAAATTGAAAAGTCGACCCTTGGGAAATTTACACCCAGGGCTCAGCTCAATTGCACAGTCATAACTCCTATGAGGAGGCAAAGACGCAGACTCATTCTCACTAAATACATCATAAAAATCAGCCAAATAGTCAGGAACATCATGCGACTGGGGAGAGGTGGAGAAAACAGGAGCGTCACCAAGAGCACACCGACAACCCCAACTCACCACAGACACAGATTTCCAATCCAAAACTGGATTATGGGTTTGTAACCAGGGAAACCCCAGAACAATGGTATCATGCAGATTATGCAACACCAAGAATCTGCAATTTTCTTGATTATCTGGGGCGACCCGCATTACCACCTGGGTCCAAAACTGAGGTTTATTCTTCGCCAAAGAAGTAGCATCAATACCCCTCAAAGGGATAGGCATCCGCAGAGGTGTCATAGGAAACCCACAACGTTTAGCAAAATCCAAGTCCATCAGGTTCAGAGCTGCTCCCGAATCCACGAAAGCCTTAGCGGAAAATGTGGACAGGGAGCAGATCAGAGTAATTGCAGGAAGAAACTTAGGTTGAACACCACCCACAGCAAATGTGTGTGCAAAACTTTTCTCTTGTTTAGGGCAGACAGAAATAATATGAGAGGCATCTCCACAGAAAAAACACAGCTTATTACGCCTTCTGAACTCCTGACGTTGCACCCTAGACAAAACTCTATCACATTGCAAAGGTTCAGACATTTGTTCAACAGGTGGCAACACCTCTCGTACAGTTTTGCGTTCACGTAAACGCCGATCCACCTGAATGGCTAATGACATAGAATCGTCAAGACCAGAGGGAACAGGAAATCCCACCATAGTATCTTTTACGGTTTCTGACAAACCCTTCCGAAAGCGAGCAGCCAAGGCACCATCATTCCAGGTTGTAAGGACCGCCCACTTTCGGAATTTTTGACAGTACAACTCTGCAGAATCCTGACCCTGGCTCAATGCCAACAGGGTCTTTTCAGCCTGATCAATAGCATTAGGTTCATCATACAACAGCCCTAAGGCTTGAAAAAATGCGTTCACATTAGTCAGAATAGGATCATCAGTTTCAAAGAAAACGCCCAATCCTGGGGATCGCCGCGCAGCAAAGAGATGACAATTTTAACCTGCTGCGCGGAGCTCCCTGACGAGTTAGGCTTCAAGGCAAAAAATAATTTACAATTATTCTTAAAGTTCAAAAATTTAGACTGATCCCCAAAAAACATCAGGAGTAGGGATCTTTGGTTCAGCAACATGTGAATGAGCAAGATAGGCGGAAATTCCCCGCACTTCAGCAGCGAGCTGCTCCACACGATCAGACAATTGCTTCATCTCCATTGAGAAGAAAAAAATTCCCCCTACGGCCTCAAAGACATAGAGGAAAAAATATACACAAAAAAAAAAAATTCTGACACTTTTTTTTTTTTTTTTATACAATTCTTTCCTGCTATTGAGTACCCTAGAATCTGCGGTATGGCTGGTGATTCTGTTATGAATGAGTCACCGAAGGAGGAAAAAACAAAAATACAAGCTAAGTCCAGAAAACCGGAGAGGTTGGTAGCTATCGGATTGCAGACCCCTGATCCTATTCACACAACTAGCAGTAGCCATGGGGGGTTCCTACGGTGCCCTAGACCCCTCGTTCACAGCCGGAGAACTAAATAAGCCTAAAGAAAGAAAGGGGAAATCTAAACTGCCCCAGAGCAGACCCCAAATCAATAGGCAGCCCCCAACATGTATTGTCGGTGAAAAGCAGATGAAAACACAGACACAGACAGAAAGACAGGTCGAGCAAACTATGGGGCCCAACTAACTAGATAGGACAGGACAGAAAAGATGCTGGCTGCAATCCGCAAAAATTCTGCCAAAATAATGTCCAACACGTCTGATAGAAAAAAGGCCCTGAAGTCACAAGACTTCATTAAACACTATATCAGCACTCAGGTATATTCTGAAGACTGAGCAAAAGATCAGCTTGACCAGAGACAAAAATGGAGCTCAGCCTGTACCAACAAGGGCAGGCAGAACACGAACACTAAGTAAACAGACAATATCTCATGGAAAAATAAGAGAGCAAATACTTAGCTTTCAGAAGACAGGTACTGAACTGGTTTGCAAGAGCTCAGAGCAGAAAGGATCACCAGCACCCCAGTAGGGCGTCGGCTGCCTTATATCCACTCAGTGATTCCAGGTGTCCAATCAGGCTCCACCTGTTCAGATGACAGGTTCTTCCCAACCCAATCAATTTCACTACCTCTCTTCACCAGCAGAGGGAGTTCATCAGACATCAACGGTGAAGGGGAAAATGAACTCACAACAGCTTCCTCCACTGTCCGCAGCACTGTGCCCCATCCCAACGCTCCCCCACTGTCCGCAGCACCGTGTCCCATCCCAACGTTCCCCCACTGTCCGCAGCACCTTGCCTCATCTCAACGCTTCCCCACTGTCCGCAGCACCGTGCCCCATCCCAACGCTCCCCCACTGTCCGCAGCACCGTGCCCCATCTCAACGCTCCCCCAACTGTGCGTAGAACCGTTCCCCATCCCAACGCTCCCCCACTGTCCGCAGCACCGTGCCCCATCCCAACACTCCCTCACTGTCCACAGCACCGTGCCCCATCTCAACGCTCCCCCCACTGTCCGCAGCACCGTGCCCATCCCAACGCTCCCTCCACTGTCCGCAGCACCGTGCCCATCCCAACGCTCCCCCACTGTCCGCAGCACCGTGCTCCATCTCAACGCTCCCCCCACTGTCCGCAGCACCGTGCCCATCCCAACGCTTCCCCACTGTCCGCAGCACCGTGCCCATCCCAACGCTCCCTCCACTGTCCGCAGCACCGTGCCCATCCCAACGCTCCCCCACTGTCCGCAGCACCATGCCCCATCTCAACGCTCCCCCCTCTGTCCGCAGCACCATGCCCATCCCAACGCTTCCCCACTGTCCGCAGCACCGTGCCCCATCCCAACGCTCCCCCACTGTCCGCAGCACCATGCCCCATCTCAACGCTCCCCCCACTGTCCGCAGCACCGTGCCCATCCCAACGCTTCCCCACTGTCCGCAGCACTGTGCCCCATTCCAAAGCTCCCTCTACTGTCTGCAGCACCATGCCCCATCTCAATGCTCCCCCCACTGTCCGCAGCACCGTGCCCATCCCAATACTACCCCACTGTGCGCATAAACATGCCTCATCCCAACGTCCCCTCCACTGTCCACAACACTGGGCCCAACCCAACGCTCAGTCCACTGTATGCGGCGCCGTGCCCCATCCCAACCCTCCCCCACTGTCCGCCATACTGTGCCCCAACTCAACGCTCCCCCACTGTCTGCAGCACCATGCCCCATCCCAACGCTCCCTCCACTGTCCGCAGCACCATACCCATCCCAACGTCCCCTCCACTGTCCGCAGCACCGTGCCCCAACCCAACACTCCCCCACTGTCCGCCATACTGTGCCCCAACTCAACGCTCCCCCACTGTCTGCAGCACCGTGCCCATCCCAACGTCCCCTCCACTGTCCGCAGCACCGTGCCCCAACCCAACACTCCCCCACTGTCCGCCATACTGTGCCCCAACTCAACGCTCCCCCACTGTCCGCAGCACCATGCCACATCCCAACACTCCCACCATCACTTCAAGCCCTTCCCACCGGAGACAACAAAAATACCGGCTTCACTCCCCATCCTTCCCCTAGTGACAGCACCAGCAGAATAGTGAGTGCAGCTCTGGAGTATAATACAGGATGTAACTCAGGATCAGTAATGTATGTACACAGTGACTGCACCAGCAGAATAGTGAGTGCAGCTCTGGGGTATAATACCGGATGTAACTCAGGATCAGTAATGTATGTACACAGTGACTGCACCAGCAGAATAGTGAGTCCAGCTCTGGAGTATAATACAGGATGTAACTCGGGATCAGTAATGTAATATATGTACACAGTGACTGCACCAGCAGAATAGCGAGTGCAGCTCTGGGGTATAATACAGGATGTAACTCAGGATCAGTAATGTAATGTATGTACACAGTGACTGCACCAGCAGAATAGTGAGTGCAGCTCTGGAGTATAATACAGGATGTAACTCAGGATCAGTAATGTAATGTATGTACACAGTGACTGCACCAGCAGAATAGCGAGTGCAGCTCTGGAGTATAATACAGGATGTAACTCGGGATCAGTAATGTAATATATGTACACAGTGACTGCACCAGCAGAATAGCGAGTGCAGCTCTGGGGTGTAATACAGGATGTAACTCAGGATCAGTAATGTAATATATGTACACAGTGACTGCACCAGCAGAATAGCGAGTGCAGCTCTGGGGTATAATACAGGATGTAACTCAGGATCAGTAATGTAATGTATGTACACAGTGACTGCACCAGCAGAATAGCGAGTGCAGCTCTGGAGTATAATACAGGATGTAACTCAGGATCTGTAATGTAATGTATGTACACAGTGACTGCACCAGCAGAATAGCGAGTGCAGCTCTGGAGTATAATACAGGATGTAACTCAGGATCAGTAATGTAATGTATGTACACAGTGACTGCACCAGCAGAATAGTGAGTGCAGCTCTGGAGTATAATACAGGAGGTAACTCAGGATCAGTAATGTAATGTATGTACACAGTGACTGCACCAGCAGAATAGTGAGTGCAGCTCTGGAGTATAATACAGGATGTAACTAAGGATCAGTAATGTATGTGCACAGTGACTGCACCAGGAGAATAGTGAGTGCAGCTCTGGAGTATAATACAGGAGGTAACTCAGGATCAGTAATGTAATGTATGTACACAGTGACTGCACCAGCAGAATAGTGAGTGCAGCTCTGGAGTATAATACAGGATGTAACTCAGGATCAGTAATGTAATGTATGTACACAGTGACTGCACCAGCAGAATAGCGAGTGCAGCTCTGGAGTATAATACAGGATGTAACTCAGGATCTGTAATGTAATGTATGTACACAGTGACTGCACCAGCAGAATAGCGAGTGCAGCTCTGGAGTATAATACAGGATGTAACTCAGGATCAGTAATGTAATGTATGTACACAGTGACTGCACCAGCAGAATAGCGAGTGCAGCTCTGGAGTATAATACAGGATGTAATTCAGGATCAGTAATGTAATGTATGCACACAGTGACTGCACCAGCAGAATAGTGAGTGGAGCTCTGAAGTATAATACAGGATGTAACTCAGGATCAGTAATGTAATGTATGTACACAGTGACTGCACCAGCAGAATAGTGAGTGCAGCTCTGGAGTATAATACAGGATGTAACTCAGGATCAGTAATGTAATGTATGTACACAGTGACTGCACCAGCAGAATAGTGAGTGCAGCTCTGGAGTATAATACAGGAGGTAACTCAGGATCTGTAATGTATGTACACAGTGACTGCACCGGCAGAATAGTGAGTGCAGCTCTGGAGTATAATACAGGATGTAACTCAGGATCAGTAATGTAATGTATGTACACAGTGACTGCACCAGCAGAATAGTGAGTGCAGCTCTGGAGTATAATACAGGAGGTAACTCAGGATCAGTAATGTATGTGCACAGTGACTGCACCAGGAGAATAGTGAGTGCAGCTCTGGGGTATAATACAGGATGTAACTCAGGATCAGTAATGTAATGTATGTACACAGTGACTGCACCAGCAGAATAGTGAGTGCAGCTCTGGAGTATAATACAGGATGTAACTAAGGATCAGTAATGTATGTGCACAGTGACTGCACCAGGAGAATAGTGAGTGCAGCTCTGGGGTATAATACAGGATGTAACTCAGGATCAGTAATGTATGTGCACAGTGACTGCACCAGGAGAATAGTGAGCGCAGCTCTGGAGTATAATACAGGAGGTAACTCAGGATCAGTAATGTAATGTATGTACACAGTGACTGCACCAGCAGAATAGTGAGTGCAGCTCTGGAGTATGACCCCGGATAGGTCATGTATGCACACTGGTTGCATTTGGCTGTAGCTAGGAGTAATATTCTGTTATAAGTTTATAGTAAAATAATTTTTATGACACAATATATAATAGAATCTCGTTACAAAAATAAACCAATCCGACAATAAGAGCTGTCTCATTCGGGCGATTCCTTCCTAGGGAAGGTGATCCAGGACTTCAGGCCTTTCCTGGGTTCACGCGGACGCTCAGTCATATCCACTGCAGATCCAGGATGGACGGAAGCCTTGATACCAGTGTGCACAAATCCTTCATAAAGTGAGATAAATAGATCCTATGAGAACAATGGCCCCACTTGTGAGAACTGCTGCAGTGTAAAGCACAGTGAGATCATCCCCACTGTACATGTGACTTAGTTACTGCACTGTATATAGATCCTTCATAGTGATGGCAGTGGGGTCTGGTCACAAGCAGGGGGCAGTGGGGTGTGTTGATGCTGGGGGCCTAGGCCTCCGAGTCCCCGTATCCTCCTGTTTAGCAGATCCAGGGCTTTGCGGGGGACAGAGCTGCCGGACCCCCTGACCTCAGTACACATTCTGTCCTCACAATGATTCAGGGGACTCCACTGATGACGTGGACTGTGGGGACTCCCTCTAACAGGACGGCCTCGGCGCAGACCACGGGCCTGGGACAGATCCAATATGGCAGAGGGCATCCTGCGGCGCAGAGCGGGGCAGACAGAGGCCGCACTCCTCCTGGTACAAGACGTCCAGCACTCGCCAGCAGTCGTCCAGCAGATCCTTCGGAGCGACTCCTTTCACTTTATCTCCTGGCGTCCACAATCGTCCCACAAGGTCCTTGGCGATATCAGTAAGGTCCGGCTGCAAAAGTGGGACAAAGGGATGAGGACATGCACAAAGACCACAAGGCATCCCGTCACCTCCAGAGCTGCAGTCACTATTCTGCTGTTACTTCTTATCCTCCCATCACCTCCAGAGCTGAACTCAATATTCTGCTGTCACTTCTTATCCTCCCGTCAGCTCCAGAGCTGCAATCACTATTCTGCTGTCACTTCTTATCCTCCCATCACCTCCAGAGCTGAACTCACTATTCTGCTGTCACTTCTTATCCTCCCGTCACTTCCAGAGCTGAAGTCACTCTTCTGCTGTCACTTCTTACTCTCCCATCACCTCCAGAGCTGCAGTCACTATTCTGCTGTCACTTCTTATCCTCCCGTCACCTCCAGAGCTGCAGTCACTATTCTGCTGTAACTACTTATCCTCCCGTCACCTCCAGAGCTGCAGTCACTATTCTGCTGTCACTTCTTATCCTCCCATCACCTCCAGAGCTGAACTCACTATTCTGTTGTCACTCATCCTCCCGTCACCTCCAGAGCTGCACTCACTATTCTGCACTATAGGCCGGTAATCTTAACATCTGTTGTGGGTGAAATTTTTGAAGGGTTTCTAAGGGATACCATTATGGAATATCTCAATGTTAATAAATGTTTAACTCCATATCAACAAGGATTTATGAAGGATCGCTCCTGTCAGACTAACCTGATCAGCTTCTATGAGGATGTAATCTCTCAAATGGACCCAGGAGAATCATTGGATGTCATTTACCTCGACTTCTCTAAAGCATGTGACACTGTCCCACATAAAAGATTGGTAAGTAAGATGAGAAAGCTTGGGCAAGGGGAAAATGTGTGTAGATGGGTAGGTAGCTGGCTTAGTGAGAGAAAACAAAGAGTGGTTATTAATGGTGCATACTCAGATTGGGCCAGGGTTACTAGTGGGGGACCACAGGGGTCTGTATTGGGCCCCCTACTATTTAATATATCTATTAATGATCTAGTGGATGGCTTACACAGTAAAATATCAGTATTTGCAGATGATACAAAACTATGGAAGGTGTTAACACAAAGGAGGACAGTTTGCAACTACAGACAGATTTGAGTAAATTGGAAAATTGGGCTGAAAAATGGCAAGTGAGGTTTAACACAGATAAGTGTAAGGTTATGCACATGGGAAGGAGAAACAGATGCTACAATTACTTACTAAATGGGAAACTGCTGGGGAAATCAGACATGGAAAAAGACTTAGGCGTCTTAGTCAATAAGAAGCTAAATTGGAGTGCCCAGTGTCAGGCAGCTGCCACCAAAGCAAATAGGGTGATGGGATGCATTAGAAGAGGTCTGGGGACACGAGATGAAAACATCATTCTCCCTCTGTACAAATCACTCGTCAGACCACACTTGGAGGATTGTGTGCAGTTCTGGACGCCGGTGCTCAAGAAAGACATTACTGAACTTGAAAGGGTTCAAAGGCGGGCTACTAAAATGATAAATGGAGTTGGTTCACTACAATACCCAGAAAGGTTATCAAAATTAGGTCTATTTACTCTAGAAAAGAGAAGACTTAGGGGAGACTTAATATATATGTACAAGTATATCAGAGGGCAACACAGAGATCTCTCCAATGAACTGTTTGTACCAAGGACTGTGACAATAACAAGGGGGCATTCTCTTCGTTTGGGGGAAAGACAATTTCTGCACCAGCATAGAAGAGGGTTCTTCACGGTAAGAGCAGTGAGGCTCTGGAATTCTCTTCCTGAGGAAGTGGTGATGGCCAACTCACTGAATGAATGTAAGAAAGGAATGGAGGCTCTTCTTGTGAGTAACAGTATAGAAGGTTACGAATAACAGAATATTATAAGTAGATGGTTGACCCAGCTTAGGGGAAGGAATTTTTTTCCCTACGGAGAAAATTGGCTTCTACTCTGTGGGTTTTTTGCCTTCCCCAGGATCAACAATGCAGAACAGCTGCACTAACAATAGGCTGAACTAGATGAACATAAGGTCTTCCTTCAGCCTTCAAAACTATGTTACATCATGTCTTATCCTCCAGTCACCTCCAGAGCTGCACTCACTATTCTGCTGTTACATCATGTCTTATCCTCCAGTCATCTCCAGAGCTGCACTCACTATTCTGCTGTTACATCGTGTCTTATACCCCAGTCACCTCCAGAGCTGCACTCACTATTCTGCTGTTACATCGTGTCATCCTCCAGTCATATCCAGAGCTCCAGTCACTATTCTGCTGTTACATCATATCTTATCCTCCAGTCACCTCCAGAGCTGCGGTCACTATTCTGCTGATATATCGTGTCTTATCCTCCAGTCATCTCCAGAGCTGCAGTCACTATTCTGCTGTTACATTGTGTCTTATTCTCCAGTCACCTCCAGAGCTGCAGTCACTATTCTGCTGTTACATCATGTCTTATCCTCCAGTCACCTCCAGAGCTGCAGTCACTATTCTGCTGTTACATCATGTCTTATCCTCCAGTCACCTCCAGAGCTGCGGTCACTATTCTGCTGTTACATCGTGTCTTATCCTCCAGTCACCTCCAGAGCTGTGGTCACTATTCTGCTGTTACATCGTGTCTTATCCCCCAGTCACCTCCGGGCTGCGGATAATCCATAGGGTCACAGCCATCACCACGGTGATCGGGCCGCTCTTACAGTCTAGTCACCCCTCCCGATACAATGATAAGATGACCTCACCTTATTACAAGTCATCACGCAGAGACATGGCGCTGAGCGGAGGCGGTAAGCGGTGGTTAGTGAGCCATGCATGAGCCACAATCAGCGACTCCGCTAAATGAGACAAAAACTCTACTTGTATGATGAGAGACGACAAAGCGTGAGAGCAGCTAGCCGACCACTAAGGGGAGGACACCGAGGACCCTCCATGTAACACCCACCGCACATCACCTGCTTCTCTACCACCGACCCCCTGTGAAAACACTCCTCTAGACTCCTCTGTCCTCCCTCCAGACTCCTCTGTCCTCCAGACTCCTCCCTCCAGACTCCTCTAATTCCGCTGTCCTCCTCTTCCTCTAGACTCTTCTGTCCTCTTTCTCCACACCCCACTATCCTCTTCTTCCTCCAGAATCCTCCCCTCCCTCCAGACTCCTCAGTCCTCTTCTTCCTCTAGACCCCACTGTCCTGCTATTCCTCTCTCCTCCCTCCAGACCCCACTGTCCTCCAGACTCCTCTGTCCTCTCCTTCCTCTAGATCCCACTGCCCTCCAGACTCCTCTGTCCTCTTCTTCCTCTAGACCCCACTGTCCTCCTCTTCCTCCAGACTCCAGTGTCCTCCCTCCAGACCCCACTGTCGTCCTATTCCTGTCTTTCCTCCAGACCCCACTGTCCTCCAGACTCCTCTGTCCTCTTCCTCCTCCCTCCAGACTCCTCCAATTCCTCTGTCCTCCTCTAGACTCTTCTGTCCTCTTTCTCCAGACCCCACTATCCTCTTCTTCCTCCAGAATCCTCCCCTCCCTCCAGACTCCTCTGTCATCTTCTTCCTCTAGACCCCACTGGCCTCCTCTTCCTCCAGACCCCACTGTCCTCCTCTTCCTGTGTCCTCCCTCCAGACCCCACTGTCCTCCAGACTCCTCTGTCTTCTTCCTCCAGACCCCTCTGAACTCCTCTTCCTCTAGACTCCTCTGTCCTACCTCTGTGTACCCTGTCTCCAGACTCCTCTGTCCTCCCTCCAGACCCCACTGTCTTCCTCTGTCCTCCAGACTCCTCTGTCCTCTTCTTCCTCTAGACCCCACTGTCCTCCTCTTCCTCCAGATTTCTCTGTCCTCCCTCCAGACCCCTCTGTCTTCCAGACTTCTATGTCCTTTTCTTCCAGACTCCTCTGTCCTCCCTCCAGACCCCACTGTCCTCCAGACTCCTCTGTCCTCTTCTTCCTCTAGATCCCACTGTCCTCCTCTTCCTCCAGACTTCTCTGTCCTCCCTCCAGACCCCACTGCCCTCCAGACTCCTCTGTCCTCTTCTTCCTCCAGACCCCAATGTCGTCCTCTTCCTTCAAACCCCACTGTCCTCCCTCCAGACCCCACTGTCCTCCAGACTCCTCTGTCCTCTTCTTCCTCCCGACCCCTCTGTCCTCTTCCTCCAGACTCCTCTGTCCTCCCTCCAGACTCCTCTGTCCTCTTCTTCCTCTAGACCCCACTGTCCTCCTCTTCCTCCAGATTTCTCTGTCTTCCCTCCAGACCCCTCTGTCCTCCAGACTTCTCTGTCCTTTTCTTCCAGACACCTCTGTCCTCCCTCCAGACCCCACTGTCCTCCAGACTCCTCTGTCGTCTTCTTCCTCTATATCCCACTGTCCTCCTCTTCCTCCAGACTTCTCTGTCCTCCCTCCAGACCCCTCTGCCCTCCAGACTCCTCTGTCCTCTTCCTCTAGACCCCACTGTCCTCCTCTTCCTCCAGACTCCACTGTCCTCCTCTTCCTCCAGACCCCACTGTCCTCTTCCTCTGTTCTCCCTCGAGACCCCACTGTCCTCCAGACTCCTCTGTCCTCTTCTTCCTCCAGACTTTTCTGTCCTCTTCTCCCTCTAGACCCCTGTTTACCCTGTCTCCATACTCTTCTGTCTCTGGCGTGTTTCCAGTGAGTTATGTCTGTGGAATCCGTTCCCTGCCAGGTCTTATACTACCGTCCCATCCCAGGTGCAGAGATACGGGTGTAAGTGACCCATCTGTGGCCACCCTGACCCGGAGTTGCCCTTTTCCTCACCTGATTGCCGGCGTGTAGCTCATGGAATATGGTCTTCAGATCGTTGATGTAGGAGTGGGATGGATGTCTCTGCGGCAGCACGTGCCATATGCTCAGCAGCACATTCTCACTGACGATGCCCCACAAGAAGCGCAGCTCATCCACCGAGAGCCCCTTACTGACCTATGGGACAAATCTACAGAGTATTGCAGTGCCGAAAGACCAACAGAAACCACAGACGAAAGACCAACAGAAACCACAGAGGAGAGACCAACAGAAACCACAGAGGAGAGACCAACAGAAACCACAGAGGAGAGACCAACAGAAACCACAGACGAGAGACCAAGAGAAACCACAGACGAGAGACCAACAGAAACCACAGACGAGAGACCAACAGAAACCACAGACGAGAGACCAACAGAAACCACAGACGAGAGACCAACAGAAACCACAGAAGAGAGACCAACAGAAACCACAGACGAAAGTCCAACAGAAACCACAGACGAGAGACCAACAGAAACCACAGACGAGAGACCAACAGAAACCACAGACGAAAGACCAACAGAAACCACAGACGAGAGACCAACAGAAACCACAGACGAAAGACCAACAGAAACCACAGACGAAAGACCAACAGAAACCACAGACGAAAGACCAACAGAAACCACAGAGGAGAGACCAACAGAAACCACAGAGGAGAGACCAACAGAAACCACAGACGAGAGACCAAGAGAAACCACAGACAAGAGACCAAGAGAAACCACAGACGAGAGACTAACAGAAACCACAGACAAGAGACTAACAGAAACCACAAACGAGAGACCAACAGAAACCACAGACGAGAGACCAACAGAAACCACAGACGAGAGACCAACAGAAACCACAGACGAGAGACCAACAGAAACCACAGACGAGAGACCAACAGAAACCACAGACGAGAGACCAACAGAAACCACAGACGAGAGACCAACAGAAACCACTGACGAGAGACCAACAGAAACCACTGACGAGAGACCAACAGAAACCACAGACAAGAGACGTGCGATAGTTGGGGGCTTCACCGATTGTTTGGGTGCAGCAGGTGTGGGATGTGCGGAGCTCTAAGGTCACGGGCCTTTCAACCAACATCTTTACAATTCTTCACCTGCCAGTCCATGTGTCTTAAAGGAGACCTGTCTAGAGGGGAAGGAGCAGGAGGACAGTGGATAAGGAAGGAGGAGGGCGGAGGAGAAGGACGAAGGAGGGTGGAAGAGGAGGACAAAGAAGGGTGTAGGAGGAGGACGAAGGAGGGTGGAGGAGGAGGACGAAGGAGGGTGGAGGAGGAGGACGAAGGAGGGTGGAGGAGGAGGACGAAGGAGGGTGGAGGAGAAGGACGAAGGAGGGTGGAGGAGAAGGACGAAGGAGGGTGGAGGAGAAGGACGAAGGAGGGTGGAGGAGAAGGACGAAGGAGGGTGGAGGAGAAGGACGAAGGAGGGTGGAGGAGGACGAAGAAGGGTGTAGGAGGAGGACGAAGGAAGGTGGAGGAGGAGGACGAAGGAGGGTGGAGAAGGACGAAGGAGGGTGGAGGAGAAAGAGGGTGGAGGAGAAGGACGAAGGAGGGTGGAGGAGGAGGACGAAGGATGGTGGAGGAGGAGGACGAAGGAGGGTGGAGGAGGAGGACGAAGGAGGGTGGAGGAGGAGGACGAAGGAGGGTGGAGGAGGAGGACGAAGGAGGGTGGAGGAGGAGGACGAAGGAGGGTGGAGGAGGAGGACGAAGGAAGGTGGAGGAGGAGGACGAAGGAGAGTGGAGGAGGAGGATGAAGGAGGATGGAGGAGGAGGATGGAGGAGAAGGATGAAGGAGGGTTGAGGAGAAGGAAGACAGGACGACAGGAAAAGAAGAATTAGGATGGAGGAGTCTGGAAGGCAAGATGAAGGAGGATGGAGGAGTCTGGAGGGGAAGGGGGACAGGGAACACATGGAGGGGAAGAAGAAAGAGGACCGTGGAGTCTGGAGGGTAAGAAGGAGTCTCGAGGGGAAGAAGAAGGAGGACAGAGGAGTTTGGAGGGGAAGAAGGAGGATGGAGTAGTCTGGAGAGGAAGTAGAAATTTTCCTCCAGAAGATGAAAGTTTCCTATAACCCGGCATAGTGTCAAAGTTTTCATACCTAGAGCTGACATGTTGTATGATCCCAGGGAGATCATAGGCGTCAACAGCTCCTGCTCCATGTGTGGCATGATGAGATGAAAGCCTGAAAGCTTCAGGATTACTGAGGGATGTGACAACATTTGCCAGGGTGCTGAAACTTCATAGGACGGTGGTGATGAAGACTACGAAACTAGTTACCAAAACCCAGAGAGGAGGAAACATGGAAAGATGGAGATCCCTAGGGGAGGTGACACAGAGGAGGAAACACGGAAAGATGGAGATCCCCAGGGGAAGTGACACAAAGGAGGAAAGATGGAGATCCCTAGGGGAGGTGACACAGAGGTGGAAACATGGAAAGATGGAGATCCCTAGGGAAGGTGACAGAGTAGGAAACGCGGAAAGATGGAGATCCCTAGGGGAGGTGACACAGGAGGAAAGATGGAGATCCCTAGGGGAGGTGATACAGAGGAGGAAAGATGGAGATCCCTACGGTAGGTGACACAGAGTAGGAAACATGGAAAGATGGAGATCCCTTTGGGAGGTGACACAGAGTAGGAAAGATGGAGATTCCTAGGGGAGGTGACACAGAGGAGGAAACACGGAAAGATGGACATCCCAAGGGGAGGTGACAGAGGAGGAAAGATGGAGATCCCTAGGGAAGGTGATACAGAGGAGGAAACACGGAAAGATGGAGATCCCTAGGGGAGGTGACACAGAGTAGGAAACATGGAAAGATGGAGATCCCTAGGGAAGGTGACACAGAGGAGGAAACACTGAAAGATGGCGATCCCTAGGGGAGGTGACACAGAGGAAGAAACACGGAAAGATGGCGATCCCTAGGGGAGGTGACACAGAGGAAGAAACACGGAAAGATGGAGATTCCTAGGGGAGGTGACACATTAGGAAACATGGAAAGATGGAGATCCATAGGGGAGGTGACAGAGGAGGAAACATGGAAAGATGGAGATTCCTAGGGGAGGTGATACAGAGGAGGAAGCATGGAAAGATGGAGATCCCTAGGGGAAGTGACAGAGGAGGAAACAAGGAAAGATGGGGATCCCTAGGGGAGGTGAAACAGTAGGAAAGATGGAGATCCATAGTGGAGGTGACAGAAGAGGAAACATGGAAAGATGGAGATCCCTAGGGGAGGTGACACAGGAGGAAACATGGAAAGATGGAGATCCCTAGGGGAGGTGACACAGAGGAGGAAACATGGAAAGATGGAGATCCCTAGGGGAGGTGACACAGAGGAGGAAACATGGAAAGATGGAGATCCCTAGGGGAGGTGACACAGAGAAGGAAACATGGACAGATGGAGATCCCTAGGGGAGATGATACAGAGGAGGAAACATGGAAAGATGGAGATCCCAATGGGAGGTGACACAGAGTAGGAAACATGGACAGATGGAGATCCCTAGGGGAAGTGACAGAGGAGGAAACAAGGAAAGATGGAGATCCCAATGGGAGGTGACAGAGTAGGAAACATGGAAAGATGGAGATTCCTAGGGGAGGTGACACAGAGGAGGAAACATGGAAAGATGGAGATCCCTAGGGGAGGTGACACAGAGGAGGAAATACAGAAAGGAGAGCCTGGTGGGAGAAAACTCAGAGACGATGATCATCATCACAGGTTGTCAGGGTCTGAGCAGAGGAATCCTTGATCTTATGAAGGCGGCGCACATGGCGGGAGGTTACAGGCTCATAACGGGGCGCCTTGTAAACCTACCCCGGCTGCACCATGTGCAACAAGTCTCCATACTGAGGGGAAACCTACAATATACCCTACCACAGACAGACGGCGTGGCGCCCCTACCAGGCTGCTGATGTTCTGGCAGCGCAGGATCTCCTCGTACTTCACAGGCAGCTGATAATCTGTCGGGAAGTAGTCACGCTGCAATGAGAAGACAGAGAGGTCAATCACCCGACCCTGCGCCATGGTCCGCAGAGTTATGGAGACGACGCAGAGAAGAAAAGTAAGTGCCCCCTTCATTGGTGGAGTTACTGGGATGATGAGGGTGATTGTCATTTCTATGACTGATGATCTCAGGATCTCCTCCAAGCACATGTGTTACAGTGAAGAGTAGTATTGTCAGAACTCTGCCACCATGCTTTACACTGCAGCTAGCAGCTTCTAGTGAAATGCTACTTGTGGTTCTCCACCATGTTTTACAGTGCAGGTATCAGGTCCTTCCTCCCTCCAGGGATTGTTGTCCTAGAAGTTCTTCCTTACCTCCATCATTCCTCCTAGAGACCCCGTGTATGGTGTCCCAGATGCCAGCGTGACCTTGCACCGGCATGTAGCACCAGCTTTGGCAGGTAGGGTAAATGTAGGGGGCACTTACTTATCCCACAGGTGACATGGCAGATCTCTGCGGTAATGTATGGTATCTCCCTGCAGCCTCCATGTGTGGAGGTCTTCCATGTAGATGGGGGACACTCGGCTGTATGACCTCCGGCCATCCGTCAGCGCCTCCGTGCACTCACCATGTACATGATGCGGTTTTCATACTGGAGTTTACGACTTAACAGTTCTATGATCCGACACTTGTCCTGAATCGCGGCCGTCCTCACCAGAACCAGGACCCCTGCAATACACAAGGCTGTAACCTCCTAGCGAGACCGAACTGGCATCCTGACCTGGTGTTCCTGAACCAGGAGGCTCAGGATGAACAGAACTACAGTATAGCGTCAGGAACACCGCACTGCACTTGCTCACTGAGCCAGTGCGTGTGTCCTGAGTAAGACAAACTGTGCTCAGCGATACCTGTGGAGCGGGCAGCAGCAGAGAAGGTGCGTGCTTCAGACCAGCAGGACCTAAAGCATGTGACTGCTGGGGGCGGGGCCTAAACCTCAGAGAGCTAGGAGCTGCAGGAAAACTCCTAGCAGGGTCACTACGGGACAAAATTACCAAGGGGCATAGACAGGCTGGGGTCAAAGCACGAGATAGCAGGACAAAACCAGAGGATAGACAGAACGGGGAGTCAGGAAGTAGCCAATGAGTCATACATGGAGATAGCTGCAAAGTACAAGAGGTGAGCAAAGAATAGGTCACAGGCAAGGAGTCATACACAGAGAGGGTAGTGCAGTACAGAATCAACAGGCAAACTCACAACGGGGGACAGAACCGGGTCAGAACCATATAAGCAAGCTATAACAACGAACAGGCACACAGGGGTCAACACACTCGGCCAAAGGCAAAAGTATAACTGACGGGGATTGGAGCTTCCCAGGGCTATAAGAAGCTCTCCCTGAACCGAAGAGAGGCCACAATAATTAACCCCAGGCGTGCAGGTCAATGCCTGCACTGGGCTCAAGACATTAACCCCTGACGTGCAGGTCAAAACCTGCACTGGGATCATGACAGTACCCCCCTCTCAACGGGGGGCCTCTGGACCCCCAGGCTTCCCTGGGTATTTGGTATTGAAAGCCCAAACCAGGCAATCTGCATGTACAGAGTGAGCAGGGACCCATGAGCGATCCTCTGGTCCATATCCCTTCCAGTGGACCAGTGTTGTGAGTTCATTTTCCCCTTCACCATTGAGGTCTGATAAACTCCCTCTTCTGGTGAAGGAAGGTAGTGAGGCTGATTACCAAGCACCTGTGCAGGATGATGATGACTGGATGCCTGGAATTGCTGACTGGATATAAGGCAGCCGACGCCCTTCTGCCTTGATGGTGATCTCTCTGAGGGATTCTAGGAGACCAGTCTGATTCCTGCTCCTCAAAAGCTAAGTTTTCTGCTCTGCTTTTTGCATTTGTGTTTTGGTTTTGTTTTGCCTTGTTTTTCTGGATTTCTGCCATTCCCTGCTGGGGTGAGCTGAACTCCTTTTTGCTCTGTTTTCAGAAAATACCTGAGTACTGATTTAGTCTTTTTGAAGCCTAGCGTCTTCAGGGCTTTTTTCCCTATCAGTCTGTTGGCTCTTGTTTTGATAGGGTTTTGGCGGATTGCAGACAGCAGCTTTTCTATCCTTTCCTATTTAGTTAGCTTGGGCCCCATCATTTGCTCAGCCTATCTTTCTGTGTGAGTGTTTTTTCATCTTGCTTCACCGTCATTATATGTTGGGGGCTGCCTATTGCTTTGGGGTCTGCTCTGGGGCAGTTTAGATTTCCCTTTCTGTCTTTAGGCTATTTAATTCTCCGGCTGTGATCGAGGGGTCTAGGGCACCGTAGGAACCCCCACGGCTACTGCTAGTTGTGTTGATAGGTTCAGGGGTCTGCAATCCGATAGCTGCCAGCTTCTCTGGTTTTCTGGACTTAGCTAGTATTTCTGTTTTTGCCTCCTACGGTGACTCATTCATAACAGACCAGGTACTGCAAAGAGCGGTGCACCCGCCGAGAGTCCACAATATGTCCGACCTCATACTCCAAGTGACCCTCCACCAACACTGGAGGGACAACAGGCTCGGAGTCCTCTTTGACAGACCCTACGGGTTTCAACAGGGATTTATGGAACACAGTGGATATTTTTAAGGAGGCGGGGAGACGCAACCTATATGCCACTGGGTTGACTATATCCATAATCTCGTACGGACCAATGAACTTTGGTCCCAATTTAGCTGACGGTACCTTCAAGTTGATGTTACGTGTGGAAAGCCAAACCTTCTCCCCCACCTGAAACATGTGTCCCGGGGCTCTCTTTTTTTCAGCAAAATATTTGTACCTCTCCTGGGCCCGAGAGATATTACGCTGGACTTCTGCCCAGAGGTCTTTTAACCATTGAAAGGACCCCTCTGCCCCTGGACAACCGGAATCCACCCATGAAAACTCCCCAAAATGAGGATTAAACCCATAATTAATCAGGAATGGGGACATGTTGGTGAATTGATTCACCCGGTTGTTAAAAGCGAATTCCGCCAACGGTAACGCATCACACCAATCTTCCTGTCTGGCGGAGGTCAGACACCTGAGAATTTGTTCCAGGGATTGATTGGTGCGTTCCGTCTGACCATTACTCTCCGGGTGATATGCCGACGAGAAGGAGAGTGAGATGCCCAATTTGTTACAGAAAGCCCGCCAAAATTTGGCCACAAACTGCACACCTCTGTCAGACACCACATTCAGAGGTACCCCATGTAATCGGACCACATGCTGCACAAACAACCTTGACAATGTTTCTGCTAAGGGTAGTGCTGCCAAGGGAATGAAATGGGCCTGTTTAGAAAACCTATGTACCACCACCCAGATCACGGTATTGCCCCTGGAAGGTGGAAGGCCGGTAATAAAATCCATGGAAAGGTGAGTCCATGGCCTATCAGGAACCGGTAAAGGTATGAGTTCCCCAGCCGGCCGGTTATGCGAGCTTTTGGAACGGGCACACACATCACAAGCAGAAATAAATTTCTCGACATCGGACCTCAGTGAAGGCCACTAAAAACCCCTGGCTACTGCCTCTCTAGTGGCCGTGATACCTGGATGAGCACTCAGCCTAGACTCATGAAACTGGATCGCCCTCCCAGGGCTGTGGGGTACTCGGTACCGGGCCCGAGGAGCTTCAATAGGAGATGTCACGGCAGCTGTGACCCGGCCCGTGGCCCTGGGTGCCCATTGTAAATGGGGTTGTTTCAGTGTGCTTGTGGTGATGAAAGTTTATAAGTGATTCGTGACGCCACCTGTGGTGTTCGGCAATGCAGATATAAGCCGACGCTGCAGACAGATCCTCTGGGACAGATGGTGTGGTGCAGCAGTGATGGTATAGCCCTCCACAGGCAGGGCTGTAGTCCCAGGGCACAGTAAATGGAGTGACACGTAGATGGTATAGTGTCAGGCGCAAGGGATGTAGCAGTGCTGGGCAGGTTGGCGCAGGAATAAGTGGAGGACACCAGGGCATGTAGTTCCAAAGCTTTACTCACAGTCTGTTGTACAAACAGGGGCCTGCCTCCGTGCCGTGTCCTCCGGGTCTGGGACTCCGTCAACCTCCAGGCTAGATGGAATACTCCTTTCCAACACTCCGCCAATATGTGCCTTGCTGAACGTCTCCTCTTATAGCGCCTTTAGGTGAAGTACTTCTAGTACTGAGTTACACTGGAGTTCCTCCTGTCTGATGTTCTTATGAACTCTACTTGTAAGGCAGACAGCTGTAGCCTGCTTCGGTGACTCCTTGCTACTAAGTCCCGGCTCACTATTATGTTGCTGTTGTGCCCCCAAGTCCTGTGTGGGAATAAAGTGGTCACTACTTCTATTACTCCGGTGTCTGCTGCAGGACCATTAGTATCCGTACAACCTTGGGGACCGGACCCCGGCCTTGCGCTTAGAACTTCTAGGAAGGGTTCTCTTCTAACCCACGTCCTATGTTCTCTCTTTTACTCCTCACGTTCCGCACTGATCTTCCTCTCTATGGAGAGTCAAGCTTCCAGTCTACGTTGCTCTCTCTCTTCCTTTCCCGTGCCAGCAGACCCAGGTCACCGGGATCTGCTGCAGCACCTCCATCCATCTATCCCTCTCTCCGGGGATCTTCTTCTCTCCAACTCTCTAACCAACCAACTCACTGACTGAATACACTCAACTCTTCCCGCACTTTGTAATGTAATTTAACTCCACCAACCTCCCAGCACGTTTCGTGTTCCAAGCAGGGAGCCACCAATGGGTGCTTTGCTATACTCCAAGCAGGGAGCCGCCGAAGGTGCTTTGCTACACTACTTTGTGGTGTGGGGTGCAGGTGTTGGAGTGTGGTCAGGAATCTCCACCTTACCTGGATGGTGGGATGCCACACCTCAGGAGGAGGTGAAGTACCTCTGTGGTGACTGAGCCTCAGGGGCGCCACAAAACTCCTGCAGAAGTCTAGGCCGCAATAAATCTGGAACAAACAATTTATCCCCTGGCCTGGTTGCCGGAGCTAGGAACTGAGCCCTTAAAATTTCTTGTTCCAATTCCGATGAGACCCCCGCCACTACCACCCCCGGGCGAAGAATGGAGGACGGCGGCTCGGGGGGGGACACCGGGTAAAAACTTCTGGACAGGGCATCCGCTTTAACATTTTTGGACTCTGGTCAAAAAGTAATGGAGAATTGAAATCGTGAAAAAAAAAGTGACCAACGGGCTTGTCTAGGAGTAAGCCTCTTAGCAGATTCAAGGTAAGCCAAATTTTTGTGAACCGGGATAACAGTGATAGGGTGAGCCGCCCCTTCCAAAAAGTGCCTCCATTCTTCGAATGCCAGCTTGACTGCAAGAAGTTCTCTATTGCCTACATCATAGTTTTTCTCGGCTGAAGAGAACTTCTTGGAGAAGAAGGCACAGGGTTTGAGATTAGTAAGGGTGGCCGGACCCTGGGACAGCACAGCCCCCACCCCCACTTCAGAAGCATCCACCTCCACAATGAATGGTTTGGACAGGTCTGGTTGGACCAACACCAGGGCGGACATGAAACATCTCTTAAGAGCTGAGAAGGACTCTTTAGCGAGTACAGACCAATTTTTTATATCAGCCCCTTCTGGGTAAGATCCGTGAGTGGTTTAACCACTTGTGAGAAACCTTTAATGAATCTCCAGTAATAGTTTGCAAATTCTAAGAAGCGCTGGAGCCCCTTGAGATCTCGAGGCTGAACCCAGTCAGCGATCGCCAGCACCTTCTTAGGATCCATATGAAACCCTTCACAAGACGCAATCAGCCCCAAAAAAGACAGTTCCTGTATGAAAAACGAACACTTTTCCAATTTAACAAACAATTGGTTCTCCCTGAGTCTCTGGAGAACTATCTGTAGATGTTGTAAGTGAGACTGACTGTCCGGGGAATACACCAAAATGTCATCCAAATAAATGATAACAAAACGGCCTATCAGGTCAGAAAACACAACATTGATGAAGTTCTGGAAGATAGCGGGTGCATTAGTTAACCCAAACGGCATTACCAGGTTTTCAAAGAGTCCTTCAGATGTGAGGAACGCAGTTTTTCACTCATCCCCTTCCCGAACCCTTATCAGGTTGTAGGCCCCCCGGGTATCTAACTTGGAGAACCATTGGGCCCCAGATAGCTGGCTACATAAGTCTGGGATGAGGGGAATCGGGTAAGTGTTCCTAACTGTTATCTTGTTAAGTTCCCAAAAGTCAAGGCACGGCCGCAAACCACCATCTTTCTTCACAAAGAAGAATCCTGCTGCCACAGGTGACACAGAAGGCCTGATATGCCCTTTGCAGAGACTCTCATCTATGTACTCCTTCATGGCTTGGCGCTCAGGCCCGGACAAATTGAACAATCGAGCCTTAGGTAACTTGGCTCCAGGTGTAACGGGGTCTTCCAAGCTGGGGTACCTCTTTCAGTACCACCCCGTGTTTTCGGAGGTCCACTCTGCGTTGGCTGGAGTCTGAATGAATGACGCTGGCTGGAATTCCTCTGAGTGCATGGGCGCATATAAAAGATCACTGCTTCTCCATGTATTTCCAGTCTGACAACACTTTACTCACAGGACACAGAATATATCACACAGATACAGAGGGCCGGCCAATAGACAAGCGTCACGCCAGACATACAGTACAAAAGCCGCAGGTGGCCGGAGCCTGCCGATGTTTACTGTGGAAATTACAAAGGTGGGGGGAGGGCGGACACTGCTGATACATTAGGGACATGCATCTCACATGGAACCTATTATATATACATATAACTGCACAACATATTCTTGGTGCTAAGTGGTTCTGTAACACGGCTCCCCCTTTTCAGCGACGCGATCGGCATACACAGTCTGATCCTCAACGGATCGGTTTGGGGATGACCGAAGTTTATGGGGTTGGTACAAGTTCCGTTTGTCGACTTAGTCCATCGGCATTACCATTTTGTTTGCCGGGTCTGTGATGGATGGTGAAGTCCAGAGGTTGTAGGGCTAAACTCCACCGCAGCAATCTGGTGTTGTCTCCAGAGACCCGATTAAGCCAGACTAGGGGATTATGGTCCGTTAGGAGGGAAAACTGTCGTCCATACAAATATGGTTGCAACTTCTTGAGTGCCCATACTACCGCCAGGCACTCCTTCTCGATGGCCGCATAGCTTACTTCACGGGGCAGTAGTTTCCGACTCAGGTAAGCTACCGGGTGTTTTTGGCCATCCGGCCCGACTTGGCTCAGTACTGCCCCCAATCCAAACATAGAAGTGTCTGTGTGAACAAGGAAACGCGTAGTTGGATCGGGTGCGGCCAATACAGGGGTATTGGTGAGGGCGTCCTTTAGTTGGCAGAAGGCTTCCTCACACTCTGAGGTCCAGGTTACCTGGCGGGGTTGGTTGTTACGGGTCAGATCAGTGAGGGGCTTGGCTACGCTGCTGTAATTGGGAACGAATTTCCTGTAATACCCCGCTGTCCCTAGAAACGCCATGACCTGGGTTTTAGTGCGTGGGATGGGCCATTTGGCTATGGCCTCAATCTTGGCTGGTTCTGGTCGCTGTTTCCCACTTTCCACCCAATGCCCTAAATACTGAACCTCTGCTTTGCCCACGTGACACTTGTTTGGGTTCAGGGTGATTCCGGCCTGGTGGATCCTGTCCAATACTGTCTCTAGGTGATTTAGATGCTCTTCCCATGTCGCACTGTAGATGGCGATGTCGTCCAGGTAGGCACAAGCATAGTCCTGGAGACCATCCAGATGCCGGTCAGCCAGCCTTTGGAAGGTCGCCGGGGCATTCTTCATCCCAAATGGCATAACTCGAAACTGGAATAAGCCGAACGGGGTGACAAATGCCGACTTGGGAATAGCGTCAGGACTAAGGGGAATCTGCCAGTAGCCTTTGCATAAATCAATGGTGGTCAAATACTTTGCCCCCGCCAGCCGGTCTAACAACTCATCCACACGCGGCATGGGATATGCATCCGTCACTGTTTTCTCATTGAGCTTACGATAGTCTACACGAAACCGTGTAGTCCCATCCTTCTTGGGCACTAACACTACGGGGGATGCCCAGGGACTATCTGACTCTTCAATGACCCCTAAACGCAGCATCTCTTGAATCTCTTGCCGCATCCTCTCTCGTACAGACTCAGGGACGTGGAAGGGGTTTTGTCGCAGGGGGGTCTGATCCTGGGTCTCAACCTTGTGTTGTGCCAGGCGAGTGTACCCCGGTCTCTCTGAAAACATCCTCTGTCGCAGCCTCAAGAACGCCTCCGCCTGCTGTCTCTCCCGGGGGCCTAGGTCTTCGCCCAAGTGTACCTGGTCCCATGTTTTAGACTGAGTCCTTTCCCCTAAGACATCCGGCAAGGGAAGTCCGGCTAAATCCTCTGCTTCAGGTGCACAGATGGCCACTACCTCTTCAGGGCGCTCCCGGTAGGGCTTCAGCATATTCACGTGGAACATGAGGATAACCCTGGGGTCGTCACAATCTGCGACATTATAGGTTGTGTCGGCTATTTTCCCCACTACCTGGTAGGGGCCCTGCCATGCAGCTTGAAACTTATTCTGCTTAGTGGGCTCTAACACCAGGACCTTCTGTCCTATTTCCAAAGTGCGCTCTCTGGCCCTCCGATCGTACCATACGCGCTGGCGCCGCTGTGTCGCCTGCAGGTTCTCACGTACAACCTGGATCAGCTCCTGTAGGCGGTCCCAGAATTCCAGCACATAGGGTACAATAGGTACCCCTTCTATGAGGCCCTCCCCTTCCCAGTGTTCCAGCACTAAGTCTAGGGGTCCCCTTACCCGTCTCCCGTATACCAGCTCGAACGGGGAGAACCCCGTGGATTCTTGGGGCACCTCCCGATAGGCAAACAGGAAGTGTGGCAAGAATTTCTCCCTGTCCCTGTAGGTCCTGGTAAAAGTCCCAATGAGCTGTTTTAATGTCCCGTTAAAGCGTTCACACAACCCATTGGTTTGCGGGTGGTACGGGGCACTTCTAATGGACTTTACGCCGCACAGCTTCCACAGTTGGTTGGTCACCTCTGCTGTAAACTGGGTACCCTGGTCCGAGATAATCTCCCGGGGAAATCCAACCCGTGAGAAAACCTGGAGCAGGGCGGCCGCCACCGTCTCTGCCAGTATGTTAGGTAACGCAACCGCCTCTGGATACCGTGTGGCATAATCTACTACTGTCAATATATACTATTTCCCGGACGGACTGGGTTTGGCTAACGGCCCTATCAGATCGACCGCTACTCGGCTAAATGGTTCCTCCACAATGGGGAGGGGGCGTAATTTGGCCTTGCATCGATCCCCCCTCTTGCCAATGCGCTGACAACTGTCACAGGTCTGGCAGTACTGACGAACATCATAGGTTACCCCCGGCCAAAAGAAGTTTTGTGTCAGACGATGCCTGGTGCGCCTGACGCCGAGGTGCCCGGCCAAGGGTAGATCATGAGAGATTCGCAGTAACTCCTGCCTATACTTCTTGGGAACTACCAGCTGTTGTTTTATAGTGGGGCTCGTCCCTGTGTGGTGCTGCTCTGTGATCCGGTAGAGGAGTCCCTGCTTCCATACAAACTGTTCCCCTTCCAGTACTCCTCTCCCCTCCTGTGCCTTCCCACGATATCCCTCTAATGAAGGATCCTCAAGTAACTCCCTCTTAAATTCATCTGGGGTGGCCCAAGAAATGTGTCTGGCTATGGGAATATGTGTAGGGCTGGAATGTCTTACCTGGGCCTCTGAGTGTGATTCCGCCTCCGCAGCTCGAGCTTGTCTCCGGGTGGTCACAGGATAGGTCTCAGCCAGAGGGGCCACCTAGAATGCAGGCAACATGGGCCCCAAGTCATTTCCCAGCAAGACGTCTGCAGGCAAATCCTCCATTAAGCCGACCTGAACAAGGCCATCCCCGACTCCCCAGTTCAGGTGAATCCTGGCAGTGGGTAGTCGATGTATAGCTCTCCCTGCTACACGGACTGCCACTGTCCGGTCCGTCTTCTCTTGGTCCCGGACGAGATGAGGCTTCACAAGGGTCAAAGTTGCTCCGGAATCTCTTTGTCCCTGCATACGTTTCCCATTAACCCACACGACCTGTCGATGCTGTTGTCGATTACCTGCCCGGCCTGCCTGCACGGGGTCTTCTTCATGCAGCACTTCCTCCATCTCTTCCATCCCTTGGTTAGTCGTAGCCCCCAATGCCGGGTCAGCTTCGCCTTGGTAGCAGTGTACAGCAGCCCGGCTGAAGGTAGCTGTTCCCGCCTTTGGCCACTGGGTATGCTGAGTCCGGTTGGGGCATTGTCTTTGCAGGTGGCCCAGCTGACGGCAGGTGTGGCATCGCGCCCCAGGGGGACTGTGGTAGGCCGGGTTTCTAGCTGGCCCCCCTACAATCTTCGATGGTTTGGGGCCCTCCAGGTCCATGGGCGGGCCCCTAGTGACCACCTTTGATCCGGAGAACTGCGGCCTCCTGGCATCATGATGTTCATCGGCCAGACGAGCGGCTTCCTCAAGAGTCGGTGGCCGCCTGTCCCGAAGCCATTCCCGTGTCTCGGGGTTTAGTCCATTAAAGAATCGTTCTAACAGGAAGAGCTGGAGGACGTCCTCCTTAGTGGTTGCTTGGCTCCCTTGTACCCACTGTAGCAGTGACCGCCGTAATTTACAGGCCCATTCAGCGTGGGTATCGGTTACGCGTTTTATAAGTCCGCGGAACTTTTGGCGATAGGCCTCTGGTGTCAGCGCATACCGGGCCAAGATCACTTCTTTGATCCGCTCATAGTCCATACAGTCCTCATCAGGTACCGTGCGATAGACGTCCGCTGCCCGGCCTGTCAGCTTGCTGGCCAGAATCTGAACCCGTTCCTCCGGCTTCACTTGATGAAGGGCACACTGCCGCTCAAAGTCCTGCAGAAGCCATCAATGTCTTCCTCTGCCTCCCCCAACTTACATATCATCCCCTGAGGAAGAAGTTTTTAACTTTGAAACGCGTAGGGAAATAAATGTATTAACTATACAACTTGTGAGGAGTGATGGTCTGGTAGCGCACGTTTAATCCATAAAAATTCCTTCCTTGAATCTGAAGATTTATGGCCACGGCGTGGTCATTTGGATTTGCAGCAAGCTGACCTTGTTCCTTTATGCCTGTTACTCTCCTGCAGAGGGTGAGTATAAACCATTGACTTATATCTGTGTTTTCTCGGGTAAGACCCTATTGCGCTCTTTTTCTTTCAGTTTCTACTATCCCCCAACTGTCGGAAGGCATTGTACTGGATCTTTTTGTGGCTTACTGTTGAAGGTACCTGGTCGAAGGCCAGAGCTCCCCCTGCTCGCTGACTCTCCTCTCTCCGCTCTGCCATCTCCATCTTGGCCAGCTCCACTTTGGTCCGCTCTGCCATCTCCATCTTGGCTAGCTCTATCCTGGTCCGCTCGGCCATCTTTTCCTTCAGATCAGTACGCACATCAGCCATCACCTCTTGTATGATCTCTACTGCAGGGTTTGGGCCATAGAACGCCAGTCTGTTCTTTACCTCCCTCGTGGAATTCGGTCTCCTCCACGTTCACATTGGGAGGCGCTGCACTGTCGTGTTCCATGATGGCTGCTATCAAATCCACTTTTGTTTTGTTGCTGGCGATCAACCCTCGGGCTTCCACCAGATCTTTTAATGTAGTCCTCTTTAGCTTCTGGTAGTTATTTTCCATTCATTCCTTTCCTCCTGTAGAAGGGGTATCAAATCCCGCTGTCTGCCACCAGTGTAACGGGGTCTTCCAAGCTGGGGTACCTCTTTCAGTACCACCCCGTGTTTTCGGAGGTCCGCTCTGCGTTGGCTGGAGTCTGAATGAATGACGCTGGCTGGAATTCCTCTGAGTGCATGGGCGCATATAAAAGATCACTGCTTCTCCATGTATTTCCAGTCTGACAACACTTTACTCACAGGGCACAGAATATATCACACAGATACAGAGGGCAGGCCAATAGAAAAGCGGCAGGCCAGACATACATTACAAAAGCCGCAGGTGGCCGGAGCCTGCGTATGTTTACTGTGGGAATTACAAAGGTGGGGGGAGGGCGGACACTGCTGATACATTAGGGACATGCATCTCACATGGAACCTATTATATATACATATAACTGCACAACATATTCTGGGTGCTGAGTGGTTCTGTAACACCGGGTACTAACTCAATGACACGATCGTAGGGTCTATGTGGCGGCAGCGCCTCAGTCTCACTTTCAGAAAAAACGTCTTCAAAATCCTTCCAGTACTCCGGAATACCTTCCAGACCGATAGACAACACAGATACGGAGTTAACAGCATTAACAAGATGTCCCAGGTTACCACATTTATCTTTACATCCCCATTGAGTGATCTCCCCCGTCACCCAATCAATGGTAGGATTATGGCGTTGAAGCCAAGGCATCCCCAGTACCAGTCCTGCAGGCAAGTTATCTAGCACAAGACAACTTAGTTTTTCCACATGAGTGGAACCCACTTTTAGAGAAAAAAGTTCAGACCTGAAACAGATAACATCCTGAGAAAGAGAGGATGAGTTAATTGCCAGAAGTTTAACAGGACCGTGAAGCCTGACTGTCCTTACCTTATTAAGAGTCATAATCCGGGCATTAATCAGGTTAACAGCAGAGCCACAGTCAACAAAAGCAGTAGTCTGAACAGGACCATCACCAAGTTCCAGTTCCACCTGCAGCACCATTTTTGCACGTGAGGAAAATTTTACCTGAAGGTCTGGGTAGCCTCCTCGACTACTACCCAGACCTAGTCGTTTCCCGCCATCTTGGAGGATGACGGCAGTCCTTCTTCCAGTGTCCAGATTCCCCACAATAGAAGCACAACTGCTTCTCCCGGTGGCGTCTTCTTTCCTTCTCCTCACAGGTGACAGGGCTCACCTCCATAGCCATAGGAAGAGTCTGGGTCTCATCTCCACTGGAGAATAATGGTGTTTCCAGTTGCATAACACCTCTTGCCTGCAGTCTGCGATTCATGCGAACCCCTTGGGTCACGGCATCTGCCAGGGAGTCAGGCGGAGGATGAAGTGCCAAAGCATCCTTCAGACGTTCACACAGGCCTCTACGGAACAGCCCCCGAAGGGCGGCATCACTCCAGGAAATCTCAGTTGCCCAACGTCTGAATTCAGTACAGAACCATTCGGCCGAGTGCTTCCCCTGACAGACACTCATCACCTTGTCCTCAGCCAAACGCACTCTATCTGGATCATAAATAAGCCCTAAGGCTTCAAAAAATGCATCCACAGACATTCTCTCAGGGGCAGAAGAGGAAAGCGAAAATGCCCAGGCTTGTGGGGACCCCCTAAGGAGGGACATATCTACCCCCACCCTCTGTTTCTCATCCCCAGAGGAGCGGGTCTCAAAGAGAAAAAAAGCTTACAGCCCTCCTTAAATGCTCTGAAATCATTTTTGTTACCAGCAAACGTATCTGGCAATAGAACCGGGGATTCGGGTGGGACTAAAATTACATCTCTATTTCCCACCTGCTGGAAGCCTGGGGAAAGCGCCCCCTGAACCGAGTCCTCCACCCGCCGTTGGGACTGGGCCAGAGCTTGGTGCTCCAAACTAAGCTTCTGCAGTGACTGAGTCAAGCATTTCACCTGCTCAGATAAAGCACACATTGGGTCCATGCTGCAGAAGTGAGGAGAGAAAAAAAAAATAGCAGGCCAGTTATGATGTCAGGAACACCGCACTGAACTTGCTCACTGAGCCAGTGCGTGTGTCCAGAGTAAAGCGAACTGTGCTCAGAGATACCTGTGGAGCGGGCAGCAGCCGAGTAGGTGCGTACTTCAGAGCCGCAGGACCTGAAGCACGTGACTGCTAGGGGCGTGGCCTAAACTCCAGATAGCTAGGAGCTGCAGGAAAACTCCTAGCAGGGTAACTGCGAGACACAGTTACCAAGAGGTATAGACAGGCTGGGGTCAAAGCATGAGATAACACATCAAAACCAGAGGATAGACAGAACGGGGAGTCAGGACGTAGTCAATGAGTCATACATGGAGATAGCTGCAAAGTCAATATAAAAAGAGAGAAGCCAGCGCTGCCGATGGTCAGAACGCATAACATGAAGTGCAATGCACATATTGACATCTAACTGTAATCAAAATGAGACATTTGGCAAAATATTGATCAATACATTGAGCCACCCCGCCGCACCAAGGCAATCTCATGTGGGGGGTCCTACTCTACATTTTTTATTACTCACTGTGCGATTACGGCCTCCTGAATATTTTAAAAGCAAGACCATATCTATTACATATGTACCTGAAACATGTCTGAATCGCTCCCGTGCAGCCAGATGAAACAAGTGCAGATAAAGGAAAACCAGGTCTGAACATAGACATCTCAGCTGACCACCACTATTACCGTGCGCACTGGGTCATGTTCGCCATTTTTGCTGTGTTCATTGTGATGGATCTAGGCTGCTGTGCACACACACAGCAGCCCCGCCCTGCCCCAGGCTTTATAATTTGTGCACCTGTGTCTGAGCCTGCATCGCCCTTCATCTGTGTTTGCTGGTCGGGCAGTGTGTGGAGGTTTAACCTGAGATGTCTGTGTTCAGACCCGGTTGGCCTTTATCTGCACTTGTTTCATCTGGTTGCACGGGAGCGATTCAGACATGTTTCAGGTACATTTGCAATAGATATGGTCTTGCTTTTAAAATGTTCAGGAGGCCGTAATGGCACAGTGAATAATAAAAATGTAGAGTAGGACCCCCCACATGAGATTGCCTTGGCACGGCGGGGTGGCTCAATTTATTGATCAATATTTTGCCAAATGTCTCATATTGATTACAGTTAGATGTTAATATGTGCGTTACACTTCATGTTATGCGTTCTGACCACCGACAGCGCTGGCTTCTCTCTTTTTATATTTGCATAGCTGCAAAGTACGAGAGAGGCGAGCAAAGAATAGTCAGGTCACAGGCAAGGAGTCATACACCGAGAGGGTAGCGCAGTACAGAATCAACAGGCAAACTCACAACGGGGAACAGAACCGGGTCAGAACCATAGAAGCAAGCTAGAAGACAATGAACAGGCACAGGCACACAGGGGTCAACACACTCGGCCAAAGGCAAAAGTATAACTGCCGGGGATTGGAGTCTCCCACGGCTATAAGAAGCTCTCCATGAACCAAAGAGAGGCCACAATAATTAACCCCAGGTCAAAGCCTGCACTGGGCTCAAGACATTAACCCCTGATGTGCAGGTCAAACCTGCACTGGGATCATGACATATAGGTTCAAATAGATTGTGAGATGGGTACGCAGCACAGGTGGTTTGTGCTCAGGGGTCTCGTCCCAGGGCCAAAAAACTCACAGAGCAAGAAGACGACTCCTCTCTGCACAGCCATCCTGCTCAACCTCATCTGCGGGCAGCACCTAAGGAAAGAGGAGAAGCGACAGCAAATGTAAGCCCCCCAGTGCTAACTGCACCCGCCGAAGTCAGGACCAAACCCCAAGTACAGACCAACCCCCAGGGCCCAGCACAATGTACAGACCACCCCCCAGAGCCCAGCACTGTGTACAGACCACCCCCCAGAGCCCAGCCCCATGTACAGACCAGAGCTCAGCACCATGCACAGACCACCCCACATAGCCCAGCGCCATGTACAGATCACCCCCCAGAGCCCAGCGCCATGTACAGACCACCCCCCAGAGCCCAGCGCCATATACAGATCACCCCCCAGAGCCCAACGCCATGTACAGACCACCCCCCAGCCCCATGTACAGACCAGAGCTCAGCACCATGCACAGACCACCCCCCAGAGCCCAGCGCCATGTACAGACCAGAGCCCAGCGCCATGTACAGACCACCCCCCAGAGCCCAGCGCCATGTACAGATCACCCCCCAGAGCCCAGCCCCATGTACAGACCAGAACCCAGCACCATGTACTGTACAGATCACTCCCCAGCGCCATGTATAGACCACCCCCCAGAGCCAAGTGTCATGTACAGACCACTCCACAGAGCCCAGCGCCATGTACAGACCAGAGCCCAGCACCATGCACAGACCACGCCCCAGCACCATGTACAGACCACGCCCCAGCGCCATGTACAGACCACCCCCCAGAGCCCAGCCCGATATACAGATCAGAGCCCAGCACCAGGTACAGACCACCCCCCAGAGCCCAGCCCCATGTACAGACCAGAGCCCAGCGCCATGCACAGACCACGCCCCAGCGCCATGTACAGACCACCCCCCAGAGCCCAGCCCCATATACAGACCAGAGCCCAGCACCAGGTACAGACCACCCCCCAGAGCCCAGCCCCATGTACAAACCAGAGCCCAGCGCCATGTACAGACCACCCCCCAGAGCCCAGTGCCATGCACAGACCACCCCCCCAGAGCCCAGCCCCATGTACAGACCAGAGCCCAGCACCATGTACAGACCACCCCCCCAGAGCCCAGCCCCATGCACAGACCAGCCCCCAAAGCCATGTACAGACCAGAGCCCAGTGCAATGTATACATCACCCCCCAGAGCCCAGCATCATGCACAGACCAGAGCCCAGCCCCATGTACAGACCAGAGCCCAGCCCCATGTACAGACCAGAGCCCCAGCGCCCAGCCCCATGTACAGACCAGAGCCCAGCGCCATGTACAGACCACTCCCCAGAGCCCAGCCCCATGTACAGACCAGAGCCCAGCGCCATGTACAGACCACACCCCAGAGCCCAGCGCCATGTACAGACCAGAGCCCAGTTCGATGCACAGACCACCCCCCAGAGCCCAGCCCCATGTACAGACCAGAACCCATCGCCATGTACAGACCACCCCACATAGCTCAGCGCGATGTACAGACCAGAGCCCAGCGCCATGTACAGACCAGAGCCCAGCGCCATGTACAGACCAGAGCCCAGCGTGATGAACAGACCACCCCCCAGAGCCCAGCCCCATGTACAGACCAGAACCCATCGCCATGTACAGACCACCCCACATAGCTCAGCGCGATGTACAGACCAGAGCCCAGCGCCATGTACAGACCAGAGCCCAGCGCCATGTACAGACCAGAGCCCAGCGCCATGTACAGACCAGAGCCCAGCGTGATGAACAGACCACGCACCAGAGCCCAGCGCCATGTATAGACCTGAGCCAGGAGATAGCCAGGTTATATCAGCTGTACATATATAATTATATACAGGAGATGCCCAGGTTATAACGGCTGTACATATATAATTATATACAGGAGATGCCCAGGTTATACCGGCTGTACATATATAATTATATACAGGAGATGCCCAGGTTATACCAGCTGTACATATATCATTATATACAGGAGATGCCCAGGTTATACCAGCTGTACATATATCATTATATACAGGAGATGCCCAGGTTATACCAGCTGTACATATATCATTATAAACAGGAGATGCCCAGGTTATACCAGCTGTACATATATAATATACAGGAGATGCCCAGGTTATACCGGCTGTACATATATCATTATATACAGGAGATGCCCAGGTTATACCAGCTGTACATATATCATTATATACAGGAGATGCCCAGGTTATACCAGCTGTACATATATAATTATATACAGGAGATGTCCAGGTTATACCGGCTGTACATATATAATTATATACAGGAGATGCCCAGGTTATACCAGCTGTACATATATAATTATATACAGGAGATGCCCAGGTTATACCGCCTGTACATATATAATTTTATACAGGAAATGTCCAGGTTATACCGGCTGTACATATATAATTATATACAGGAGATGCCCAGGTTATACCGGCTGTACATATATAATTATATACAGGAGATGTCCAGGTTATACCGGCTGTACATATATAATTATATACAGGAGATGCCCAGGTTATACCGGCTGTACATATATAATTATATACAGGAGATGCCCAGGTTATACCGGCTGTACATATATGATTATATACAGGAGATGCCCAGGTTATACCGGCTGTACATATATAATTATATACAGGAGATGCCCAGGTTATACCGGCTGTACATATATAATTATATACAGGAGATGCCCAGGTTATACCGGCTGTACATATATAATTATATACAGGAGATGCCCAGGTTATACAAGCTGTACATATATAATTATATACAGGAGATGCCCAGGCTATACCGGCTGTACATATATAATTATATACAGGAGATGCCCAGGTTATACCGGCTGTACATATATAATTATATACAGGAGATGCCCAGGTTATACCGCCTGTACATATATAATTATATACAGGAGATGCCCAGGTTATACCTGCTGTACATATATAATTATATACAGGAGATACTCAGGTTATACCGGCTGTACATATATAATTATATACAGGAGATGTCCAGGTTATACTGGCTGTACATATATAATTATATACAGGAGATGTCCAGGATATACCGGCTGTACATATATAATTATATACAGGAGATGTCCAGGTTATACCGGCTGTACATATATAATTATATACAGGAGATGTCCAGGTTATACCGGCTGTACATATATAATTAGATACAGGAGATACTCAGGTTATACGAGCTGTACATATATAATTATATACAGGAGATGCCCAGGCTATACCGGCTGTACATACCGGCTGTACATATATAATTATATACTGGAGATGTCCAGGTTATACCGGCTGTACATATATAATTATATACAGGAGATGCCCAGGTTATACCGGCTGTACATATATAATTATATACAGGAGATGCCCAGGTTATACCGGCTGTACATATATAATTATATACAGGAGATACTCAGGTTATACCGGCTGTACATATATAATTATATACAGGAGATGCCCAGGTTATACCGGCTGTACATATATAATTATATACAGGAGATGCCCAGGTTATACCGGCTGTACATATATAATTATATACAGGAGATACTCAGGTTATACCGGCTGTACATATATAATTATATACAGGAGATGCCCAGGTTATACCGGCTGTACATATATAATTATATACAGGAGATGCCCAGGTTATACCAGCTGTACATATATAATTATATACAGGAGATGCCCAGGCTATACCGGCTGTACATATATAATTATATACAGGAGATGCCCAGGTTATACCGGCTGTACATATATAATTATATACAGGAGAGGCCCAGGTTATACCAGCTGTACATATATAGTTATATACAGGAGATGTCCAGGTTATATCGGCCATCCCCTGTAACCTCTACAGCAATGTGTATGGTCTGAGCGCTGACAGGTGGACCCCCCACCCCTGTAACCTCTGCAGTAATGTGTATGGTCTGAGCGCTGACAGGCGGACCCCCCACCCCTGTAACCTCTGCAGTAATGTGTATGGTCTGAGCGCTGACAGGCGGACCCCCCACCCCTGTAACCTCTGCAGTAATGTGTATGGTCTGAGCATTGACAGGCGGACCCCCCACCCCTGTAACCTCTGCAGTAATGTGTATGGTTTGAGCACTGACAGGCGGACCCCCCAGCCCTGTAACCTCTGCAGTAATGTGTATGGTCTGAGCACTGACAGGCGGACCCCCCACCCCTGTAACCTCTGCAGTACTGTGTATGGTCTGAGCACTGACAGGCGGACCCCCCACCCCTGTAACCTCTGCAGTAATGTGTATGGTCTGAGCACTGACAGGCGGACCCCCCACCCCTGTAACCTCTGCAGTAATGTGTATGGTCTGAGCACTGACAGGCGGACCCCCCACCCCTGTAACCTCTGCAGTAATGTGTATGGTCTGATCACTGACAGGCGGACCCCCCACCCCTGTAACCTCTGCAGTAATGTGTATGGTCTGAGCACTGACAGGCGGACCCCCCACCCCTGTAACCTCTGCAGTAATGTGTATGGTCTGAGCACTGACAGGCGGACCCCCACCCCTGTAACCTCTGCAGTAATGTGTATGGTCTGAGCACTGACAGGCGGACCCCCACCCCTGTAACCTCTGCAGTAATGTGTATGGTCTGAGCACTGACAGGCGGACCCCCCAGCCCTGTAACGTCTGCAGTAATGTGTATGGTCTGAGCACTGACAGGCGGACCCCCCACCCCTGTAACCTCTGCAGTAATGTGTATGGTCTGAGCACTGACAGGCAGACCCCCCACCCCTGTAACCTCTGCAGTAATGTGTATGGTCTGATCACTGACAGGCGGACCCCCCACCCCTGTAACCTCTGCAGTAATGTGTATGGTCTGAGCACTGACAGGCGGACCCCCCACCCCTGTAACCTCTGCAGTAATGTGTATGGTCTGAGCACTGACAGGCGGACCCCCCACCCCTGTAACCTCTGCAGTAATGTGTATGGTCTGAGCGCTGACAGGCGGACCCCCCCACCCCTGTAACCTCTGCAGTAATGTGTCTGGTCTGAGCGCTGACAGGCGGACCCCCCCACCCCTGTAACCTCTGCAGCAATGTGTATGGTCTGAGCACTGACAGGCGGACCCCCCACCCCTGTAACCTCTGCAGCAATGTGTATGATCTGAGCACTGACAGGCGGACCCCCACCCCTGTAACCTCTGCAGTAATGTGTATGGTCTGAGCACTGACAGGCGGACCCCCCACCCCTGTAACCTCTGCAGTAATGTGTATGGTCTGATAACTGACAGGCGGACCCCCCACCCCTGTAACCTCTGCAGTAATGTGTATGGTCTGAGCACTGACAGGCGGACCCCCAGCCCTGTAACCTCTGAAGTAATGTGTATGGTCTGAGCACTGACAGGCGGACCCCCAGCCCTGTAACCTCTGCAGTAATGTGTATGGTCTGAGCGCTGACAGGCAGACCCCCCACCCCTGTAACCTCTGCAGTAATGTGTATGGTCTGAGCGCTGACAGGCGGACCCCCCACCCCTGTAACCTCTGCAGTAATGTGTATGGTCTGAGCACTGACAGGCGGACCCCCCCACCCCTGTAACCTCTGCAGTAATGTGTATGGTCTGAGCGCTGACAGGCGGACCCCCCCACCCCTGTAACCTCTGCAGTAATGTGTATGGTCTGATCACTGACAGGTGGACCCCCCACCCCTGTAACCTCTGCAGCAATGTGTATGGTCTGAGCATTGACAGGCGGACCCCCCACCCATGTACCATCTGCTGTAATGTGTATGGTCTGAGCATTGACAGGCGGACCCCTCACCCCTGTAACCTCTACAGCAATGTGTATGGTCTGAGCACTGACAGGCGGACCCCCCACCACTGTAACCTCTGCAACAATGTGTATGGTCTGAGCACTAACAGGCGGACCCCCCACCCCTGTAACCTCTGCAGTAATGTGTATGGTCTGAGCACTGACAGGCGGACCCCCCACCCCTGTAACCTCTGCAGCAATGTGTATGGTCTGAGCACTGACAGGCGGACCCTCCACCCCTGTAACCTCTGCAGCAATGTGTATCGTCTGAGCACTGACAGGTGGACCCCCCACCCCTGTAACCTCTGCAGTAATGTGTATGGTCTGAGCGCTGACAGGCGGACCCCCCACCCCTGTAACCTCTGCAGTAATGTGTATGGTCTGAGCACTGACAGGCGGACCCCCCACCCCTGTAACCTCTGCAGTAATGTGTATGGTCTGAGCGCTGACAGGCGGACCCTCCACCCATGTACCATCTGCAGTAATGTGTATGGTCTGAGCACTGACAGGCGGACCCCCCACCCATGTACCATCTGCAGTAATGTGTATGGTCTGAGCACTGACAGGCGGACCCCCCCACCCATGTACCATCTGCAGTAATGTGTATGGTCTGAGCATTGACAGGCGGACCCCTCACCCCTGTAACCTCTGCAGTAATGTGTATGGTCTGAGCACTGACAGGCGGACCCCCCACCCCTGTAACCTCTGCAGCAATGTGTATGGTCTGAGCATTGACAGGCGGACCCCCCACCCATGTACCATCTGCTGTAATGTGTATGGTCTGAGCATTGACAGGCGGACCCCTCACCCCTGTAACCTCTACAGCAATGTGTATGGTCTGAGCACTGACAGGCGGACCCCCCACCACTGTAACCTCTGCAACAATGTGTATGGTCTGAGCACTAACAGGCGGACCCCCCACCCCTGTAACCTCTGCAGTAATGTGTATGGTCTGAGCACTGACAGGCGGACCCCCCACCCCTGTAACCTCTGCAGCAATGTGTATGGTCTGAGCACTGACAGGCGGACCCTCCACCCCTGTAACCTCTGCAGCAATGTGTATCGTCTGAGCACTGACAGGTGGACCCCCCACCCCTGTAACCTCTGCAGTAATGTGTATGGTCTGAGCGCTGACAGGCGGACCCTCCACCCCTGTAACCTCTGCAGTAATGTGTATGGTCTGAGCACTGACAGGCGGACCCCCCACCCATGTACCATCTGCAGTAATGTGTATGGTCTGAGCACTGACAGGCGGACCCCCCACCACTGTAACCTCTGCAGTAATGTGTATGGTCTGAGCACTGACAGGCGGACCCCCCCACCCCTGTAACCTCTGCAGTAATGTGTCTGGTCTGATCACTGACAGGCGGACCCCCCCACCCCTGTAACCTCTGCAGTAATGTGTATGGTCTGAGCACTGACAGGCGGACCCCCCCACCCCTGTAACCTCTGCAGTAATGTGTCTGGTCTGAGCATTGACAGGCGGACCCCCCACCCCTGTAACCTCTGCAGCAATGTGTATGGTCTGAGCACTGACAGGCGGACCCCCACCCCTGTAACCTCTGCAGTAATGTGTATGGTCTGAGCACTGACAGGCGGACCCCCCACCCCTGTAACCTCTGCAGCAATGTGTATGATCTGAGCACTGACAGGCGGACCCCCCACCCCTGTAACCTCTGCAGTAATGTGTATGGTCTGAGCACTGACAGGCGGACCCCCCACCCCTGTAACCTCTGCAGTAATGTGTATAGTCTGAGCACTGACAGGCGGACCCCCCACCCCTGTAACCTCTGCAGTAATGTGTATGATCTGATCACTGACAGGCAGACCCCCCACCCCTGTAACCTCTGCAGCAATGTGTATCATCTGATCACTGATAGGGGGACCCCCCACCCCTGTAACCTCTGCAACAATGTGTATGGTCTGAGCACTGACAGGCGGACACCCCACCCCTGTAACCTCTGCAGCAATCTATGATCTGATCACTGACAGGGGGACCCCCCACCCCTGTAACCTCTGCAGCAATGTGTATGGTCTGAGCACTGACAGGGGGACCCCCCACCCCTGTAACCTCTGCAGTAATGTGTATGATCTGAGCACTGACAGGCGGACCCCCCACCCCTGTAACCTCTGCAGTAATGTGTATGGTCTGAGCGCTGACAGGCGGACCCCCCACCCCTGTAACCTCTGCAGTAATGTGTATGGTCTGAGCACTGACAGGCGGACCCCCACCCCTGTAACCTCTGCAGTAATGTGTATGGTCTGAGCACTGACAGGTGGACCCCCCACCCCTGTAACCTCTGCAGTAATGTGTATGGTCTGATCACTGACAGGCGGACCCCCCACCCCTGTAACCTCTGCAGCAATATGTATGGTCTGATCACTGACAGGCGGACCCCCCACCCCTGTAACCTCTGCAGTAATGTGTATGGTCTGAGCACTGACAGGCGGACCCCCCACCCCTGTAACCTCTGCAGTAATGTGTATGGTCTGATCACTGACAGGCGGACCCCCCACCCCTGTAACCTCTGCAGTAATGTGTATGGTCTGAGCACTGACAGGCGGACCCCCCACCCCTGTAACCTCTGCAGCAATCTGTATGATCTGATCACTGACAGGGGGACCCCCCACCCCTGTAACCTCTGCAGTAATGTGTATGATCTGAGCACTGACAGGCGGACCCCCCACCCCTGTAACCTCTGCAGTAATGTGTATGGTCTGAGCGCTGACAGGCGGACCCCCCACCCCTGTAACCTCTGCAGTAATGTGTATGGTCTGAGCACTGACAGGCGGACCCCCACCCCTGTAACCTCTGCAGTAATGTGTATGGTCTGAGCACTGACAGGCGGACCCCCCACCCCTGTAACCTCTGCAGTAATGTGTATGGTCTGATCACTGACAGGCGGACCCCCCACCCCTGTAACCTCTGCAGCAATATGTATGGTCTGATCACTGACAGGCGGACCCCCCACCCCTGTAACCTCTGCAGTAATGTGTATGGTCTGATCACTGACAGGCGGACCCCCCCACCCCTGTAACCTCTGCAGTAATGTGTATGGTCTGAGCACTGATAGGCGGACCCCCCACCCCTGTAACCTCTGCAGTAATGTGTATGGTCTGAGCACTGACAGGCGGACCCCCACCCCTGTAACCTCTGCAGTAATGTGTATGGTCTGAGCACTAACAGGGGGACCCCCCACCCCTGTAACCTCTGCAGTAATGTGTATGGTCTGAGCACTGACAGGCGGACCCCCACCCCTGTAACCTCTGCAGTAATGTGTATGGTCTGAGCACTAACAGGGGGACCCCCCACCCCTGTAACCTCTGCAGTAATGTGTATGGTCTGAGCACTGACAGGCGGACCCCCCACCCCTGTAACCTCTACAGTAATGTGTATGGTCTGAGCACTGACAGGCGGACCCCTCACCCCTGTAACCTCTGCAGCAATGTGTATGGTCTGATCACTGACAGGCGGACCCCCCACCACTGTAACCTCTGCAGTAATGTGTATGGTCTGATCACTGACAGGCGGACCCCTCACCCCTGTAACCTCTGCAGTAATGTGTATGGTCTGAGCACTGACAGGCGGACCCCCCACCCCTGTAACCTCTGCAGTAATGTGTATGGTCTGAGCATTGACAGGCGGACCCCCCACCCATGTACCATCTGCAGTAATGTGTATGGTCTGAGCACTGACAGGCGGACCCCCCACCCCTGTAACCTCTGCAGCAATGTGTATGGTCTGAGCACTGACAGGCGGACCCTCCACCCCTGTAACCTCTGCAGCAATGTGTATCGTCTGAGCACTGACAGGCGGACCCCCCACCCCTGTAACCTCTGCAGCAATGTGTATGGTCTGAACACTGACAGGCGGACCCCCCACCCCTGTAACCTCTGCAGTAATGTGTATGGTCTGAGCACTGACAGGCGGACCCTCCACCCCTGTAACCTCTGCAGTAATGTGTATGGTCTGAGCACTGACAGGCGGACCCCCCACCCCTGTAACCTCTGCAGTAATGAGTATGGTCTGAGCACTGACATGCGGACCCCCCACCCCTGTAACCTCTGCAGTAATGTGTATGGTCTGAGCACTGACAGGCGGACCCCCCACCCCTGTAACCTCTGCAACAATGTGTATGGTCTGAGAACTGACAGGCGGACCCCCCACCCCTGTAACCTCTGCAGTAATGTGTATGGTCTGAGCACTGACAGGCGGACCCTCCACCCCTGTAACCTCTGCAGTAAAGTGTATGGTCTGAGCACTGACAGGCGGACCCCCCACCACTGTAACCTCTGCAGTAATGTGTATGGTCTGATCACTGACAGGTGGACCCCCCACCCCTGTAACCTCTGCAGTAATGTGTATGGTCTGAGCACTGACAGGCGGACCCTCCACCCCTGTAACCTCTGCAGTAAAGTGTATGGTCTGAGCACTGACAGGCAGACCCCCCACCACTGTAACCTCTGCAGTAATGTGTATGGTCTGAGCACTGACAGGCGGACCCCCCACCCCTGTAACCTCTGCAGTAATGTGTATGGTCTGAGAACTGACAGGCGGACCCCCCACCCCTGTAACCTCTGCAGTAATGTGTATGGTCTGAGCACTGACAGGCGGACCCTCCACCCCTGTAACCTCTGCAGTAAAGTGTATGGTCTGAGCACTGACAGGCAGACCCCCCCACCACTGTAACCTCTGCAGTAATGTGTATGGTCTGAGCACTGACAGGCGGACCCCCCACCCCTGTAACCTCTGCAGCAATCTGTATGATCTGATCACTGACAGGGGGACCCCCCACCCCTGTAACCTCTGCAGTAATGTGTATGATCTGAGCACTGACAGGCGGACCCCCCACCCCTGTAACCTCTGCAGTAATGTGTATGGTCTGAGCGCTGACAGGCGGACCCCCCACCCCTGTAACCTCTGCAATAATGTGTATGGTCTGAGCACTGACAGGCGGACCCCCACCCCTGTAACCTCTGCAGTAATGTGTATGGTCTGAGCACTGACAGGTGGACCCCCCACCCCTGTAACCTCTGCAGTAATGTGTATGGTCTGATCACTGACAGGCGGACCCCCCACCCCTGTAACCTCTGCAGCAATATGTATGGTCTGATCACTGACAGGCGGACCCCCCACCCCTGTAACCTCTGCAGTAATGTGTATGGTCTGATCACTGACAGGCGGACCCCCCCACCCCTGTAACCTCTGCAGTAATGTGTATGGTCTGAGCACTGACAGGCGGACCCCCCACCCCTGTAACCTCTGCAGTAATGTGTATGGTCTGAGCACTGACAGGCGGACCCCCCCACCCCTGTAACCTCTGCAGTAATGTGTATGGTCTGAGCACTAACAGGGGGACCCCCCACCCCTGTAACCTCTGCAGTAATGTGTATGGTCTGAGCACTGACAGGCGGACCCCCCACCCCTGTAACCTCTACAGTAATGTGTATGGTCTGAGCACTGACAGGCGGACCCCTCACCCCTGTAACCTCTGCAGCAATGTGTATGGTCTGATCACTGACAGGCGGACCCCCCACCCCTGTTACCTCTGCAGCAATGTGTATGGTCTGATCACTGACAGGCGGACCCCCCACCCCTGTTACCTCTGCAGCAATGTGTATGGTCTGATCACTGACAGGCGGACCCCCCACCCCTGTTACCTCTGCAGCAATGTGTATGGTCTGATCACTGACAGGCGGACCCCACACCCCTGTAACCTCTGCAGTAATGTGTATGGTCTGAGCACTGACAGGCGGACCCCTCACCCCTGTAACCTCTGCAGTAATGTGTATGGTCGGAGCACTGACAGGCGGACCCCCCACCACTGTAACCTCTGCAGTAATGTGTATGGTCTGATCACTGACAGGCGGACCCCCCACCCCTGTAACCTCTGCAGTAATGTGTATGGTCTGAGCACTGACAGGGGGACCCCCCCACCCCTGTACCATCTGCAGTAATGTGTATGGTCTGAGCACTGACAGGCGGACCCCCCACCCCTGTAACCTCTGCAGTAATGTGTATGGTCTGAGCACTGACAGGCGGACCCCCCACCACTGTAACCTCTGCAGTAATGTGTATGGTCTGAGCACTGACAGGCGGACCCCCCACCCCTGTAACCTCTGCAGTAATGTGTATGGTCTGAGCACTGACAGGCGGACCCCCCACCCATGTACCATCTGCAGTAATGTGTATGGTCTGAGCACTGACAGGCGGACCCCCCACCCATGTACCATCTGCAGTAATGTGTATGGTCTGAGCATTGACAGGCGGACCCCTCACCCCTGTAACCTCTGCAGTAATGTGTATGGTCTGAGCACTGACAGGCGGACCCCCCACCCCTGTAACCTATGCAGCAATGTGTATGGTCTGAGCATTGACAGGCGGACACCTCACCCCTGTAACCTCTACAGCAATGTGTATGGTCTGAGCACTGACAGGCGGACCCCCCACCCCTGTAACCTCTGCAACAATGTGTATGGTCTGAGCACTAACAGGCGGACCCCCCACCCCTGTAACCTCTGCAGTAATGTGTATGGTCTGAGCACTGACAGGCGGCCCCCCCAACCCCTGTAACCTCTGCAGTAATGTGTATGGTCTGAGCACTGACAGGCGGACCCCCCACCCCTGTAACCTCTGCAGTAATGTGTATGGTCTGAGCATTGACAGGCGGACCCCCCACCCATGTACCATCTGCAGTAATGTGTATGGTCTGAGCACTGACAGGCAGACCCCCCACCCCTGTAACCTCTGCAGCAATGTGTATGGTCTGAGCACTGACAGGCGGACCCTCCACCCCTGTAACCTCTGCAGCAATGTGTATGGTCTGAGCACTGACAGGCGGACCCCCCACCCCTGTAACCTCTGCAGCAATGTGTATGGTCTGAGCACTGACAGGCGGACCCTCCACCCCTGTAACCTCTGCAGTAATGTGTATGGTCTGAGCACTGACAGGCGGACCCCCCACCCCTGTAACCTCTGCAGCAATGTGTATGGTCTGAGAACTGACAGGCGGACCCCCCACCCCTGTAACCTCTGCAGTAATGTGTATGGTCTGAGCACTGACAGGCGGACCCTCCACCCCTGTAACCTCTGCAGTAATGTGTATGGTCTGAGCACTGACAGGCGGACCCCCCACCCATGTACCATCTGCAGTAATGTGTATGGTCTGAGCACTGACAGGCGGACCCCCCACCCATGTACCATCTGCAGTAATGTGTATGGTCTGAGCATTGACAGGCGGACCCCTCACCCCTGTAACCTCTGCAGTAATGTGTATGGTCTGAGCACTGACAGGCGGACCCCCCACCCCTGTAACCTATGCAGCAATGTGTATGGTCTGAGCATTGACAGGCGGACACCTCACCCCTGTAACCTCTACAGCAATGTGTATGGTCTGAGCACTGACAGGCGGACCCCCCACCCCTGTAACCTCTGCAACAATGTGTATGGTCTGAGCACTAACAGGCGGACCCCCCACCCCTGTAACCTCTGCAGTAATGTGTATGGTCTGAGCACTGACAGGCGGCCCCCCCAACCCCTGTAACCTCTGCAGTAATGTGTATGGTCTGAGCACTGACAGGCGGACCCCCCACCCCTGTAACCTCTGCAGTAATGTGTATGGTCTGAGCATTGACAGGCGGACCCCCCACCCATGTACCATCTGCAGTAATGTGTATGGTCTGAGCACTGACAGGCAGACCCCCCACCCCTGTAACCTCTGCAGCAATGTGTATGGTCTGAGCACTGACAGGCGGACCCTCCACCCCTGTAACCTCTGCAGCAATGTGTATGGTCTGAGCACTGACAGGCGGACCCCCCACCCCTGTAACCTCTGCAGCAATGTGTATGGTCTGAGCACTGACAGGCGGACCCTCCACCCCTGTAACCTCTGCAGTAATGTGTATGGTCTGAGCACTGACAGGCGGACCCCCCACCCCTGTAACCTCTGCAGCAATGTGTATGGTCTGAGAACTGACAGGCGGACCCCCCACCCCTGTAACCTCTGCAGTAATGTGTATGGTCTGAGCACTAACAGGCGGACCCCCCACCCCTGTAACCTCTGCAGTAATGTGTATGGTCTGAGCACTGACAGGCGGCCCCCCCAACCCCTGTAACCTCTGCAGTAATGTGTATGGTCTGAGCACTGACAGGCGGACCCCCCACCCCTGTAACCTCTGCAGTAATGTGTATGGTCTGAGCATTGACAGGCGGACCCCCCACCCATGTACCATCTGCAGTAATGTGTATGGTCTGAGCACTGACAGGCAGACCCCCCACCCCTGTAACCTCTGCAGCAATGTGTATGGTCTGAGCACTGACAGGCGGACCCTCCACCCCTGTAACCTCTGCAGCAATGTGTATGGTCTGAGCACTGACAGGCGGACCCCCCACCCCTGTAACCTCTGCAGCAATGTGTATGGTCTGAGCACTGACAGGCGGACCCTCCACCCCTGTAACCTCTGCAGTAATGTGTATGGTCTGAGCACTGACAGGCGGACCCCCCACCCCTGTAACCTCTGCAGCAATGTGTATGGTCTGAGAACTGACAGGCGGACCCCCCACCCCTGTAACCTCTGCAGTAATGTGTATGGTCTGAGCACTGACAGGCGGACCCCCCACCCCTGTAACCTCTGCAGTAAAGTGTATGGTCTGAGCACTGACAGGCGGACCCCCCACCACTGTAACCTCTGCAGTAATGTGTATGGTCTGATCACTGACAGGTGGACCCCCCACCCCTGTAACCTCTGCAGTAATGTGTATGGTCTGATCACTGACAGGCGGACCCCCCACCACTGTAACCTCTGCAGTAATGTGTATGGTCTGATCACTGACAGGTGGACCCCCCACCCCTGTAACCTCTACAGCAATGTGTATGGTCTGATCACTGACAGGCGGACCCCCCACCACTGTAACCTCTGCAGTAATGTGTATGGTCTGATCACTGACAGGTGGACCCCCCACCCCTGTAACCTCTGCAGTAATGTGTATGGTCTGAGCACTGACAGGCGGACCCTCCACCCCTGTAACCTCTGCAGTAAAGTGTATGGTCTGAGCACTGACAGGCAGACCCCCCACCACTGTAACCTCTGCAGTAATGTGTATGGTCTGAGCACTGACAGGCGGACCCCCCACCCCTGTAACCTCTGCAGTAATGTGTATGGTCTGAGAACTGACAGGCGGACCCCCCACCCCTGTAACCTCTGCAGTAATGTGTATGGTCTGAGCACTGACAGGCGGACCCTCCACCCCTGTAACCTCTGCAGTAAAGTGTATGGTCTGAGCACTGACAGGCAGACCCCCCACCACTGTAACCTCTGCAGTAATGTGTATGGTCTGAGCACTGACAGGCGGACCCCCCACCCCTGTAACCTCTTCAGTAATGTGTATGGTCTGAGCACTGACAGGCGGACCCTCCACCCCTGTAACCTCTGCAGAAATGTGTATGGTCTGAGCACTGACAGGCGGACCCCCCACCCCTGTAACCTCTGCAGCAATGTGTATGGTCTGAGCACTGACAGGCGGACCCCCCACCCCTGTAACCTCTGCAGTAATGTGTATGGTCTGAGCATTGATAGGCGGACCCCTCACCCATGTACCATCTGCAGTAATGTGTATGGTCTGAGCACTGACAGGCGGACCCCCCACCCCTGTAACCACTGCAGCAATGTGTATGGTCTGATCAATGACAGGCGGACCCCCCCACCCCTGTAACCTCTGCAGTAATGTGTATGGTCTGAGCACTGACAGGCGGACCCCCCACCCCTGTAACCTCTGCAGTAATGTGTATGGTCTGATCAATGACAGGCGGACCCCCCCACCCCTGTAACCTCTGCAGTAATGTGTATGGTCTGATCACTGACAGGTGGACCCCCCACCCCTGTAACCTCTGCAGTAATGTGTATGGTCTGAGCACTGACAGGCGGACCCCCCACCCCTGTAACCTCTGCAGTAATGTGTATGGTCTGAGCACTGACAGGCGGACCCCCCCACCCCTGTAACCTCTGCAGCAATGTGTATGGTCTGAGCACTGACAGGCGGACCCCCACCCCTGTAACCTCTGCAGTAATGTGTATGGTCTGATCACTAACAGGCGGACCCCCACCCCTGTAACCTCTGCAGTAATGTGTATGGTCTGAGCCTTGACAGGCGGACCCCCCACCGATGTACCATCTGCAGTAATGTGTATGGTCTGAGCGCTGACAGGCGGACCCCCACCCCTGTTACCTCTGCAGTAATGTGTATGTTCTGAGCACTGACAGGTGGACCCCCCACCCCTGTAACCTCTGCAACAATGTGTATGGTCTGAGCACTGACAGGCGGACCCCCCACCCCTTTAACCTCTGCAGTAATGTGTATGGTCTGAGCGCTGACAGGCGGACCCCCACCCCTGTTACCTCTGCAGTAAAGTGTATGGTCTGAGTACTGACAGGCGGACCCCCACCCCTGTTACCTCTGCAGTAATGTGTATGGTCTGATCACTGACAGGCGGACCCCCCCACCCCTGTAACCTCTGCAGCAATGTGTATGGTCTGATCACTGACAGGCGGACCCCCCACCCCTGTAACCTCTGCAGTAATGTGTATGGTCTGATCACTGACAGGCGGACCCCCCCCACCCCTGTAACCTCTGCAGCAATGTGTATGGTCTGATCACTGACAGGCGGACCCCCCACCCCTGTTACCTCTGCAGTAATGTGTATGGTCTGAGTACTGACAGGCGGACCCCCCACCCCTGTAACCTCTGCAGCAATGTGTATGGTCTGAGCACTGACAGGCAGACCCCCCATCCCTGTAACCTCTGCAGTAATGTGTATGGTGTGAGCATTGACAGGCGAACCCCCCCACCACTGTAACCTCTGCAGCAATGTGTATGGTCTGAGCACTGACAGGCGGACCCCCCACCCCTGTAACCTCTGCAGCAATGTGTATGGTCTGAGCACTGACAGGTGGACCCCCCACCCCTGTAACCTCTGCAGCAATGTGTATGGTCTGAGCACTGACAGGTGGACCCCCCACCCCTGTAACCTCTGCAGTAATGTGTATGGTCTGATCACTGACAGGGGGACCCCCCACCCCTGTAACCTCTGCAGTAATGTGTATGGTCTGATCACTGACAGGGGGACCCCCCACCCCTGTAACCTCTGCAGTAATGTGTATGGTCTGATCACTGACAGGGGGACCCCCCACCCCTGTAACCTCTGCAGTAATGTGTATGGTCTGATCACTGACAGGCGGACCCCTCACCCCTGTAACCTCTGCAGCAATGTGTATGGTCTGAGCACTGACAGGCGGACCCCCCACCCCTGTAACCTCTGCAGCAATGTGTATGGTCTGAGCACTGACAGGCGGACCCCCCACCCCTGTAACCTCTGCAGTAATGTGTATGGTCTGAGCACTGACAGGCGGACCCCCCACCCCTGTAACCTCTGCAGTAATGTGTATGGTCTGAGCACTGACAGGCGGACCCCCCACCCCTGTAACCTCTGCAGTAATGTGTATGGTCTGAGCGTTGACAGGCGGACCCCCCCACCCCTGTAACCTCTGCAGCAATGTGTATGGTCTGAGCGTTGACAGGCGGACCCCCCACCCCTGTAACCTCTGCAGTAATGTGTATGGTCTAATCACTGACAGGCGGACCCCCCACCCCTGTAACCTCTGCAGTAATGTGTATGGTCTGAGCACTGACAGGCGGACCCCTCACCCATGTAACCTCTGCAGCAATGTGTATGGTCTGAGCACTGACAGGCGGACCCCCCACCGCTGTAACCTCTGCAGCAATGTGTATGGTCTGAGCACTGACAGGCGGACCCCCCACCGCTGTAACCTCTGCAGCAATGTGTATGGTCTGAGCACTGACAGGCGGACCCCCCACCCCTGTAACCTCTGCAGCAATGTGTATGGTCTGAGCACTGACAGGCGGACCCCCCACCCCTGTAACCTCTGCAGTAATGTGTATGGTCTGAGCACTGACAGGCGGACCCCCCACCCCTGTAACCTCTGCAGTAATGTGTATGGTCTGAGCGCTGACAGGCGGACCCCCCCACCCCTGTAACCTCTGCAGCAATGTGTATGGTCTGAGCGTTGACAGGCGGACCCCCCACCCCTGTAACCTCTGCAGTAATGTGTATGGTCTAATCACTGACAGGCGGACCCCCCACCCCTGTAACCTCTGCAGTAATGTGTATGGTCTGAGCACTGACAGGCGGACCCCTCACCCATGTAACCTCTGCAGCAATGTGTATGGTCTGAGCACTGACAGGCGGACCCCCCACCGCTGTAACCTCTGCAGCAATGTGTATGGTCTGAGCACTGACAGGCGGACCCCCCAACCCTGTAACCTCTGCAGCAATGTGTATGGTCTGAGCACTGACAGGCGGACCCCCCCACCCCTGTAACCTCTGCAGCAATGTGTATGGTCTGAGCGCTGACAGGCGGACCCTCCACCCCTGTAACCTCTGCAGTAATGTGTATGGTCTGAGCACTGACAGGCGAACCCCCCACCCCTGTAACCTCTGCAGCAATGTGTATGGTCTGAGCATTGACAGGCGAACCCCCCACCCCTGTAACCTCTGCAGTAATGTGTATGGTCTGAGCACTGACAGGCGGACCCCCCACCCCTGTAACCTCTGCAGTAATGTGTATGGTCTGAGCATTGACAGGCGAACCCCCCACCCCTGTAACCTCTGCAGCAATGTGTATGGTCTGAGCATTGACAGGGGGACCCCCCACCCCTGTAACCTCTGCAGCAATGTGTATGGTCTGAGCATTGACAGGCGAACCCCCCACCCCTGTAACCTCTGCAGTAATGTGTATGGTCTGAGCACTGACAGGCAGACCCCCCACCCCTGTAACCTCTGCAGTAATGTGTATGGTCTGAGCACTGACAGGCGGACCCCCCACCCCTGTAACCTCTGCAGTAATGTGTATGGTCTGAGCACTGACAGGGGGACCCCCCACCCCTGTAACCTCTGCAGCAATGTGTATGGTCTGAGCACTGACAGGTGGACCCCCCACCCCTGTAACCTCTGCAGTAATGTGTATGGTTTGAGCACTGACAGGCGGACCCCCCACCCCTGTAACCTCTGCAGTAATGTGTATGGTCTGAGCATTGACAGGCGAACCCCCCACCCCTGTAACCTCTGCAGCAATGTGTATGGTCTGAGCACTGACAGGCGGACCCCCCACCCTTGTAACCTCTGCAGTAATGTGTATGGTCTGAGCACTGACAGGCGGACCCCCCCACCCCTGTAACCTCTGCAGCAATGTGTATGGTCTGAGCGCTGACAGGCGGACCCCCCACCCCTGTAACCTCTGCAGTAATGTGTATGGTGTGTATGGTCTGAGCACTGATAGGCGGACCCCCCACCCATGTAACCTCTGCAGCAATGTGTATGGTCTGAGCACTGACAGGCGGACCACCCACCGCTGTAACCTCTGCAGCAATGTGTATGGTCTGAGCACTGACAGGCGGACCCCCCAACCCTGTAACCTCTGCAGCAATGTGTATGGTCTGAGCACTGACAGGCGGACCCCCCCACCCCTGTAACCTCTGCAGTAATGTGTATGGTGTGTATGGTCTGAGCACTGACAGGCGGACCCCCCACCCCTGTAACCTCTGCAGTAATGTGTATGGTCTGAGCACTGACAGGCGGACCCCCCACCCCTGTAACCTCTGCAGTAATGTGTATGGTCTGAGCACTGACAGGCGGACCCCCCACCCCTGTAACCTCTGCAGTAATGTGTATGGTCTGAGCACTGACAGGCGGACCCCCCACCCCTGTAACCTCTGCAGTAATGTGTATGGTCTGATCATTGACAGGCGGACCCCCCACCCCTGTAACCTCTGCAGTAATGTGTATGGTCTGAGCACTGACAGGTGGACCCCCCACCCCTGTAACCTCTGCAGTAATGTGTATGGTCTGATCACTGACAGGCGGACCCCCCACTCCTGTAACCTCTGCAGCAATGTGTATGGTCTGAGCATTGACAGGCGAACCCCCCACCCCTGTAACCTCTGCAGTAATGTGTATGGTCTGAGCATTGACAGGCGGACCCCCCACCCCTGTAACCTCTGCGGTAATGTGTATGGTCTGAGCATTGACAGGCGCCCCCCCCACCCCTGTAACCTCTGCAGCAATGTGTATGGTCTGAGCACTGACAGGCGGATCCCCCCACCCCTGTAACCTCTGCAGCAATGTGTATGGTCTGGGCACTGACAGGCGGCCCCCCACCCCTGTAACCTCTGCAACAATGTGTATGGTCTGAGCACTGACATGCGGACCCCCCACCCCTACAACCTCTGCAGCAATGTGTATGGTCTGAGCACTGACAGGCGGACCCCCCAACCCTGTAACCTCTGCAGCAATGTGTATGGTCTGAGCACTGACAGGCGGACCCCCCCACCCCTGTAATCTCTGCAGCAATGTGTATGGTCTGAGCGCTGACAGGCGGCCCCTCACCCCTGTAACCTCTGCAGTAATGTGTATGGTCTGAGCACTGACAGGCGGACCCCCCACCCCTGTAACCTCTGCAGTAATGTGTATGGTCTGAGCACTGACAGGCGGACCCCCCACCCCTGTAACCTCTGCAGTAATGTGTATGGTCTGAGCACTGACAGGCGGACCCCCCACCCCTGTAACCTCTGCAGTAATGTGTATGGTCTGAGCACTGACAGGCGGACCCCCCACCCCTGTAACCTCTGCAGTAATGTGTATGGTCTGATCATTGACAGGCGGACCCCCCACCCCTGTAACCTCTGCAGTAATGTGTATGGTCTGAGCACTGACAGGTGGACCCCCCACCCCTGTAACCTCTGCAGTAATGTGTATGGTCTGATCACTGACAGGCGGACCCCCCACTCCTGTAACCTCTGCAGCAATGTGTATGGTCTGAGCATTGACAGGCGAACCCCCCACCCCTGTAACCTCTGCAGTAATGTGTATGGTCTGAGCATTGACAGGCGGACCCCCCACCCCTGTAACCTCTGCGGTAATGTGTATGGTCTGAGCATTGACAGGCGCCCCCCCCACCCCTGTAACCTCTGCAGCAATGTGTATGGTCTGAGCACTGACAGGCGGATCCCCCCACCCCTGTAACCTCTGCAGCAATGTGTATGGTCTGGGCACTGACAGGCGGCCCCCCACCCCTGTAACCTCTGCAACAATGTGTATGGTCTGAGCACTGACATGCGGACCCCCCACCCCTACAACCTCTGCAGCAATGTGTATGGTCTGAGCACTGACAGGCAGACCCCCCACCCCTACAATCTCTGCAGCAATGTGTATGGTCTGAGCACTGACAGGCGGACCCCCCACCCCTGTAACCTCTGCAGCAATGTGTATGGTCTGAGCACTGACAGGCGGACCCCCCCCACCCCTGTAACCTCTGCAGCAATGTGTATGGTCTGAGCACTGACAGGCGGACCCCCCACCCCTGTAACCTCTGCAGCAATGTGTATGGTCTGATCACTGACAGGGGGACCCCCACCCCTGTAACCTCTGCAGTAATGTGTATGGTCTGAGCACTGACAGGCGGACCCCCCACCCCTGTAATCTCTGCAGTAATGTGTATGGTCTGAGCACTGACAGGCGGACCCCCCACCCCTGTAACCTCTGCAGCAATGTGTATGGTCTGAGCACTGACAGGCGGACCCCCCACCCCTACAACCTCTGCAGCACTCCTACATCCATAATGACCAGACGACCTCTGATATGAGGCGGAGCATGTACGCTCAGCTTCTGTGGTCGTCCACGGTGAGGCTGGTCCTGAGCGGACCCCGCCTTGTTACACCGCTGTCTGGTTGTGGCCCCCATGCTGCGGCTCAGTGTCGGGGTGTCAGTGGTCTTCTTATAGCCTCGGCCATCTTTCTGTAGAGTAACAATTCTTACTCTGATCCTCGGAGCGTTCTTCACCATGATGACCCCGGGTGTTACCCCCTGCCCCCCATTCACACCTGACACCTGAAAACACTAATGAGTCAAATGACACCGGGGAGGAAAAGGGCTGATTGGGCACAATTTTCACTTAGGGGTGTACTCACTTTGTTGCCAGCTCTGCATCCCCACTATGTGACTGTACGGGAGATGCTCGGGTTATAGCGGGGGGCTCATACCGCTGTATAGGGTAGTAGGGGGCAGGGCTCGCACTGGTTACAGGGAGTTTCCAGCTCGGGATGTGATTATGGGGGCAGCAGCTCAGTGCCCGGTGGGGAGCGGCACAGGATGATAACTGAGAACCAGGTGCATCTATTAACCCATTATTAGGCACTGGATAAAGTGCAGACATTCCTCCTCTGTGGGGTCATTATTGTGCAGCTGCTCTGGGGTCTGGGAAAGTTGGACGAAGCTCAGGGCAGAACTAGAAGCTCTCCGGCCCCAATGCAAAACCCCCGCAGTGACCAACGTTCATTGTTCTGGTGGTCTTATGGCAAAAGGGACCCAGCATAGTGACCCCCGCACCGCCGACAACTGGTCACCTGACCCCGCTTTCTATGGGGGCGCTACACTTATGGGCAGTCCAGATGATGTTGTGCTCCCTGTTATCAGCCATTCTATCATTACTAGGTGACTGTGTGACGTGCACTCACCGGACGCAGGTCAAGGTCCTCGCTGTATTCTGGGGTCTCCGGGGCGGCTCTGGTTGGGGTCTCCGCTGTACACTGGGGTCTCCGCTGTACGCTGGGGTCTCCAGGTGGCTCTGGTTGGGGTCTCCTCTATACGCTGGGGTCTCCAGGTGGCTCTGGTGAGGTCTCCGCTGTACGCTGGGGTCTCCGCTGTACTCTGGGGTCTCCAGGCAGCTCTGGTTGGGGTCTCCGCTGTACGCTGGGGTCTCCAGGTGGCTTTGGTTGGGGTCTCCTCTATACGCTGGGGTCTCCAGGTGGCTCTGGTGAGGTCTCCGCTGTACTCTGGGGTCTCCGGTGCTCTGGGTGTCTCGTCGTAACTCTGCTGTGTACAAGTTCCTGTCTGGACCAGCGTGACAGCGGGTTACATCTGGGGTCGGAGCTGCAGCTGTTCCCTCCCTGTCTTATAAATGGCAGATGTAAAGTGCAGACTCACAGCTGTGCAGAGGGTGGTACTACTACACCCATCATACACTACACTCAATATGTAACAGCAGAATAGTGAGTGCAGCTCTGGAGGTGACTGGAGGATAAGACACGATGTAACAGCAGAATAGTGAGTGCAGCCCTGGAGGTGACTGGAGGATAAGACTCGATGTAACAGCAGAATAGTGAGTGCAGCTCTGGAGGTGACTGGAGGATAAGACACGATGTAACAGCAGAATAGTGAGTGCAGCCCTGGAGGTGACTGGAGGATAAGACACGATGTAACAGCAGAATAGTGAGTGCAGCTCTGGAGGTGACTGGAGGATAAGACATGACGTAACAGCAGAATAGTGAGTGCAGCTCTGGAGGTGACTGGAGGATAAGACATGACGTAACAGCAGAATAGTGAGTGCAGCTCTGGAGGTGACTGGAGGATAAGACACGATGTAACAGCAGAATAGTGACTGCAGCTCTGGAGGTGACTGGAGGATAAGACACGATGTAACAGCAGAATAGTGACTGCAGCTCTGGAGGTGATTGGAGGATAAGACACGATGTAACATCAGAATAGTGAGTGCAGCTCTGGAGGTGACTGGGGAATAAGACACGATGTAACAGCAGAATAGTGGGTGCAGCTCTGGAGGTGACTGGAGGATAAGACACAATGTAACAGCAGAATAGTGAGTGCAGCTCTGGAGGTGACTGGCGGATAAGACTCGATGTAACAGCAGAATAGTGAGTGCAGCTCTGGAGGTGACTGGAGGATAAGACACGATGTAACAGCAGAATAGTGAGTGCAGCTCTGGAGGTGACTGGAGGATAAGACTCGATGTAACAGCAGAATAGTGAGTGCAGCTCTGGAGGTGATTAGAGAATAAGTAGTAACAGCAGAATAGTGAGTGCTGCTCTGGAGGTGACTGGAGGATAAGACATAATGTATCAGCAGAATAGTGACTGCAGCTCTGGAGGTGACTGGAGGATAAGACACGATGTAACAGCAGAATAGTGAGTGCAGCTCAGGAGGTGACTGGAGGATAAGACATGACGTAACAGCAGTATAGTGACTGAAGCTCTGGAGGATAAGACACGATGTAACAGCAGAATAGTGGGTGCAGCTCTGGAGGTGACTGGAGGATAAGACACAATGTAACAGCAGAATAGTGAGTGCAGCTCTGGAGGTGACTGGAGGATAAGACACGATGTAACAGCAGAATAGTGAGTGCAGCTCTGGAGGTGACTGGAGGATAAGACACGATGTAACAGCAGAATAGTGACTGCAGCTCTGGAGGTGACTGGAGGATAGAGCACGCCCAGGAAGAGGAGGAGCATCTGTGCTGAGCGTCTGCAGGCTAGGGCCTTGCTAAGCTCCTGGGAAGGGAGGTTTTTTTCCAGCAAGGACTTTCCATCTGCCCCCTTCCCAGGAAAGAGGACTTTCCCTGGGACTGAGCGCCGGGGCTGTGCCCCTGGCTCCCACCCTCCGGCAAGCCAGCTGGGGGTGGGGGGCCTCAGCACCATCCAGAGGCCAGGGTGCAGCCAGCCAGTCCCAGGGAGATGGGGAAGAGACGGAGCAAGGAGAGAGGGGGTCGCAGGACCCAGGAGCCCCGGGACACCGGGCCCCCCGAAGCTGGTACCGTGGCGGCTCCTCCTCCCGGAGGAGTGGCGGCCCAGAGCAGAGGTGCAGTGGCAGAGCCCCCCAACATCTGGGGCTCCAGAGCTGAGGGAGAGCCATCCACCATCTACGCCTCCCGCATCCATGCGCACCTCTGCGAATATGAGGAGGCCGCCAAACAGCTGAGAAAACTCCGGGAGGAGTTAAGGGGAGCACGAGCGGTGGCTAAGAACCGGCTCCCCGCCTCGAGACGAGCTGAGGTCTCCGCCACGGTGGAGAGGCTGAAGGGGGCTATCAGGGCCTTGGAGGAGATACGGGCGGCTATCCTGAGTGGGAGCGGCCCCTTTGCAGAGAAACTGAAAAACGATGACCGGTTTAGAGCCATGACCGGAGGGTCTCCTGGGGGGTCGGGAGGCCCCTGCCAGGTGGAGGGCCAAGAGGAGGAGGATGGCGGAACATCTACGCCTGCCCCACCTGAAGGCCTGGTGAGCAACAACACCCAGGTAACATGCAGCGGGGTGGCCCCTGAGCAAGTGGCTCTCCCACCGGACTCCAGTTACTCGGAGGAAAGTGGGGGCGAGGGGGAGGCTGGTGGGAGTGGGGACAGTAGTAGTGAGGGGGGCTGCCTCGTCCTACAACAGGTGAGGCAGATCGAGTCCCCAGAGCGGTTTGGCACACTGCTCTTTGGGGATGAGGTCTGCCCTGAGGACGAGGCAACCGGAAAGAGGAAAAAGAAAAAAAACAAGCGCAAGCCAAAAAACACCGTGGCTGACAAACTTATGTTTGTCCCTCTTTCCGGGGTCCCTCTGTCCCGCTGTATGGAACCCGCTGCCCACCCTGGCTCGGGCCCTGTGGTGGGTCCGCAGCGGGGGCGCGGGCAGAGTGATGTGTGCCTGGACCTTACCGTCACATCTGGTGGTGGCGGTGAGGGTTCAGGCAGCGACATGGAGGTCGGTGCTGGTGCCAGTGGTGTAACAGCCGCTGGCGGTATTGGCAGTAGTGGCGTCCGGGCTCAGTCCCCGGTGGCAGGGGGGGCTGGCCTGGCGCTCAGCACGGGTACAGCCAGGACCGCACCTCCGGCGGTGAGTGCTGGGGTCTCTGGATCCCCCACGCACGGGTCCGTTAAGTCTGGTCCACTTATGGGGGTCCAGAGACCTAGAAAGGGCGTGGAGGCTGCTGTGAAGCAGCAGCTAAAAAAATGCAAGGGGCTGGTAGCTCCTCTGACGGCGCCCGTGGCAAGAGCGGGGTCCCCGGCGCGTAGACCCAAAAAGGGGTCCGTGTTGGGGGCACCGCCGCCGCTGGGCGATGAGGGGGAGTGGCCAGCCCTGCCAACATCAAGTGGTGGGTTCAGGGGCGCAGTGACAGTCCGTGAGGGGGGCGTGGCCTCCCCGAGTGTTGCCCAGCCTGCAAAGGCTGCGGCATGCAGGGGGGGCGTGTCCTCCTCGGCCGCTGTCCCGCCCGCTGTGCCCGCGTCACCTGGGGAGGGCGTGGCCTCGCAAGGGGTCACTGCTCTGCCCGGGGTGGCTGCGGCCGGCGGGGGGGGCGTGGCCTTGGCGGGCCCACTGCCTCCTGTCCCGCCTACCCCCTCAAGCAGCATAGTGCCCCCAAAAGTCGGTAGGGAGTTGTCGGGGTCCCCAGCCCGCTTACCTCCATCTGGTGGTGCGGGGGCTCTGGCGCTCCTTGGGAAGCCGGCGGGGGCGAACAGCAGAGGGCAGGGTGCGGTGGCAGTGGCCGTCCCTGTCCTCAGTGCAAAGACACCGCAAAAAGAAAAAAAAGTGGAGCCAGAGAACCCAGGAGCTGCTGCTGCTCCCAGGCTCGGGCAGGGCGTACTGAGTGCGCTCTGCTCGGAGGTATTTAAAGGGGCAGCGGCACTCCTGGACAAGAGTTGGAGCAGTGCCAGCAGCTCCAAGGAGCAGAGCACTGGCCAGTCAGGGCCCCCAGCAGGCAGGCAGGGGTACTGCAACACCAAGTCTGCTAATGTAAATAGTGGTCTATCTGGAAGTGAGAGTGGGAGTGAGATAGGAGATATTTTTGAAGAGCTGTTTGAGGACATAAATGGTGATGTGAGCGATATGGATGAGGGAGTGAGTGCGAGTGTGAATGTGGCAGTAAATGCTGGAGTGAGTGCCGGAGCGAGTGGAAATAATAAAAGAGTGAACGGGAGAGTGAATGAGGGTGCTGGCACAAGTGGTGGTAGTGGTGGGAGGGCTGGCCCGTCTGCCCCCCCAGCCGCGAGGCCCCAACGTAATTATGCGGGGGTCGCGGCTGGGGGTCGGGGTGGTTCCGGGGGGGTCTCCTCGCCTCCGGGCTCCGGGGACGGCGGTTTGCACCGCCGTTTCCTGGAGGCCCTCCAAAGGGGAGAAAGATCGATCATGGTAGAGGGGAGGACAGTGGACCTGTCTTTCTGGATAGAGAGACATGGCCTAGCAGCCTTCCAAAATCAAAGGGAGGGAGGGACTGTTTGGTCTCTCCCCACAGCCGGGCAGGGGCCGCCAAGAAGGAATGTGGTCCGTCTTAGGTGGGGGGGCAGTGAAGCTTGTCCACCTAGGAGCAAGGTGGTGGAGCTCCTCCTTAAGATGGGCTTCGGGGCGAATGACATCTTTGCCCTGATACACCCTTCGGCGTCCCGCTTCTTCGACGTCAGCTTCGTGCGGCCAGAGGGGCTTGAGCTCTTCTGGTCAAACTACGAGCTGGTGCGAGAAGAGCCCGGATGGCGAGACTTCGTGGCTCAAGCGGTGTCTCGCCAAAATTCCGTCAAGCGAGTGACCGTGGTTACATGTAACGAGTCACTCGCAGGCGTGGACATCATGACGTGGCTTTCCCGTTACGGGGAGGTCACCGAGGTCCCAAAAAAGAACAGGGACGAGTTTGGCATCTGGTCGGGGGGCTGGACCTTCATGGTCAAATTGAAGGTTTCCGGCGGCACGGTCACCCACATCCCTTCCTCGGCGTTCCTGGGAAGGGACAGGATCCTGGTCTTCTACCAGGGGCAACCGAAGGTCTGCCACAAGTGCGGCGACCCCACTCACTTCAGCGCCAACTGCAAGGTGCAGAAGTGCGCGTTGTGTGGTGGGGTAGGTCACCTGGCTGCCTTGTGCAAAGACATTCGGTGCCACCTGTGTGGTGACCTGGGTCACCCTCTCAGCCGCTGCCCTCGCTCTTTCTCTAATGCCGCCACAGGCCCGGTGGGGGGAGACCGCGGGGGGGCAACCCCCGGTGGCGCTGCTTCTGCTGTGGCAGGTGGTGGCGAAGGGGGAAGGGCTGAGGGGCCAGTGAGGAAGGGCAATGCTGCAAGGGGCCCCGCGTACCAGCGGAGGCAGGAAAAACGCCAGGGAGGTAAGGGACAGGTGGAGCCTCGGGCAACCGGGGTGATGCCTGCTCCTCCCTCCAGGCCCGTGGCCAAAGCCTCTGAGGCCCTGGGGGAGAGTGCGGTGAGTGAGGAGATCAGGAGGATGGAGAGAGAGGAGAAAGCGGCTGACTCGGACAATTCCTCTCAGTATGAAAGTGTTGATGAGGATGTCCAAGAGCAGCCTACAGCACCAGGTGGCAAAACCAGGCGTGCCAAGCGCAAAGCGGTGGGGAGGAAGGCTGACAAGCCTTCAAAGTCCCCCCCGCCCCCGACCACAAGGGTGCATACGGAAGGGCCCGCTGACCCCCCTCTGATCAGACTCTCCAACCGGTTCAGCGCCCTCGGGGGTTCAGATGATGAACCGCAAGACGAGGGTACTGGGCCGGGGGTAACACCGGAGGGTCCTTCGGGGGATGGCGGAGTCCGTCCCTCAGGGGGCATTGCTCCTCCTGAGGGGGGGACAGACCTGGAACCCGGGGGCGAGGACACCGGGGGGGGTGGGATGGACACGTCGGGAGCTTCCCTGAAAAGGAAGGTGTCTGACCCCTCCCCAGGAGGAGGTAATAGCGGGGTAGGGAAGAAATTGGCCATCCAACTCGATCACCCATGATGGCTGAACTCGCCCCGTTGACGCTGGCGTCTATTAATGTCGCCAGCATTAAGTCAGATGCGGCTCGCTTCACGGCCTTTGATTTTTTCTCCCGGATTGAGGCAGAAATTTTATTCTTGCAAGAGACCAGACTAACAGACATGGGGGCCATCTATAAATCACGGAGGGAGTGGAGGTGCGGGCCCTCATACTGGTCTCTTGCGGCCGAGCCGTATAGCGGGGTGGCAGTCCTTTTTAAGACTGCAGCAGTTGAATGCCGACGGGTTACTGAGTTGGAAATGGGGAGGTGCCTGATCCTAGATGTCTTCATGAGGGGACAAGAGCTCCGGCTCATCAACATCTACGGCCCGCAGTCCAAGTGGGACCGCAAATGTCTCTTCCTGAGGATCAAGCCCTTTCTTTTTACGAGCCGACAGGTGGTCTTCGGTGGGGACTTCAACACCATTACGAGGTCCCGTGACCGGGGGGGTCCCGGAGATCGCCTGGCTTATGATAGCGTCGCGTTGAATAGCATAGCCAGTGAAGCTCGCCTGGTGGATGCCCACATCCGGCACACCCCAGGTCACGGAGGTTTCACCTACCATAGGGGTAGCTGTAGGTCTAGAATAGACAGGTTTTTTTTGAAGGAGGACGCCATCTTTTCTGCTGTGTCCGCCGTTGAGGTGGAGTTCTCCGATCACTGTTTAATTTTCTTTTCTCTGAATGTTGCAGAGACTCCTCGGATGGGAAGAGGGCTGTGGAAGCTCAATTCGTCCCTGCTGGAAGAAGCGGAGGTGAGACAATCCTTCGAGGATTTTCTTCAGAGCCAGGTACCGCTGTTGGATCTCTGTAGTAGTAAGTCAGAGTGGTGGGAGATCTTCAAAAAGCGGGTGGCGGGGTTCTTCCGTCAGCTCTCGAGCCTCAGGAGTCTGAACAGGCACCGCTTGTACCAGGCTCTGGGGAGGAAACTCGAGCAGCTTGTCTCGACTGGAGGTGACCGAGAGGAAATCTCCAGAGTGAAATCTTTGCTCAAGAGGTGTCAGTATGATAGGCACACATCTTTGGTTTTTGAGAGGGACTTCGGGAAGTACCGCTCGCCCGACCCTTACAGAAACTGTAAGATGTCAGTGAATTGTAAGATGGTGACAGGACTGATCGACAGTACGGGGTCCCTGAACAGATCCAAATCAGGGATCCTGGAGGTGGTCAGATCCTTCTACTCACACCTCTTGGAAAAGAAGGATCTGGATCGGGACAGGATGTCGGCTTTCCTGGCTGAAGCCATCCCTGAGCCAGGGGGTGACCCCTCTCTTGGTGTTTTGGCAGAAGAAATCAGGGAAGAGGAAGTGAGACTGGCCATTGATGGGCTTCGGCTCAAGAAATCGCCAGGTCCGGATGGCTTAACATCTGAGTTCTATAAGACTTTTAGGGACTCCTTGGTCCCCCTCTTGACAGGGGTCTTTAATGAGTGTCTCTCCTCGGGCACTCTTCCCGGCTCAATGAGGAAGTCAGCCCTCATTATTCTGTCAAAGGGTAAGGATCCGTCCCGAATCGAGAACTGGCGTCCCATAGCGCTTCTCGATACGGACCGGAAGGTTCTGGCCAAGGTGCTGTTTAATCGGCTGGTGAAGTTTGCACCCCGGCTCCTTTCAGGGGCCCAGCATTGCTCTGTTCCAGGCCGCAGTACTTTTAGTGCTGTGCTCGGTGTCCGAGAGGCAGTGGAGCAGGGTAGGGCAGGTCACTGGAAGGGGTACTTGCTGTCATTAGATCAAGCGAAAGCCTTTGACCGGGTCAACCACGAGTACCTCTGGTCCGTCCTTTTGAGGTATGGTCTGCCTGGGAGGTTTGTAAAATGGTTAGAGATCTTGTACCAAGGGGCTGAGACTTTTCCGCTGGTGAATGGTTGGTCAGGTCGTCCTTTTGAGGTGGGTTCTGGGGTCCGTCAGGGCTGTCCGCTGAGCCCGCTTTTATACGTGTTCGCGATCGATCCCTTCTTAAGGAGGGTAGATCGTGGACCGTTGGCGGGAGTCGGGATGGACCGGGCGGGCTCTGGCTCCTCTCTGAGGGTGGTGGCGTACGCCGATGATGTTTCCCTGTTCGTATCCTCGAGAGGGGAGGCGGACTGGGTCATGTCGGAGGTAGTGCGCTACTCGGAGGCATCCGGGTCCATGATCAACCGGGATAAGTGTGAAAGTCTCTGGCTGGGAGGGGGAGATCCTAGTTTTGATCTCCCGGACACCCTTCCAGGGCCCCAGGCCACCGCCAAAATTCTAGGCATCGAATTTGGCCCCGGGGACTACCCCCAGCAAAATTGGGAGGGCAGACTTAAGATCGCCGCCCAAAAGGTGGACCAATGGAAGGGTTGGTCTTTAACCCTGAGGGAAAGGGTTGCCCTGGCTAAAGGCTATCTGCTACCTTTATTGATATACCTGGGCAGTGTGTGCATCTTGCCGGAACCTCTCTGGACGCGGGTCTATAGCCTGTTCTTCCAATTGTTATGGGGGAATAGGCTTAACCTAATCAAGAGGGAGGTTACATACCGTACGAGGAGACTAGGCGGGTTGGGTATGGTCAACCCGGTGGTGTTTCTAGTAAACACCTTTCTTAAGACTAACATCTCTAACCTCTGGCTAGAGAGGGCTCCTCCGTGGGTAGTCTCCTGCAAGGGTTGGCTTTGGCCTTTCTTCCAGGAATGGGAGACAGGAGGGCGGGTGAAGGACCTACGCACACCTCATGGGCATCTTCCGGCTTACGCTACCCCGGTTCTGAAGGTGATCCGCCGGTGGGGTCTGGGAATGTGGGAAATCAGGACCATGTCGAGGCAGTGCCTTGACAGGAGGGTCCTGTTGACCCATTTCCAGAAGCCCCTGGCCCTTAAGGATTGCCCAGGCCGGGATCTGGAGGTCGGGCTGGGGCTTTTAAATTCTAAGCGGATCCCCATGAAGTTTTGGGACTTGACCTGGCGTTGCTTCCACGGGAGGCTGTATGTAAGGGACAACTTGAAGTGCAGGAACTCCGATGACCGGGGTTGCCCTCGTGAGGAGTGTGGCGACGTGCTGGAAAGCATGGAGCACTTCCTGCTTCATTGTCCCTTTAATGCAGAGGTTTACAACAGGGTGGGTGCCTCCATACGTTGGCCGCGGCTGGCGTCCCTCTCCTACGCTGAATGGGCCTATGGAGCGTTCAGATCCCTGGGTGGCCGGGACCCGTGCACTTTATTCCTAGTCAGTGCAGTGGTTAGGTTCCACACTTGGAATGCACGGTGCCTAGTTACGACGCGGAAAAAAACCCTCCCAAGGGATGAGGTGGTAGGAAACATCTTGGGTGACCTGGTGAAGGTCCGTTCTTTGGAGTTCGAAAGGTTGGGTGTGAGGAAGGCCTCTTGGCTTTGGAGAGGCCTCTCCTTTTAAAAACGCACTCAAGGGAGAGCTAGCTCCGTGTGAATGAGGGTAGGGATAGCATAAGTTTCACTGGGTGTGTTAGGGACAGAAGTAGGGGCAGATAGGGACAGGGAGGGACAGGCACTGAGGGACAGATAGAGAGTTAGTTATGATAAGTTAGGTAGAGTAGGGGCAGGTAGGGACAGATAGGGACAGGTTTCTTTTTTTAGGGACAGAAGTAGGGACAGTCTTAGTTCTTGAGGGATAGGATGAATGTGTTAGTGAGGGATGGAGCCTCTAGAACCCCGTTTTCCTGGTGGTGGGCTGGTGCATGCCACCTTAGCTTTTTGTTTTAAAAACAGGACATATAATGGATATTGGGCTTACAGGTGCCAAACTTGGGCCTTGGGTATGTAAATGCTGTGTTTAGTTTGTATATTAATGCGTAAGTAGATGGGATGGTATTGAGAGTTTTGGAAAATGTCTTTTGGTTGTGCTTTGGTAAAAGGAAAAACATATAACACACGTTTTTTTTGTTTTTTTTTGTTTTTTTAGTTAGAATGTGTGGATGGGGTGTAGTCAGGTTGGGAGGGGGGTGCATGGGGGGTGGTGGATGGATGACCGGATGCCAAGAGCAACATGAAGGAGCAGAGGAGCAGGGCAGGAGAAGTAGACTCTGCGGACCCTGGAAATAATTTTTGTGTGGAATCAAAAGGCCATAAACTTTCGTGGACCAGATTTTGCAGTGACAAGGCTACAAACTTGTAGGACCTGCGGTGCAAGGTGGTGGGAAAAAAAAGGCTGCGAACTTGTTGCCATGTGTGGGAGAGGAAAAAAAAAAAAAAAAAAAAAAAAAAAAAAAAATCTTTGCTGTGTAATAGGAGGTAAGGTTTGTCGGCCAAAGTGGCAGAGTTCTTGTTTTTTTCAAGGCGGAGGGCCAGGAAAGGGTTATTTTCGTTTGGTTTTTGTAAATAGTAAAATTGTAAATAGTAAACTAGTAAAATCGGTGAGGTGTGAATGGGGGTGAATGGAGTGAGAGTGGGGAGAGGGGTTTATGTTTCTTTGTATTCTCTTTTCAGTGGATTCCTGCTGGGGGACCCTAAGCTGCCGAGCTTAGTGGAGGACAAGGAAAGGATTTGGACTTTCAGTTGTTTGCGCATGTTTTGCACATTTTATGTCTGTCTATGTTGGTTTTCTTTAGTTTATGTATTGTGGTTTGTTTCTGAGTGTAATTTTGATAATTTTGTAAAATAAAAGAGTTGGAGGATAAGACACGATGTAACAGCAGAATAGTGACTGGAGGTGACTGGAGGATAAGACATGATGTAACAGCAGAATAGTGAGTGCAGCTCTGGAGGTGACTGGAGGATAAGACACGATGTAACAGCAGAATAGTGGGTGCAGCTCTGGAGGTGACTGGAGGATAAGACACAATGTAACAGCAGAATAGTGAGTTCAGCTCTGGAGGTGACTGGAGGATAAGACACGATGTAACAGCAGAATAGTGAGTGCAGCTCAGGAGGTGACTGGAGGATAAGACATGACGTAACAGCAGTATAGTGACTGAAGCTCTGGAGGATAAGACACGATGTAACAGCAGAATAGTGGGTGCAGCTCTGGAGGTGACTGGAGGATAAGACACAATGTAACAGCAGAATAGTGAGTGCAGCTCTGGAGGTGACTGGAGGATAAGACACGATGTAACAGCATAATAGTGAGTGCAGCTCTGGAGGTGACTGGAGGATAAGACAGGATGTTACAGTAGAATAGTGGGTGCAGCTCTGGAGGTGACTGGAGGATAAGACTCGATGTAACAGCAGAATAGTGAGTGCAGCTCTGGAGGTGACTGGAGGATAAGACACAATGTAACAGCAGAATAGTGAGTTCAGCTCTGGAGGTGACTGGAGGATAAGACACGATGTAACAGCAGAATAGTGAGTGCAGCTCAGGAGGTGACTGGAGGATAAGACATGACGTAACAGCAGTATAGTGACTGAAGCTCTGGAGGATAAGACACGATGTAACAGCAGAATAGTGGGTGCAGCTCTGGAGGTGACTGGAGGATAAGACACAATGTAACAGCAGAATAGTGAGTGCAGCTCTGGAGGTGACTGGAGGATAAGACACGATGTAACAGCATAATAGTGAGTGCAGCTCTGGAGGTGACTGGAGGATAAGACAGGATGTTACAGTAGAATAGTGGGTGCAGCTCTGGAGGTGACTGGAGGATAAGACTCGATGTAACAGCAGAATAGTGAGTGCAGCTCTGGAGGTGACTGGAGGATAAGACAGGATGTTACAGTAGAATAGTGGGTGCAGCTCTGGAGGTGACTGGAGGATAAGACTCGATGTAACAGCAGAATAGTGACTGCAGCTCTGGAGGTGACTGGAGGATAAGACATGATGTAACAGCAGAATAGAGACCGCAGCTCTGGAAGTGACTGGAGGATAAGACACAATCTAACAGCAGAATAGTGAGTGCAGCTCTGGAGGTGAATGGGGGATAAGACACGATGTAACAGCAGAATAGTGAGTGCCGCTCTGGAGGTGACTGGAGGATAAGACACGATGTAACAGCAGAATAGTGAGTGCAGCTCTGGAGGTAACTGGAGGATAAGACACGATGTAACAGCAGAATAGTGACTGCAGCTCTTGAGGTGACTGGAGGATAAGACACGATGTAACAGCAGAATAGTGACTGCAGCTCTGGAGGTGACTGGAGGATAAGACATGATGTAACAGCAGAATAGTGACTGCAGCTCTGGAGGTGACTGGAGGATAAGACATGATGTAACAGCAGAATAGTGACTGCAGCTCTGGAGGATAAGACACGATGTAACAGCAGAATAGTGACTGCAACTCTGGAGGTGACTGGAGGATAAGACATGATGTAACAGCAGAATAGTGACTGCAGCTCTGGAGGATAAGACACGATGTAACAGCAAAATAGTGACTGCAGCTCTGGAGGTGACTGGAGGATAAGACATGATGTAACAGCAGAATAGTGACTGCAGCTCTGGAGGATAAGACACGATGTAACAGCAGAATAGTGACTGCAGCTCTGGAGGTGACTGGAGGATAGAGCACGCCCAGGAAGAGGAGGAGCATCTGTGCTGAGCATCTGCAGGCTAGGGCCTTGCTAAGCTCCTGGGAAGGGAGGTTTTTTCCTGCAAGGACTTTCCATCTGCCCCCTTCCCAGGAAAGAGGACTTTCCCTGGGACTGAGCGCCGGGGCTATGCCCCTGGCTCCCACCCTCCGGCAAGCCAGCTTGGGGTGGGGGGCCTCAGCACCATCCGGAGGCCAGGGTGCAGCCAGCCAGTCCCAGGGAGATGGGGAAGAGACGGACCCAGGAGAGAGGGGGTCGCAGGACCCAGGAGCCCCGGGACACCGGGCCCCCCGAAGCTGGTACCGTGGCGGCTCCTCCTCCCGGAGGAGTGGCGGCCCAGAGCAGAGGTGCAGTGGCAGAGCCCCCCAACATCTGGGGCTCCAGAGCTGAGGGAGAGCCATCTACCATCTACGCCTCCCGCATCCATGCGCACCTCTGCGAATATGAGGAGGCCGCCAAACAGCTGACAAAACTCCGGGAGGAGTTAAGGGGAGCACGAGCGGTGGCTAAGAACCGGCTCCCCGCCTCGAGACGAGCTGAGGTCTCCGCCACGGTGGAGAGGCTGAAGGGGGCTATCAGGGCCTTGGAGGAGATACGGGCGGCTATCCTGAGTGGGAGCGGCCCCTTTGCAGAGAAACTGAAAAACGATGACCGGTTTAGAGCCATGACCGGAGGGTCTCCTGGGGGGTCGGGAGGCCCCTGCCAGGTGGAGGGCCAAGAGGAGGAGGATGGCGGAACATCTACGCCTGCCCCACCTGAAGGCCTGGTGAGCAACAACACCCAGGTAACATGCAGCGGGGTGGCCCCTGAGCAAGTGGCTCTCCCACCGGACTCCAGTTACTCGGAGGAAAGTGGGGGCGAGGGGGAGGCTGGTGGGAGTGGGGACAGTAGTAGTGAGGGGGGCTGCCTCGTCCTACAACAGGTGAGGCAGATCGAGTCCCCAGAGCGGTTTGGCACACTGCTCTTTGGGGATGAGGTCTGCCCTGAGGACGGGGCAACCGGAAAGAGGAAAAAGAAAAAAAACAAGCGCAAGCCAAAAAACACCGTGGCTGACAAACTTATGTTTGTCCCTCTTTCCGGGGCCCCTCTGTCCCGCTGTATGGAACCCGCTGCCCACCCCGGCTCGGGCCCTGTGGTGGGTCCGCAGCGGGGGCGCGGGCAGAGTGATGTGTGCCTGGACCTTACCGTCACATCTGGTGGTGGCGGTGAGGGTTCAGGCAGCGACATGGAGGTCGGTGCTGGTGCCAGTGGTGTAACAGCCGCTGGCGGTATTGGCAGTAGTGGTGTCCGGGCTCAGTCCCCGGTGGCAGGGGGGGCTGGCCTGGCGCTCAGCACGGGTACAGCCAGGACCGCACCTCCGGCGGTGAGTGCTGGGGTCTCTGGATCCCCCACGCACGGGTCCGTTAAGTCTGGTCCACTTATGGGGGTCCAGAGACCTAGAAAGGGCGTGGAGGCTGCTGTGAAGCAGCAGCTAAAAAAATGCAAGGGGCTGGTAGCTCCTCTGACGGCGCCCGTGGCAAGAGCGGGGTCCCCGGCGCGTAGACCCAAAAAGGGGTCCGTGCTGGGGGCACCGCCGCCGCTGGGCGATGAGGGGGAGTGGCCAGCCCTGCCAACATCAAGTGGTGGGTTCAGGGGCGCAGTGACAGTCCGTGAGGGGGGCGTGGCCTCCCCGAGTGTTGCCCAGCCTGCAAAGGCTGCGGCATGCGGGGGGGGCGTGTCCTCCTCGGCCGCTGTCCCGCCCGCTGTGCCCGCGTCACCTGGGGAGGGCGTGGCCTCGCAAGGGGTCACTGCTCTGCCCGGGGTGGCTGCGGCCGGCGGGGGGGGCGTGGCCTTGGCGGGCCCACTGCCTCCTGTCCCGCCTACCCCCTCAAGCAGCATAGTGCCCCCAAAAGTCGGTAGGGAGTTGTCGGGGTCCCCAGCCCGCTTACCTCCATCTGGTGGTGCGGGGGCTCTGGCGCTCCTTGGGAAGCCGGCGGGGGCGAACAGCAGAGGGCAGGGTGCGGTGGCAGTGGCCGTCCCTGTCCTCAGTGCAAAGACACCGCAAAAAGGAAAAAAAGTGGAGCCAGAGAACCCAGGAGCTGCTGCTGCTCCCAGGCTCGGGCAGGGCGTACTGAGTGCGCTCTGCTCGGAGGTATTTAAAGGGGCAGCGGCACTCCTGGACAAGAGTTGGAGCAGTGCCAGCAGCTCCAAGGAGCAGAGCACTGGCCAGTCAGGGCCCCCAGCAGGCAGGCAGGGGTACTGCAACACCAAGTCTGCTAATGTAAATAGTGGTCTATCTGGAAGTGAGAGTGGGAGTGAGATAGGAGGAGATATTTTTGAAGAGCTGTTTGAGGACATAAATGGTGATGTGAGCGATATGGATGAGGGAGTGAGTGCGAGTGTGAATGTGGCAGTAAATGCTGGAGTGAGTGCCGGAGCGAGTGGAAATAATAAAAGAGTGAACGGGAGAGTGAATGAGGGTGCTGGCACAAGTGGTGGTAGTGGTGGGAGGGCTGGCCCGTCTGCCCCCCCAGCCGCGAGGCCCCAACGTAATTATGCGGGGGTCGCGGCTGGGGGTCGGGGTGGTTCCGGGGGGGTCTCCTCGCCTCCGGGCTCCGGGGACGGCGGTTTGCACCGCCGTTTCCTGGAGGCCCTCCAAAGGGGAGAAAGATCGATCATGGTAGAGGGGAGGACAGTGGACCTGTCTTTCTGGATAGAGAGACATGGCCTAGCAGCCTTCCAAAATCAAAGGGAGGGAGGGACTGTTTGGTCTCTCCCCACAGCCGGGCAGGGGCCGCCAAGAAGGAATGTGGTCCGTCTTAGGTGGGGGGGCAGTGAAGCTTGTCCACCTAGGAGCAAGGTGGTGGAGCTCCTCCTTAAGATGGGCTTCGGGGCGAATGACATCTTTGCCCTGATACACCCTTCGGCGTCCCGCTTCTTCGACGTCAGCTTCGTGCGGCCAGAGGGGCTTGAGCTCTTCTGGTCAAACTACGAGCTGGTGCGAGAAGAGCCCGGATGGCGAGACTTCGTGGCTCAAGCGGTGTCTCGCCAAAATTCCGTCAAGCGAGTGACCGTGGTTACATGTAACGAGTCACTCGCAGGCGTGGACATCATGACGTGGCTTTCCCGTTACGGGGAGGTCACCGAGGTCCCAAAAAAGAACAGGGACGAGTTTGGCATCTGGTCGGGGGGCTGGACCTTCATGGTCAAATTGAAGGTTTCCGGCGGCACGGTCACCCACATCCCTTCCTCGGCGTTCCTGGGAAGGGACAGGATCCTGGTCTTCTACCAGGGGCAACCGAAGGTCTGCCACAAGTGCGGCGACCCCACTCACTTCAGCGCCAACTGCAAGGTGCAGAAGTGCGCGTTGTGTGGTGGGGTAGGTCACCTGGCTGCCTTGTGCAAAGACATTCGGTGCCACCTGTGTGGTGACCTGGGTCACCCTCTCAGCCGCTGCCCTCGCTCTTTCTCTAATGCCGCCACAGGCCCGGTGGGGGGAGACCGCGGGGGGGCAACCCCCGGTGGCGCTGCTTCTGCTGTGGCAGGTGGTGGCGAAGGGGGAAGGGCTGAGGGGCCAGTGAGGAAGGGCAATGCTGCAAGGGGCCCCGCGTACCAGCGGAGGCAGGAAAAACGCCAGGGAGGTAAGGGACAGGTGGAGCCTCGGGCAACCGGGGTGATGCCTGCTCCTCCCTCCAGGCCCGTGGCCAAAGCCTCTGAGGCCCTGGGGGAGAGTGCGGTGAGTGAGGAGATCAGGAGGATGGAGAGAGAGGAGAAAGCGGCTGACTCGGACAATTCCTCTCAGTATGAAAGTGTTGATGAGGATGTCCAAGAGCAGCCTACAGCACCAGGTGGCAAAACCAGGCGTGCCAAGCGCAAAGCGGTGGGGAGGAAGGCTGACAAGCCTTCAAAGTCCCCCCCGCCCCCGACCACAAGGGTGCATACGGAAGGGCCCGCTGACCCCCCTCTGATCAGACTCTCCAACCGGTTCAGCGCCCTCGGGGGTTCAGATGATGAACCGCAAGACGAGGGTACTGGGCCGGGGGTAACACCGGAGGGTCCTTCGGGGGATGGCGGAGTCCGTCCCTCAGGGGGCATTGCTCCTCCTGAGGGGGGGACAGACCTGGAACCCGGGGGCGAGGACACCGGGGGGGGTGGGATGGACACGTCGGGAGCTTCCCTGAAAAGGAAGGTGTCTGACCCCTCCCCAGGAGGAGGTAATAGCGGGGTAGGGAAGAAATTGGCCATCCAACTCGATCACCCATGATGGCTGAACTCGCCCCGTTGACGCTGGCGTCTATTAATGTCGCCAGCATTAAGTCAGATGCGGCTCGCTTCACGGCCTTTGATTTTTTCTCCCGGATTGAGGCAGAAATTTTATTCTTGCAAGAGACCAGACTAACAGACATGGGGGCCATCTATAAATCACGGAGGGAGTGGAGGTGCGGGCCCTCATACTGGTCTCTTGCGGCCGAGCCGTATAGCGGGGTGGCAGTCCTTTTTAAGACTGCAGCAGTTGAATGCCGACGGGTTACTGAGTTGGAAATGGGGAGGTGCCTGATCCTAGATGTCTTCATGAGGGGACAAGAGCTCCGGCTCATCAACATCTACGGCCCGCAGTCCAAGTGGGACCGCAAATGTCTCTTCCTGAGGATCAAGCCCTTTCTTTTTACGAGCCGACAGGTGGTCTTCGGTGGGGACTTCAACACCATTACGAGGTCCCGTGACCGGGGGGGTCCCGGAGATCGCCTGGCTTATGATAGCGTCGCGTTGAATAGCATAGCCAGTGAAGCTCGCCTGGTGGATGCCCACATCCGGCACACCCCAGGTCACGGAGGTTTCACCTACCATAGGGGTAGCTGTAGGTCTAGAATAGACAGGTTTTTTTTGAAGGAGGACGCCATCTTTTCTGCTGTGTCCGCCGTTGAGGTGGAGTTCTCCGATCACTGTCTAATTTTCTTTTCTCTGAATGTTGCAGAGACTCCTCGGATGGGAAGAGGGCTGTGGAAGCTCAATTCGTCCCTGCTGGAAGAAGCGGAGGTGAGACAATCCTTCGAGGATTTTCTTCAGAGCCAGGTACCGCTGTTGGATCTCTGTAGTAGTAAGTCAGAGTGGTGGGAGATCTTCAAAAAGCGGGTGGCGGGGTTCTTCCGTCAGCTCTCGAGCCTCAGGAGTCTGAACAGGCACCGCTTGTACCAGGCTCTGGGGAGGAAACTCGAGCAGCTTGTCTCGACTGGAGGTGACCGAGAGGAAATCTCCAGAGTGAAATCTTTGCTCAAGAGGTGTCAGTATGATAGGCACACATCTTTGGTTTTTGAGAGGGACTTCGGGAAGTACCGCTCGCCCGACCCTTACAGAAACTGTAAGATGTCAGTGAATTGTAAGATGGTGACAGGACTGATCGACAGTACGGGGTCCCTGAACAGATCCAAATCAGGGATCCTGGAGGTGGTCAGATCCTTCTACTCACACCTCTTGGAAAAGAAGGATCTGGATCGGGACAGGATGTCGGCTTTCCTGGCTGAAGCCATCCCTGAGCCAGGGGGTGACCCCTCTCTTGGTGTTTTGGCAGAAGAAATCAGGGAAGAGGAAGTGAGACTGGCCATTGATGGGCTTCGGCTCAAGAAATCGCCAGGTCCGGATGGCTTAACATCTGAGTTCTATAAGACTTTTAGGGACTCCTTGGTCCCCCTCTTGACAGGGGTCTTTAATGAGTGTCTCTCCTCGGGCACTCTTCCCGGCTCAATGAGGAAGTCAGCCCTCATTATTCTGTCAAAGGGTAAGGATCCGTCCCGAATCGAGAACTGGCGTCCCATAGCGCTTCTCGATACGGACCGGAAGGTTCTGGCCAAGGTGCTGTTTAATCGGCTGGTGAAGTTTGCACCCCGGCTCCTTTCAGGGGCCCAGCATTGCTCTGTTCCAGGCCGCAGTACTTTTAGTGCTGTGCTCGGTGTCCGAGAGGCAGTGGAGCAGGGTAGGGCAGGTCACTGGAAGGGGTACTTGCTGTCATTAGATCAAGCGAAAGCCTTTGACCGGGTCAACCACGAGTACCTCTGGTCCGTCCTTTTGAGGTATGGTCTGCCTGGGAGGTTTGTAAAATGGTTAGAGATCTTGTACCAAGGGGCTGAGACTTTTCCGCTGGTGAATGGTTGGTCAGGTCGTCCTTTTGAGGTGGGTTCTGGGGTCCGTCAGGGCTGTCCGCTGAGCCCGCTTTTATACGTGTTCGCGATCGATCCCTTCTTAAGGAGGGTAGATCGTGGACCGTTGGCGGGAGTCGGGATGGACCGGGCGGGCTCTGGCTCCTCTCTGAGGGTGGTGGCGTACGCCGATGATGTTTCCCTGTTCGTATCCTCGAGAGGGGAGGCGGACTGGGTCATGTCGGAGGTAGTGCGCTACTCGGAGGCATCCGGGTCCATGATCAACCGGGATAAGTGTGAAAGTCTCTGGCTGGGAGGGGGAGATCCTAGTTTTGATCTCCCGGACACCCTTCCAGGGCCCCAGGCCACCGCCAAAATTCTAGGCATCGAATTTGGCCCCGGGGACTACCCCCAGCAAAATTGGGAGGGCAGACTTAAGATCGCCGCCCAAAAGGTGGACCAATGGAAGGGTTGGTCTTTAACCCTGAGGGAAAGGGTTGCCCTGGCTAAAGGCTATCTGCTACCTTTATTGATATACCTGGGCAGTGTGTGCATCTTGCCGGAACCTCTCTGGACGCGGGTCTATAGCCTGTTCTTCCAATTGTTATGGGGGAATAGGCTTAACCTAATCAAGAGGGAGGTTACATACCGTACGAGGAGACTAGGCGGGTTGGGTATGGTCAACCCGGTGGTGTTTCTAGTAAACACCTTTCTTAAGACTAACATCTCTAACCTCTGGCTAGAGAGGGCTCCTCCGTGGGTAGTCTCCTGCAAGGGTTGGCTTTGGCCTTTCTTCCAGGAATGGGAGACAGGAGGGCGGGTGAAGGACCTACGCACACCTCATGGGCATCTTCCGGCTTACGCTACCCCGGTTCTGAAGGTGATCCGCCGGTGGGGTCTGGGAATGTGGGAAATCAGGACCATGTCGAGGCAGTGCCTTGACAGGAGGGTCCTGTTGACCCATTTCCAGAAGCCCCTGGCCCTTAAGGATTGCCCAGGCCGGGATCTGGAGGTCGGGCTGGGGCTTTTAAATTCTAAGCGGATCCCCATGAAGTTTTGGGACTTGACCTGGCGTTGCTTCCACGGGAGGCTGTATGTAAGGGACAACTTGAAGTGCAGGAACTCCGATGACCGGGGTTGCCCTCGTGAGGAGTGTGGCGACGTGCTGGAAAGCATGGAGCACTTCCTGCTTCATTGTCCCTTTAATGCAGAGGTTTACAACAGGGTGGGTGCCTCCATACGTTGGCCGCGGCTGGCGTCCCTCTCCTACACTGAATGGGCCTATGGAGCGTTCAGATCCCTGGGTGGCCGGGACCCGTGCACTTTATTCCTAGTCAGTGCAGCGGTTAGGTTCCACACTTGGAATGCACGGTGCCTAGTTACGACGCGGAAAAAAACCCTCCCAAGGGATGAGGTGGTAGGAAACATCTTGGGTGACCTGGTGAAGGTCCGTTCTTTGGAGTTCGAAAGGTTGGGTGTGAGGAAGGCCTCTTGGCTTTGGAGAGGCCTCTCCTTTTAAAAACGCACTCAAGGGAGAGCTAGCTCCGTGTGAATGAGGGTAGGGATAGCATAAGTTTCACTGGGTGTGTTAGGGACAGAAGTAGGGGCAGATAGGGACAGGGAGGGACAGGCACTGAGGGACAGATAGAGAGTTAGTTATGATAAGTTAGGTAGAGTAGGGGCAGGTAGGGACAGATAGGGACAGGTTTCTTTTTTTAGGGACAGAAGTAGGGACAGTCTTAGTTCTTGAGGGATAGGATGAATGTGTTAGTGAGGGATGGAGCCTCTAGAACCCCGTTTTCCTGGTGGTGGGCTGGTGCATGCCACCTTAGCTTTTTGTTTTAAAAACAGGACATATAATGGATATTGGGCTTACAGGTGCCAAACTTGGGCCTTGGGTATGTAAATGCTGTGTTTAGTTTGTATATTAATGCGTAAGTAGATGGGATGGTATTGAGAGTTTTGGAAAATGTCTTTTGGTTGTGCTTTGGTAAAAGGAAAAACATATAACACACGTTTTTTTTGTTTTTTTAGTTAGAATGTGTGGATGGGGTGTAGTCAGGTTGGGAGGGGGGTGCATGGGGGGTGGTGGATGGATGACCGGATGCCAAGAGCAACATGAAGGAGCAGAGGAGCAGGGCAGGAGAAGTAGACTCTGCGGACCCTGGAAAGAGTTTTCGTGTGGAATCAAAAGGCCATAAACTTTCGTGGACCAGATTTTGCAGTGACAAGGCTACAAACTTGTAGGACCTGCGGTGCAAGGTGGTGGGAAAAAAAAGGCTGCGAACTTGTTGCCATGTGTGGGAGAGGAAAAAAAAAAAAGAAAAAAAAAAAAAAAAAATCTTTGCTGTGTAATAGGAGGTAAGGTTTGTCGGCCAAAGTGGCAGAGTTCTTGTTTTTTTTCAAGGCGGAGGGCCAGGAAAGGGTTATTTTCGTTTGGTTTTTGTAAATAGTAAAATTGTAAATAGTAAACTAGTAAAATCGGTGAGGTGTGAATGGGGGTGAATGGGGTGAGAGTGGGGAGAGGGGTTTATGTTTCTTTGTATTTTCTTTTAAGTGGATTCCTGCTGGGGGACCCTAAGCTGCCGAGCTCAGTGGAGGACAAGGAAAGGATTTGGACTTTCAGTTGTTTGCGCATGTTTTGCACATTTTATGTCTGTCTATGTTGGTTTTCTTTAGTTTATGTATTGTGGTTTGTTTCTGAGTGTAATTTTGATAATTTTGTAAAATAAAAGAGTTGGAGGATAAGACATGATGTAACCGCAGAATAGTGAGTGCAGCTCTGGAGGTGACTAGAGGATAAGTAGTAACAGCAGAATAGTGAGTGCAGCTCTGGAGGTGACTAGAGGATAATAGTAACAGCAGAATAGTGAGTGCAGCTCTGGAGGTGAGTGGAGCATTCCAGTTGATGGATTAGTGGATTTTCCCCGTGTTGGTCACCGATTCTCGGCCTCATTGAGCACATGTTGGGTGGAGTAGTCCACGTGGTCTCCGGGATGCATGGTGCATGTGTCACTGGTATGTCCTCCCTCCTGTGACTGTTGGGCGGCCATGTGGGCAATGACGGGGACGGCTGGGAGTAGTCGTGTTCCCGGCAGTAACATATTCAGGGATCAGTCACAGATACGCTGGCACATAGTGACGACTCTCCGCTGTGCCAGGAAGCCTGACACTCCTGAGAGTCGCAGATGACAGTGGAAGCTCAGTCATCACCACGAGCACAATGACCACAGGACGGGATGAGCTCTACTGTTCTCTGGTGTCAGCCGCAAAGGAGCTGCTGTCTGGCCGGAGACTGGGTCAGAACCAGACAGAACAAGAATGAAATCTGCTGGCGGGGACGTCGTCAAGTTAGCGGGATCAGGACTCAGAGGCAGAGCCGTCAGGCCAGTGAAGGGTTAAATCCGTCTGTGGGGATTTCCCTCCATAATGGTGACTTATTCTTCCGACTGTGCTGGAATGAATCTGGATCTCCACATTCCCATATTAACGCTGACGAGGACTCGGTAATTAACCATTTAGGGGGGGAATAAGAAAAGAAAGCGCCGAAGGCCCCGGAGACCAGAGTGCCAGAGAATAGACTCATAAGATGGAAAGTCTGCGTCCACCCGGAAAAAGACTGAAAATACACGAGGCCGCTCAGAAGGCTGACGAGTCACTAGTCTCATAATTATCACCGGGCCGATCATTTCAGGAAAAAAAAAACCATACTGCTGAAAGACGGGGCATAATAAATAAGATAATCAGCCGGCACCAACACAGGCGCCAGAAAGAGTGCAGACTATACCGAGGATACAGCCGGCACCAATACAGGTGCCAGAAAGAGTTCAGACTATACTGAGGATACAGCCGGCACCAATACAGGTGCCAGAAAGAGTACAGACTATACTGAGGATATAGCCGGCAGAAATACAGGTGCCAGAAAGAGTACAGACTATACTGAGGATACAGCCGGCAGCAATACAGGCGCCAGAAAGAGCACAGACAATACTGAGGATACAGCCGGTAGCAATACAAGTGTCAGAAAGAGTACAGACTATACTGAGAATACAGCCGGCAGAAATACAGGCGTCAGAAAGAGTGCAGACTATACTGAGGATACAGCCGGCACCAATACAGGCGCCAGAAAGAGTACAGACTATACTGAGGATACAGCCGGCAGCAATACAGGCACCAGAAGGAGCGCAGACTATACTGAAGATACAGCCGGCAGCAATACAGGCGCCAGAAAGAGTGCAGACTATACTGAGGATACAGCCGGCAGCAATACAGGCACCAGAAGGAGCGCAGACTATACTGGGGATACAGCCGGCACCAATACAGGCGCCAGAAAGAGTGCAGACTATACTGAGGATACAGCCGGCAGCAATACAGGCGCCAGAAAGAGTACAGACTATACTGAGGATACAGCCGGCAGCAATACAGGCACCAGAAAGAGTACAGACTATACTGAGGATACAGCCGGCAGCAATACAGGCACCAGAAGGAGCGCAGACTATACTGAGGATACAGCCGGCAGCAATACAGGCACCAGAAGGAGCGCAGACTATACTGAGGATACAGCCGGCACCAATACAGGCGCCAGAAACAGTACAGACTATACTGAGGATACAGCCGGCACCAATACAGGCACCAGAAAGAGTACAGACTATACTGAGGATACAGCCAGCAGGAATACAGGCGCCAGAAAGAGCACATACTATATGGAGGATACAGCTGGTACCAATACAGGCGTCAGAAAGAGTACAGACTATACTGAGGATACAGCCGGCAGCAATACAGGCACCAGAAAGAGCGCAGACTATACTGAGGATACAGCCGACACCAATACAGGCGCCAGAAAGAGTACAGACTATACTGAGGATATAGCCGGCAGGAATACAGGCATCAGAAAGAGTACAGACTATACTGAGGATACAGCCGGCACCAATACAGGCGCCAGAAAGAGCACAGACTATACTGAGGATACAGCCGTCACTAATACAGGCACCAGAAAGAGCACAGACTATACTGAGGATACAGCCGGCACCAATACAGGCATCAGAAAGAGTACAAACTATACTGAAGATACAGCCGGCACCAATACAGGCGCCAGAAAGAGTACAGACTATACTGAGGATACAGCCGGCAGCAATACAGGCACCAGGAGGAGCGCAGACTATACTGAGGATACAGCCGGCACCAATACAGGCGCCAGAAAGAGCACAGACTATACTGAGGATTCAGCCGGCACTAATACAGGCACCAGAAATAGTACAGACTATACTGAGGATACAGCCGGCACCAATACAGGTGCCAGAAAGAGCACAGACTATATGGAGGATACAGCCGGCACCAATACAGGCGCCAAAAAGAGCACAGACTATATGGAGGATGCAGCCGGCACTAATACAGGCACCAGAAAGAGTACAGACTATACTGAGGATACAGCCGGCACCAATACAGGTGCCAGAAAGAGCACAGACTATACTGAGGATACAACCGGCAGCAATACAGGCGCCAGAAAGAGTACAGACTATACTGAGGATACAGCCAGCACCAATACAGGCGCCAGAAAGAGCACAGACTATACTGAGGATACAGCCGGCACTAATACAGGCACCAGAAAGAGTACAGACTATACTGAGGATACAGCCGGCAGCAATGCAGGCGCCAGAAAGAGTACAGACTATACTGAGGATACAGCCGGCAGCAATGCAGGCGCCAGAAAGAGCACAGACTATACTGAGGATACAGCCGGCACTAATACAGGCGCCAGAAAGAGCACAGACTATACTGAGGATACAACCGGCACTAATACAGGCGCCAGAAAGAGCACAGACTATACTGAGGATACAGCCGGCACCAATACAGGCGCCAGAAAGAGCACCGACTATACTGAGGATATAGCCGGCACTAATACAGGCACCAGAAAGAGTACAGACTATACTGAGGATACAGCCGGCACCAATACAGGCGCCAGAAAGAGCACAGACTATACTGAGGATACAGCCGGCACCAATACAGGCGCCAGAAAGAGCACAGACTATACTGAGGATACAGCCGGCAGCAACACAGGCGCCAGAAAGAGCACCGACTACACTGAGGATATAGCCGGCACTAATACAGGCACCAGAAAGAGTACAGACTATACTGAGGATACAGCCGACACCAATACAGGCGCCAGAAAGAGTGCAGACTATACTGAGGATACAGCCGGCACCAATACAGGCATCAGAAAGAGCACAGACTATACTGAGGATATAGCCGGCACTAATACAGGCACCAGAAAGAGTACAGACTATACTGAGGATACAGCCGGCACCAATACAGGCGCCAGAAAGAGCACAGACTATACTGAGGATACAGCCGGCACCAATACAGGCGCCAGAAAGAGCACAGACTATACTGAGGATACAGCCGGCAGCAACACAGGCGCCAGAAAGAGCACAGACTATACTGAGGATACAGCCGGCACCAATACAGGCGCCAGAAAGAGTACAGACTATACTGAGGATACAGCCGACACCAATACAGGCGCCAGAAAGAGTGCAGACTATACTGAGGATACAGCCGGCACCAATAGAGGCATCAGAAAGAGCACCGACTATACTGAGGATATAGCCGGCACTAATACAGGCACCAGAAAGAGTACAGACTATACTGAGGATACAGCCGGCACCAATACAGGCGCCAGAAAGAGCACAGACTATACTGAGGATACAGCCGGCACCAATACAGGCGCCAGAAAGAGCACAGACTATACTGAGGATACAGCCGGCAGCAACACAGGCGCCAGAAAGAGCACCGACTATACTGAGGATATAGCTGGCACTAATACAGGCACCAGAAAGAGTACAGACTATACTGAGGATACAGCCGACACCAATACAGGCGCCAGAAAGAGTGCAGACTATACTGAGGATACAGCTGGCAGCAACACAGGCGCCAGAAAGAGCACAGAATGAGACGCGCCACAGATCGATCTCGGAGGATCACCAGGATGAGACGTGCAACAGATCGATCTCGGAGGATCACCAGGATGAGACGTGCCACAGATCGATCTCGGAGGATCACCAGGATGAGACGTGCCACAGATCGTTCTCGGAGGATCACCAGGATGAGAAGCGCCACAGATCGATCTCGGAGGATCACCAGGATGAGACGTGCAACAGATCGATCTCGGAGGATCACCAGGATGAGACGTGCCACAGATCGTTCTCGGAGGATCACCAGGATGAGACGTGCCACAGATCGTTCTCGGAGGATCACCAGGATGAGACGTGCCACAGATCGTTCTCGGAGGATCACCAGGATGAGACGTGCCACAGATCGTTCTCGGAGGATCACCAGGATGAGACGTGCCACAGATCGTTCTCGGAGGATCACCAGGATGAGAAGCGCCACAGATCGATCTCATGGCCACCAGTGCCAAGAGGGAGACATTCCTCTTTCTCCAGGAGGCTCATGTCTTAGCAGCGGATGTCCTGTCCATACCTCGAAGGTTCTGGTTACCATATTTCTAACCTGGACGAGTTCAGGTTTTTCTGAAGGCATTCCCATAGAATCAGTGTCCCGTGACCGTCAGCTCCTCCAAGACCCAGAGACATGCAATCTGATGGCCTGCAGAGGTATCTGGGAGACTCTTTGGTGAAGAAGTCAGGTCCTCCACACAGGTCTGAGCCCACCAAGCCATGTGGCAGGGCTGGGGACAGACAGCCGGGGAGACCAGATTTGCTCCGATGGATACTCAGCCCCTGAGTATGGCCGTTGAGGGGCCACACTTTAGACACATCTATCTTTTTGGGCAGGTGCTTGTCTGAAGCTCTGGGTGTAAGGCTGGTTTCACACTAGCGTTTTTTAGCACAGCGCATCGTGCGTGTCCATGCGCCCCTATCTTTAACATGGGGGGGGGGGCGCATGGTCTAGCGTTTGCAAGCATTCGTATGCGTTTTCGTGCGCTTGCGTTGTTTTTTTTTTTTTACAGTGTGCGCCTAGGCGTGCCCGACGCAACCTGTTGCATTTTTTGGTCCATCCAACGGCGTAAAAAAAATGCATGCGCACAGAATGCTCCAAAATAACGCATTAGTCTATGGGAACGCAGGCGTGCGCATGTCCATGCGTTTTAAGAGTTAACATGGCTAGAAACTGGTTACAACGCATGCGCCTAAAAAACGCAAACGCATACAAAACCCACGATGCGGTTTTTTTTGCATGCGTTTCTATTGCGCACGAAGCACTGCGCTAAAAAACGCTAATGTGAAAGTATCCTAATCCTGCTAGAATGAGACGACCTGACCTGTGACCTCGTGGATTGGGGCGAGCGGACTGAAGATTGGCCACCTGATTGGTAACCGGTTAACGCTCTAGTTGTAGCGGCGGAGCGCGCTGTGTCCAGACAACAGTGGGCAAGAAGATGGCTGTGTGCGCAGATGATCATGTTATCGGCAGCACATGGCCTGGTTACACGGCCATGTGCTGCCGACAGGAACGCTCCAGTCCCCCCAGGGTCTTGCCTTCTCCTCTGGAGCGCAGGGCCTCATATAACCAATTTATTCCTGAGCATAACATCTGCAGAACTACAGGGAGCGCCAGCCTCATCATCGCGCCACCTCGGCCTCGTTGACATCATGCCGCAACTTCAGTCTCTTCGTTATCATCCTGCAACTTCAGCCTCTTCGTCGTCATCCCGCAGCCCCGGCCACGTCGTCATCATCGCGCAACCCACGCCTCGGCGTCATCGCGTAGCCCCAGCCTCTTCGTCGTCATCCCACAGCCCCGAGCTCTTCGACATCATCCTGCAATTTCAGCCTCTTCAGTCATCCTGCAGCCCCCGCCTCTTCGTCGTCAATTCGGCAGTCCCGGCCTCTTCGACATCATCCCTCACTTCAGCCTCTTCAACATCATCCAGCAACTTCAGCCTCTTCGTCATTATACCGCAACTTCAGCCTCTTTGTCGTCATCATCCCACAACCCCGGCCTCAGCGTCATCATCATCGTGCAACCCCAACCTCGACATCCCGCAGCCCCGGCCTCTTCGTCATCATCCAGCAACTTCAGCCTCTTCGTCGTCATCATCCTCAAGCCAGGCCTCTTCGTCGTCATCATCAACCCGCAGCCTCGGCCTCTTTGTCACCATCCCGCAGCCTCGTCATCATTATTGCGCAGCCCCGGCCTCGTCATCATCATTGCGCAGCCCCGGCCTCGTCATCATCATTGCGCAGCCCCGGCCTCGTCATCATCATTGCGCAGCCCCGGCCTCGTCGTTACCATCATTGCGCAGCCCCGGCCTCGTCATCACCATCATTGCGCAGCCCCGGCCTCGTCATCACCATCATTGCACAGCCCCGGCCTCATAATCACCATGATTGCGGAGTCCCGGCCTCGTCACCACCATCATTGCGCAGCCCCGGCCTCATCGTTACCATCATTGCGCAGCCCCGGCCTCGTCGTTACCATCAATGCGCAGCCCCGGCCTCGTCGTCACCATCATTGCACAGCCCTGGCCTCGTAATCACCATGATTGCGGAGTCCCGGCCTCGTCACCACAATCATTGCGCAGCCCCGGCCTCGTCGTCACCATCATTGCGCAGTCCCGGCCTCGTCGTCACCATCATTGCACAGCCCCGGCCTCGTAATCACCATGATTGCGGAGTCCCGGCCTCGTCACCACCATCATTGCGCAGCCCCGGCCTCGTCACCACTATCATTGCGCAGCCCCGGCCTCGTCATCATCATTGCCATTCCCTGGAGGGAAGTGATCTCCATTCTTCAGATCTATCAAACTCAAGCAAAGAGTTAATATATTCTCGTCCTTCATGATCTATCGGGCTGCTGCTAGGACCTAGGAAAACTGATTACAGTAAGGAAGTGCAAAGTGACGTGCGACCATATTGTGCTGAGATAATACCGCCACATACTGTGGCTCTAAAAAGCAGCACCATGTAATACTGACACATTGATACCAACGACATCCACACCGTATGCACTCAGGGTCATGTGATCCACATAATACCGCCATACAGCGCTACACGGCACCCAGAACAATGTGATGCACATAATACCGCCATACAGCACCCAGAACAATGTGGTGCACATAATACCGCCATACAGCACCCAGAACAATGTGATGCACATAATACTGCCATACAGCACCCAGAACAATGTGGTGCACATAATACCGCCATACAGCACCCAGAACAATGTGGTGCACATAATACCGCCATACAGCACCCAGAACAATGTGATGCACATAATACCGCCATACAGCACCCAGAACAATGTGGTGCACATAATACCGCCATACAGCACCCAGAACAATGTGATGCACATAATACCGCCATACAGCACCCAGAACAATGTGGTGCACATAATACCGCCATACAGCACCCAGAACAATGTGGTGCACATAATACCGCCACACAGCACCCAGAACAATGTGATGCACATAATACTGCCATACAGCACCCAGAACAATGTGATGCACATAATACCACACAGCACCCAGAACAATGTGATGCACATAATACCGCCATACGGCACCCAGAACAATGTGGTGCACATAATACCGCCACACAGCACCCAGAACAATGTGATGCACATAATACCGCCATACAGCACCCAGAACAATGTGATGCACATAATACTGCCATACAGCACCCAGAACAATGTGATGCACATAATACTGCCATACAGCACCCAGAACAATGTGATGCACATAATACCACACAGCACCCAGAACAATGTGATGCACATAATACCACACAGCACCCAGAACAATGTGATGCACATAATACCGCCATACGGCACCCATAACAATGTGGTGCACATAATACCGCCACACAGCACCCAGAACAATGTGATGCACATAATACTGCCATACAGCACCCAGAACAATGTGATGCACATAATACCACACAGCACCCAGAACAATGTGATGCACATACCACACAGCACCCAGAACAATGTGATGCACATAATGCCGCCATACGGCACCCAGAACAATGTGGTGCACATAATACCGCCACACAGCACCCAGAACAATGTGATGCACATAATACCGCCATACAGCACCCAGAACAATGTGATGCACATAATAGTGCCATACAGCACCCAGAACAATGTGATGCACATGCCACACAGCACCCAGAACAATGTGATGCACATAATACCGCCATACGGCACCCAGAACAATGTGGTGCACATAATACCGCCACACAGCACCCAGAACAATGTGATGCACATAATACTGCCATACAGCACCCAGAACAATGTGATGCACATAATACCACACAGCACCCAGAACAATGTGATGCACATACCACACAGCACCCAGAACAATGTGATGCACATAATACCGCCATACGGCACCCAGAACAATGTGGTGCACATAATACCGCCACACAGCACCCAGAACAATGTGATGCACATAATACCGCCACACAGCACCCAGAACAATGTGATGCACATACCGCCACACAGCACCCAGAACAATGTGATGCACATACCTCCACACAGCACCCAGAACAATGTGATGCACATACCACCATACAGCACCCAGAACAATGTGATGCACATAATACCGCCATACATCACCCAGAACAATGTGATGCACATAATACCACACAGCACCCAGAACAATGTGATGCACATAATACCGCCATATGGCACCCAGAACAATGTGGTGCACATACCTCCACACAGCACCCAGAACAATGTGATGCACATACCGCCATACAGCACCCAGAACAATGTGATGCACATACCGACATACAGCACCCAGAACAATGTGATGCACATAATACCGCCATACATCACCCAGAACAATGTGATGCACATAATACCGCCATACAGCACCCAGAACAATGTGATGCACATAATACCACCATACATCACCCAGAACAATGTGATGCACATAATACCGCCATACAGTGCTACATGGCACCCAGTTCACAAGCACAATGGCAGCTTTAGTTTTTCCAAATTCTTCATCCTGAAACTTGGCGCAGAATAACATCCATGTTCATCATTCAGAGATCTAAGGGTACGTTCCCACGGTCAGTACACTCTGCGGATTGGACGCTGCCAATACTGACCGTGGAAACATACCCTAACAAGTGCGCCGCCTCATGTACCTCGATACATTGATGACATCAGGCAGGAAGCTCCAGCTCCTAAGTTGTTCCAGGCTTTCTTGTGAATGCAGCTCTGGTGGTCACTGGAGTAGAAAGAATTGTCAGTCTGCACCCGGACGCCTGCGTGCGATATCTGGAGTTCAGCCTCATTTTGCCCCGGAGTCGCGGCTGCAGTCCTGGCAAGGGTTAAATACCTGATGTGACAGCAAAGCGTCCACTAAATGTGGTGTCACAAACATCTCCAGGACGGTGCAGGGCGGAGGCCGCACTGAGTCAACATGTGACGAGTGTGACCCCCGAGCAGATGACCGTCACAACACGAAACCACGTGCACAGGTACAGCCGGCATGCCGCAGGTCAATGGAAACAGTCAGCATGCAGGTGCACAGACCAAACAAACCATCAGAGCAAGACGGAACTGCTGGAAGCTGCAGAATAGTGAGTGCAGCTCTGGAGTATAATACAGGATGTAACTCAGGATCAGTAATGTAATGTATGTACACAGTGACTGCACCAGCAGAATAGTGAGTGCAGCTCTGGAGTATAATACAGGATGTAACTCAGGATCAGTAGTGTAATGTATGTACACAGTGACTGCACCAGCAGAATAGTGAGCGCAGCTCTGGAGTATAATACAGGATGTAACTCAGGATCAGTAATGTCTGTACACAGTGACTGCACCAGCAGAATAGTGAGTGCAGCTCTGGAGTATAATACAGGATGTAACTCAGGATCAGTAATGTAATGTATGTACACAGTGACTGCACCAGCAGAATAGTGAGTGCAGCTCTGGGGTATAATACAGGAGGTAACTCAGGATCAGTAATGTCTGTACACAGTGACTGTACCAGCAGAATAGTGAGTGCAGCTCTGGGGTATAATATAGGAGGTAACTCAGGATCAGTAAGGTAATGTATGTACACAGTGACTGCACCAGCAGAATAGTGAGTGCAGCTCTGGAGTATAATACAGGAGGTAACTCAGGATCAGTAATGTAATGTACACAGTGACTGCACCAGCAGAATAGTGAGTGCAGCTCTGGGGTATAATACAGGAGGTAACTCAGGATCAGTAATGTATGTACACAGTGACTGCACCAGCAGAATAGTGAGTGCAGCTCTGTAGTATAATACAGGAGGTAACTCAGGAGAAGTAATGTAATGTATGTACACAGTGACTGCACCAGCAGAATAGTGAGTGCAGCTCTGGAGTATAATACAGGATGTAACTCAGGATCAGTAATGTATGTACACAGTGACTGCACCAGCAGAATAGTGAGTGCAGCTCTGGAGTATAATACAGGATGTAACTCAGGATCAGTAATGTAATGTATGTACACAGTGACTGCACCAGCAGAATAGTGAGTGCAGCTCTGGGGTATAATACAGGATGTAACTCAGGATCAGTAATGTAATGTATGTACACAGTGACTGCACCAGCAGAATAGTGAGTGCAGCTCTGGGGTATAATACAGGATGTAACTCAGGATCAGTAGTGTAATGTATGTACACAGTGACTGCACCAGCAGAATAGTGAGTGCAGCTCTGGAGTATAATACAGGATGTAACTCAGGATCAGTAATGTAATGTATGTACACAGTGACTGCACCAGCAGAATAGTGAGTGCAGCTCTGAGGTATAATACAGGATGTAACTCAGGATCAGTAATGTATGTACACAGTGACTGCACCAGCAGAATAGTGAGTGCAGCTCTGGGGTATAATACAGGATGTAACTCAGGATCAGTAATGTAATGTATGTACACAGTGACTGCACCAGCAGAATAGTGAGTGCAGCTCTGGGGTATAATACAGGATGTAACTCAGGATCAGTAATGTAATGTATGTACACAGTGACTGCACCAGCAGAATAGTGAGAGCAGCTCTGGAGTATAATACAGGATGTAACTCAGGATCATTAATGTAATATATGTACACAGTGACTGCACCAGCAGAATAGTGAGTGCAGCTCTGAGGTATAATACAGGATGTAACTCAGGATCAGTAATGTATGTACACAGTGACTGCACCAGCAGAATAGTGAGTGCAGCTCTGAGGTATAATACAGGATGTAACTCAGGATCAGTAATGTAATGTATGTACACAGTGACTGCACCAGCAGAATAGTGAGTGCAGCTCTGGGGTATAATACAGGATGTAACTCAGGATCAGTAATGTAATGTATGTACACAGTGACTGCACCAGCAGAATAGTGAGTGCAGCTCTGGGGTATAATACAGGAGGTAACTCAGGATCAGTAATGTATATACACAGTGACTGCACCAGCAGAATAGTGAGTGCAGCTCTGGGGTATAATACAGGATGTAACTCAGGATCAGTAATGTATGTACACAGTGACTGCACCAGCAGAATAGTGAGTGCAGCTCTGGGGTATAATACAGGATGTAACTCAGGATCAGTAATGTAATGTATACAGTGACTGCACCAGCAAGAAAGAGCACATACTATACTGTGGATACAGCCGGCACTAATACAGGCACCAGAAAGAGCACAGACTATACTGAGGATACAGCCGGCACCAATACAGGCGCCAGAAAGAGCACCGACTATACTGAGGATATAGCCGGCACTAATACAGGCACCAGAAAGAGTACAGACTATACTGAGGATACAGCCGGCACCAATACAGGCGCCAGAAAGAGCACAGACTATACTGAGGATACAGCCGGCACCAATACAGGCGCCAGAAAGAGCACAGACTATACTGAGGATACAGCCGGCACCAATACAGGCGCCAGAAAGAGTACAGACTATACTGAGGATACAGCCGGCAGCAACACAGGCGCCAGAAAGAGCACCGACTACACTGAGGATATAGCCGGCACTAATACAGGCACCAGAAAGAGTACAGACTATACTGAGGATACAGCCGACACCAATACAGGTGCCAGAAAGAGCACAGACTATACTGAGGATACAGCCGGCACCAATAGAGGCGCCAGAAAGAGTACAGACTATACTGAGGATACAGCCGGCACCAATACAGGCATCAGAAAGAGTACAGACTATACTGAGGATACAGCCGGCACCAATACAGGCATCAGAAAGAGCACAGACTATACTGAGGATACAGCCGGCACCAATACAGGCGCCAGAAAGAGCACAGACTATACTGAGGATACAGCCGGCACCAATACAGGCGCCAGAAAGAGCACAGACTATACTGAGGATACAGCCGGCAGCAACACAGGCGCCAGAAAGAGCACAGACTATACTGAGGATACAGCCGGCACCAATACAGGCACCAGAAAGAGTACAGACTATACTGAGGATACAGCCGGCACCAATACAGGCGCCAGAAAGAGCACAGACTATACTGAGGATACAGCCGGCACCAATACAGGCATCAGAAAGAGCACAGACTATACTGAGGATACAGCCGGCACCAATACAGGCACCAGAAAGAGTACAGACTATACTGAGGATACAGCCGGCACCAATACAGGCATCAGAAAGAGCACAGACTATACTGAGGATACAGCCGGCACCAATACAGGCGCCAGAAAGAGCACAGACTATACTGAGGATACAGCCGGCACCAATACAGGCGCCAGAAAGAGCACAGACTATACTGAGGATACAGCCGGCAGCAACACAGGCGCCAGAAAGAGCACAGACTATACTGAGGATACAGCCGGCACCAATAGAGGCGCCAGAAAGAGTACAGACTATACTGAGGATACAGCCAACACCAATACAGGCGCCAGAAAGAGTACAGACTATACTGAGGATACAGCCGGCACCAACCTCGTGCAACCCCAACCTCGTCATCCCGCAGCCCCGGCCTCTTCGTCATCATCCAGCAACTTCAGCCTCTTCGTCGTCATCATCCTCAAGCCAGGCCTCTTCGTCGTCATCATCAACCCGCAGCCTCGGCCTCTTTGTCACCATCCCGCAGCCTCGTCATCATCATTGCGCAGCCCCGGCCTCGTCATCATCATTGCGCAGCCCCGGCCTCGTCATCATCATTGCGCAGCCCCAGCCTCGTCGTTACCATCATTGCGCAGCCCCGGCCTCGTCGTTACCATCATTGCGCAGCCCCGGCCTCGTCATCACCATCATTGCGCAGCCCCGGCCTCGTCATCACCATCATTGCACAGCCCCGGCCTCATAATCACCATGATTGCGGAGTCCCGGCCTCGTCACCACCATCATTGCGCACCCCGGCCTCGTCGTTACCATCATTGCGCAGCCCCGGCCTCGTCACCACCATCATTGCGCACCCCGGCCTCGTAATCACCATGATTGCGGAGTCCCGGCCTCGTCACCACCATCATTGCGCACCCCGGCCTCGTCGTTACCATCATTGCGCACCCCGGCCTCGTCGTTACCATCATTGCGCAGCCCCGGCCTCGTCGTTACCATCATTGCGCAGCCCCGGCCTCGTCACCACTATGATTGCGCAGCCCCGGCCTCGTCGTCACCATCATTGCACAGCCCCGGACTCGTAATCACCATGATTGCGGAGTCCCGGCCTCGTCACCACCATCATTGCGCAGCCCCGGCCTCGTCACCACTATCATTGCGCAGCCCCGGCCTCGTCGTCACCATCATTGCGCAGCCCCGGCCTCGTCACCACTATCATTGCGCAGCCCCGGCCTCGTCGTCACCATCATTGCGCAGCCCCGGCCTCGTCGTCACCATCATTGCACAGCCCCGGCCTCGTAATCACCATGATTGCGGAGTCCCGGCCTCGTCACCACCATCATTGCGCAGCCCCGGCCTCGTCACCACTATCATTGCGCAGCCCCGGCCTCGTCACCACTATCATTGCGCAGCCCCGGCCTCGTCATCATCATTGCCATTCCCTGGAGGGAAGTGATCTCCATTCTTCAGATCTATCAAACTCAAGCAAAGAGTTAATAGATTCTCGTCCTTCATGATCTATCGGGCTGCTGCTAGGACCTAGGAAAACTGATTACAGTAAGGAAGTGCAAAGTGACGTGCGACCATATTGTGCTGAGATAATACCGCCACATACTGTGGCTCTAAAAAGCAGCACCATGTAATACTGACACATTGATACCAACGACATCCACACCGTATGCACTCAGGGTCATGTGATCCACATAATACCGCCATACAGCGCTACACGGCACCCAGAACAATGTGATGCACATAATACCGCCATACAGCACCCAGAACAATGTGGTGCACATAATACCGCCATACAGCACCCAGAACAATGTGATGCACATAATACTGCCATACAGCACCCAGAACAATGTGGTGCACATAATACCGCCATACAGCACCCAGAACAATGTGGTGCACATAATACCGCCATACAGCACCCAGAACAATGTGATGCACATAATACCGCCATACAGCACCCAGAACAATGTGGTGCACATAATACCGCCATACAGCACCCAGAACAATGTGATGCACATAATACCGCCATACAGCACCCAGAACAATGTGGTGCACATAATACCGCCATACAGCACCCAGAACAATGTGGTGCACATAATACCGCCACACAGCACCCAGAACAATGTGATGCACATAATACTGCCATACAGCACCCAGAACAATGTGATGCACATAATACCACACAGCACCCAGAACAATGTGATGCACATAATACCGCCATACGGCACCCAGAACAATGTGGTGCACATAATACCGCCACACAGCACCCAGAACAATGTGATGCACATAATACTGCCATACAGCACCCAGAACAATGTGATGCACATAATACTGCCATACAGCACCCAGAACAATGTGATGCACATAATACCACACAGCACCCAGAACAATGTGATGCACATAATACCACACAGCACCCAGAACAATGTGATGCACATAATACCGCCATACGGCACCCAGAACAATGTGGTGCACATAATACCGCCACACAGCACCCAGAACAATGTGATGCACATAATACCGCCATACAGCACCCAGAACAATGTGATGCACATAATACCGCCATACGGCACCCAGAACAATGTGGTGCACATAATACCGCCACACAGCACCCAGAACAATGTGATGCACATAATACCGCCATACAGCACCCAGAACAATGTGATGCACATAATACTGCCATATAGCACCCAGAACAATGTGATGCACATAATACTGCCATACAGCACCCAGAACAATGTGATGCACATAATACCACACAGCACCCAGAACAATGTGATGCACATAATACCACACAGCACCCAGAACAATGTGATGCACATAATACCGCCATACGGCACCCAGAACAATGTGGTGCACATAATACCGCCACACAGCACCCAGAACAATGTGATGCACATAATACTGCCATACAGCACCCAGAACAATGTGATGCACATAATACCACACAGCACCCAGAACAATGTGATGCACATACCACACAGCACCCAGAACAATGTGATGCACATAATACCGCCATACGGCACCCAGAACAATGTGGTGCACATAATACCGCCACACAGCACCCAGAACAATGTGATGCACATAATACCGCCACACAGCACCCAGAACAATGTGATGCACATACCGCCACACAGCACCCATAACAATGTGATGCACATACCTCCACACAGCACCCAGAACAATGTGATGCACATACCACCATACAGCACCCAGAACAATGTGATGCACATAATACCGCCATACATCACCCAGAACAATGTGATGCACATAATACCACACAGCACCCAGAACAATGTGATGCACATAATACCGCCATATGGCACCCAGAACAATGTGGTGCACATACCTCCACACAGCACCCAGAACAATGTGATGCACATACCGCCATACAGCACCCAGAACAATGTGATGCACATAATACCGCCATACATCACCCAGAACAATGTGATGCACATAATACCGCCATACAGCACCCAGAACAATGTGATGCACATAATACCACCATACATCACCCAGAACAATGTGATGCACATAATACCGCCATACAGTGCTACATGGCACCCAGTTCACAAGCACAATGGCAGCTTTAGTTTTTCCAAATTCTTCATCCTGAAACTTGGCGCAGAATAACATCCATGTTCATCATTCAGAGATCTAAGGGTACGTTCCCACGGTCAGTACACTCTGCGGATTGGACGCTGCCAATACTGACCGTGGAAACATACCCTAACAAGTGCGCCGCCTCATGTACCTCGATACATTGATGACATCAGGCAGGAAGCTCCAGCTCCTAAGTTGTTCCAGGCTTTCTTGTGAATGCAGCTCTGGTGGTCACTGGAGTAGAAAGAATTGTCAGTCTGCACCCGGACGCCTGCGTGCGATATCTGGAGTTCAGCCTCATTTTGCCCCGGAGTCGCGGCTGCAGTCCTGGCAAGGGTTAAATACCTGATGTGACAGCAAAGCGTCCACTAAATGTGGTGTCACAAACATCTCCAGGACGGTGCAGGGCGGAGGCCGCACTGAGTCAACATGTGACGAGTGTGACCCCCGAGCAGATGACCGTCACAACACGAAACCACGTGCACAGGTACAGCCGGCATGCCGCAGGTCAATGGAAACAGTCAGCATGCAGGTGCACAGACCAAACAAACCATCAGAGCAAGACGGAACTGCTGGAAGCTGCAGAATAGTGAGTGCAGCTCTGGAGTATAATACAGGATGTAACTCAGGATCAGTAATGTATGTACACAGTGACTGCACCAGCAGAATAGTGAGCGCAGCTCTGGAGTATAAACAGGATGTAACTCAGGATCAGTAGTGTAATGTATGTACACAGTGACTGCACCAGCAGAATAGTGAGTGCAGCTCTGGGGTATAATACAGGAGGTAACTCAGGATCAGTAATGTAATGTATGTACACAGTGACTGCACCAGCAGAATAGTGAGTGCAGCTCTGGGGTATAATACAGGAGGTAACTCAGGATCAGTAATGTAATGTATGTACACAGTGACTGCACCAGCAGAATAGTGAGTGCAGCTCTGGGGTATAATACAGGAGGTAACTCAGGATCAGTAATGTAATGTATGTACACAGTGACTGCACCAGCAGAATAGTGAGTGCAGCTCTGGAGTATAATACAGGATGTAACTCAGGATCAGTAATGTAATGTATGTACACAGTGACTGCACCAGCAGAATAGTGAGTGCAGCTCTGGGGTATAATACAGGAGGTAACTCAGGATCAGTAATGTAATGTATGTACACAGTGACTGCACCAGCAGAATAGTGAGTGCAGCTCTGGGGTATAATACAGGAGGTAACTCAGGATCAGTAATGTAATGTATGTACACAGTGACTGCACCAGCAGAATAGTGAGTGCAGCTCTGGGGTATAATACAGGAGGTAACTCAGGATCAGTAATGTAATGTATGTACACAGTGACTGCACCAGCAGAATAGTGAGTGCAGCTCTGGGGTATAATACAGGAGGTAACTCAGGATCAGTAATGTAATGTATGTACACAGTGACTGCACCAGCAGAATAGTGAGTGCAGCTCTGGCGTATAATACAGGATGTAACTCAGGATCAGTAATGTAATGTATGTACACAGTGACTGCACCAGCAGAATAGTGAGTGCAGCTCTGGCGTATAATACATTACATTACTGATCCTGAGTTACATCCTGTATTATACGCCAGAGCTGCACTCACTATTCTGCTGGTGCAGTCACTGTGTACATACATTACATTACTGATCCTGAGTTACATCCTGTATGTACACAGTGACTGCACCAGCAGAAAAGTGAGTGCAGCTCTGGAGTATAATACAGGAGGTAACTCAGGATCAGTAATGTAATGTATGTACATAGTGACTGCACCAGCAGAATAGTGACTGCAGCTCTGGGGTATAATACAGGAGGTAACTCAGGATCAGTAATGTCTGTACACAGTGACTGCACCAGCAGAATAGTGAGTGCAGCTCTGGGGTATAATACAGGAGGTAACTCAGGATCAGTAATGTAATGTATGTACACAGTGACTGCACCAGCAGAATAGTGAGTGCAGCTCTGGGGTATAATACAGGCTGCAACTCAGGATCAGTAATGTAATGTATGTACACAGTGACTGCACCAGCAGAATAGTGAGTGCAGCTCTGGAGTATAATACAGGATGTAACTCAGGATCAGTAGTGTAATGTATGTACACAGTGACTGCACCAGCAGAATAGTGAGCGCAGCTCTGGAGTATAATACAGGATGTAACTCAGGATCAGTAATGTCTGTACACAGTGACTGCACCAGCAGAATAGTGAGTGCAGCTCTGGAGTATAATACAGGATGTAACTCAAGATCAGTAATGTAATGTATGTACACAGTGACTGCACCAGCAGAATAGTGAGTGCAGCTCTGGGGTATAATACAGGAGGTAACTCAGGATCAGTAATGTCTGTACACAGTGACTGCACCAGCAGAATAGTGAGTGCAGCTCTGGGGTATAATATAGGAGGTAACTCAGGATCAGTAAGGTAATGTATGTACACAGTGACTGCACCAGCAGAATAGTGAGTGCAGCTCTGGAGTATAATACAGGAGGTAACTCAGGATCAGTAATGTAATGTACACAGTGACTGCACCAGCAGAATAGTGAGTGCAGCTCTGGAGTATAATACAGGAGGTAACTCAGGATCAGTAATGTAATGTGTGTACACAGTGACTGCACCAGCAGAATAGCGAGTGCAGCTCTGGAGAATAATACAGGAGGTAACTCAGGATCAGTAATGTATGTACACACTGACTGCACCAGCAGAATAGTGAGTGCAGCTCTGGGGTATAATACAGGATGTAACTCAGGATCAGTAATGTATGTACACAGTGACTGCACCAGCAGAATAGTGAGTGCAGCTCTGGGGTATAATACAGGAGGTAACTCAGGATCAGTAATATAATGTATGTACACAGTGACTGCACCAGCAGAATAGTGAGTGCAGCTCTGGGGTATAATACAGGATGTAACTCAGGATCAGTAATGTATGTACACAGTGACTGCACCAGCAGAATAGTGAGTGCAGCTCTGGGGTATAATACAGGAGGTAACTCAGGATCAGTAATATAATGTATGTACACAGTGACTGCACCAGCAGAATAGTGAGTGCAGCTCTGGAGAATAATACAGGAGGTAACTCAGGATAAGTAATGTATGTACACAGTGACTGCACCAGCAGAATAGTGAGTGCAGCTCTGGGGTATAATACAGGAGGTAACTCAGGATCAGTAATGTATGTACACAGTGACTGCACCAGCAGAATAGTGAGTGCAGCTCTGTAGTATAATACAGGAGGTAACTCAGGATAAGTAATGTAATGTATGTACACAGTGACTGCACCAGCAGAATAGTGAGTGCAGCTTTGAGGTATAATACAGGATGTAACTCAGGATCAGTAATGTATGTACACAGTGACTGCACCAGCAGAATAGTGAGTGCAGCTCTGGGGTATAATACAGGATGTAACTCAGGATCAGTAATGTAATGTATGTACACAGTGACTGCACCAGCAGAATAGTGAGTGCAGCTCTGGGGTATAATACAGGATGTAACTCAGGATCAGTAATGTAATGTATGTACACAGTGACTGCACCAGCAGAATAGTGAGAGCAGCTCTGGAGTATAATACAGGATGTAACTCAGGATCATTAATGTAATATATGTACACAGTGACTGCACCAGCAGAATAGTGAGTGCAGCTCTGAGGTATAATACAGGATGTAACTCAGGATCAGTAATGTATGTACACAGTGACTGCACCAGCAGAATAGTGAGTGCAGCTCTGAGGTATAATACAGGATGTAACTCAGGATCAGTAATGTAATGTATGTACACAGTGACTGCACCAGCAGAATAGTGAGTGCAGCTCTGGGGTATAATACAGGATGTAACTCAGGATCAGTAATGTAATGTATGTACACAGTGACTGCACCAGCAGAATAGTGAGTGCAGCTCTGGGGTATAATACAGGATGTAACTCAGGATCAGTAATGTAATGTATGTACACAGTGACTGCACCAGCAGAATAGTGAGTGCAGCTCTGGGGTATAATACAGGATGTAACTCAGGATCAGTAATGTAATGTATGTACACAGTGACTGCACCAGCAGAATAGTGAGTGCAGCTCTGGGGTATAATACAGGATGTAACTCAGGATCAGTAATGTATACAGTGACTGCACCAGCAGAATAGTGAGTGCAGCTCTGGAGTATAATACAGGAGGTAACTCAGGATCAGTAATGTAATGTATGTACACAGTGACTGTACCAGCAGAATAGTGAGTGCAGCTCTGGAGTATAATACAGGATGTAACTCAGGATCAGTAATGTATGTACACAGAGACTGCACCAGCAGAATAGTGAGTGCAGCTCTGAGGTATAATACAGGATGTAACTCAGGATCAGTAATGTAATGTATGTACACAGTGACTGCACCAGCAGAATAGTCAGTGCAGCTCTGAGGTATAATACAGGATGTAACTCAGGATCAGTAATGTAATGTATGTACACAGTGACTGCACCAGCAGAATAGTGAGTGCAGCTCTGGGGTATAATACAGGATGTAACTCAGGATCAGTAATGTAATGTATGTACACAGTGACTGCACCAGCAGAATAGTGAGTGCAGCTCTGGGGTATAATACAGGATGTAACTCAGGATCAGTAATGTAATGTATGTACACAGTGACTGCACCAGCAGAATAGTGAGTGCAGCTCTGGGGTATAATACAGGATGTAACTCAGGATCAGTAATGTATGTACACAGTGACTGCACCAGCAGAATAGTGAGTGCAGCTCTGGGGTATAATACAGGATGTAACTCAGGATCAGTAATGTATACAGTGACTGCACCAGCAGAATAGTGAGTGCAGCTCTGGAGTATAATACAGGATGTAACTCAGGATCAGTAATGTAATGTATACAGTGACTGTACCAGCAGAATAGTGAGTGCAGCTCTGGAGTATAATACAGGATGTAACTCAGGATCAGTAATGTATGTACACAGAGACTCCACCAGCAGAATAGTGAGTGCAGCTCTGGGGTATAATACAAGGAAATATATATTTCATCATATCATGACCAGGGGACGCCGTGTGCGGACCCTTTAGCTGTACAGGGGGTCTTCCTCGCTGTCGGCGCTCCTGGGTACATATATATAACCTGCAGGCACACGGTGTCCGTCTCTGCCCGCGTCCTACAGCTGGATATATTTATCATCGTCTGGTGGACGGATCATATGATCACCATAAAGGAAAGGTGACTTGAGGCTCCTCTGTAAATAACAGGAGGCTGAGTATTTTTACCCCGGGTCGCAGGATTTCATCACCTCTGCTGCAGCCGCAGACTCTGCACGATACCCGGCAATCACCAAAATAGCAGTTACCTACATAGTAATGGCAGAGAGTATGCCGTGAACATGCCGCCATCCTGACAGCAGACCTACGGCTGAGGAGCAGTCTGTACAGCGCTGCCTCGTGCGCCATCAACCTCCTCACATACCGGAGCGCTGTACACAGCAGATAGAAAACCGCGTTTATTGCGCCGTCTGTGCGGCCGGCGAACAATCTGACAAAGAACATAAAAAAAATCATTTTACAAAAAGTATTTACAAAAGTTCCACGAGAAATCAGGAGTCGAAAGCGGAGAAAGTCACCGATGCCAGGTGCGCTCCAGCTGTGGGGGGATACAGTGTGAGCACCCGGTCCCAGGAGCCGCGCCACGACCCTGCCTCATTAGAAGGCGTAGCGAGTACGGATGTCCTCCAGCTTCTTGGAGACCTCGGGAGGCGTTCGGTCCAGCTCCTCGGCCACGCTCTTCTGCTTCATGGGCTCCATGGAGTTGAACTGTTCACACAAGTCTCCATCAATCACATTCTGGGGGCAGAAGAGGCGACAGGTCACGATTCAGTGACGGTGCAAAGCTATGCGTCTCCATGGTTACAGCCAAGCGATGGGTGGTCTGCAGTCACACGCCCCAGACAGGCAGCGGCAGAGACTGTGCTCCTGGGCGTCCAGCTGCCAGCGGGGACGTGAGACCCCAGATGCAGATGTCAGTCAGGAAGAGAAGACCACCACCTACCTTCACCGGGAAGTAATAGGAGCGGAAGCTGAGGTGGTCTCGCCCACAGATGGGGGGATGCTCTGAGCGCAGGTGCATCTCTACATGCTGGAAGAAATCATGATCCTGCAGAGAGCGAAAGTGTCATCAGTGTCCTGGACAAGATTCACAAATCAGAGAGGGCCCAGGGCCCCCCCGCGGCCGGCCACCTTCCCCGGCCCAGAGCCCCCCGCGGCCGGCCACCTCCCCCGGCCCAGAGTCCCCCGCGGCCGGCCGGCCACCTCCCCCGGCCCAGCCTCCCCCGGGCCCAGCCGCCCCCCCCGCGGCCGGCCACCTCCCCCCGGCCCAGCCGCCCCCCCGCGGCCGGCCACCTCCCCCCGGCCCAGGGCCCCCCCCGCGGCCGGCCACCTCCCCCCGGCCCAGGGCCCCCCCCGCGGCCGGCCACCTCTCCCCGGCCCAGAGCCCCCCCCCCCCCCCCCCCGGCCGGCCACCTCTCCCCGGCCCAGAGCGCCCCCCCCCCCCCCGGCCGGCCACCTCTCCCCGGCCCAGAGCCCCCCCCCCCCCCCCCGGCCGGCCACCTCTCCCCGGCCCAGAGCCCCCCCCCCCCCCCCGGCCGGCCACCTCTCCCCGGCCCAGAGCCCCCCGCAGCCGGCCACCTCTCCCCGGCCCAGAGCCCCCCGCGGCCGGCTGCCTCCCCCCGGCCGGCCGAGCTGCGACCCTCCATATGAGCTTCTCATTCACATCAGCTTACTGACAGCCAAGTGCACAGGGGTGGCGGCTACGAGCGACCACTTCACGGCCGGTGCCGCGCTCCCTCCTGAGATCACAAGCGATACAAAACATTCACCTCATGGGAAGTAAATGGGACAAGGATGCCGATGCCCCCGGATAAGGTGGTGTAGACCAGGGACTCCGAGCCCCCGGGGATGAGCGTCGTCTTCTGCAGTGACAGCACCGTCTCGCCCACGTGATAGTTCATTATCACCTCTGCCTGTGGGATGGAGTATCGGTAAGAACAGGATTCACAAGAGGCGCTGCAGCAGCTTCCTCCACATGTACATTACCTTCTGAGAGGCCCCGTTCAGCAGCCCCCTGTCCCACAACGCCTTGTTACCAGTCGGATCTTCATCAACATCATCATTTATATTGGGGGGCAGCCGGACCTGCAGCGGACGGAGAGAGCGATGACTGTCCGTATGTGCAGACACTGACCCTACGGTCGCGGCCCCCCACATCTGTAGGAGGCGGTTGCTATACACCGGCCCGCCGTTACTCACCACACAGATGTTTCCAAACTTGTCGGCGCCAGCAACCGTGTCGTAGTCCAGCAGCGAAGAGTTGGTGACCCAGCGAGGATACGTGTCGTCAGCAAAAATGATCAGCTGGTTCTCATTGCGCTTGTAGCGCACCCAGATGAAGCTTTCCTGCACGTCGGACACGATGACGCGCTGCCCGATGGTCTGGATGCCCACAATGAAGTTGGCGATGTGCTGTGAATGGACAAGGGAATTAACCATGTGAGAGCCAGTGGGCGCTCAGGCCGGGGGGGGGGGGGGGGGGGGGGACAGCATGCGGACGGACCGCGCGCTCAGGCCGGGGGGACAGCATGCGGACGGACCGCGCGCTCAGGCCGGGGGGACAGCATGCGGACGAACCGCGCGCTCAGGCCGGGGGGACAGCATGCGGACGGACCGGGCGCTCAGGCCGGGGGGGACAGCATGCGGACGGACAGCATGCGGACGGACCGGGCGCTCAGGCCGGGGGGGACAGCATGCGGACGGACAGCATGCGGACGGACCGGGCGCTCAGGCCGGGGGGGACAGCATGCGGACGGACAGCATGCGGACGGACCGCGCGCTCAGGCCGGGGGGACACAGCATGCAGACGGACCGCGCGCTCAGGCCGGGGGGACAGCATGCGGACGGACCGCGCGCTCAGGCCGGGGGGACAGCATGCGGACGGACCGCGCGCTCAGGCCGGGGGGACAGCATGCGGGCGGACGGACCGCACGCTCAGGCAGGGGGGGGGACAGCATGTGGATGGACCGTGCGCTCAGGCTGGGGGGACAGCATGCGGACGGACCGCGCGCTCAGGCCGGGGGACGGCAGGTGGACCCACCTTGTTTTCACATTTCCTCAGGAGCTTCTTCTTCCCCAAATCATAAACTCTCAGCAGTTTCCCAACTCCTATCAAGACGCGACCTTGGAAAGGAGCGATGGCGGCTGGAACTTCCTCTACGGGGGTCTTCAATGTAAAAGCACACTTATATACTTGACAGGTCCGGAGCGGACGGCCGAAGTCCACCCCAGGTGCCCCCACACATACCTTGTGCATAAACTCCAGCTTCTCGCCACTGTTCACCAGCTTGTACGTATACACCAGTCCTCCAGCCACGGAGCGGGGGTTCAGGATAAGGTCCTTGGCTACGCCGACCAGGACGTACCAGTCATCTCCAGTGTTGTTGAAGCGGCACACTGCCACACTGCCAGGGATAACTACACATTAGCCTCATACAGAAGTATCAGGGACCCCCAATCAGGAGCAGAAGACCCCCCCTCACCTGAACGCGGCCTCGTTCTGCTCCAGCTGCACCAGGTCCAGCGTGTTCCCCTGGATGGGGTTCATCACCCGGATCACAGACGCCCACTGACCATTCCCAGCTTTCGGTGCTCCAAAGATGGACTCTGGCAGGTTCTCATTGAGGAAAGCAGCCGCCATCTCCGCAGCCAGCTCTCGCTCGTCCTCTCCGGCAGCTTCTACCATTTCCTACAAGAATCATTGGCAATCTGGGGTGACGGCACAGTCCCTGCCCGAGAAGGGTGGTGGCATCTGCCGGCAGCTTACCTCGGCCATCTGCTGCTTGCGCTGGGCCTTGGTGGCCTCCGTGTAGGCGTTGTGGTCCGTCTCTATGATAATCAGGTTGTTACTCTCAGGATGGATCACAAACTTTCGTGGCGTGTACTGAAGAGGGAACGCCACCTGGTTAAACACCGCACCCAACTTCTCCAGCGCCAAAATCCTGGCAGGGGACAAATGGGAGCGTTGTACGGAACACCGCCTCACTAGACCGGATGTGTGGACCGAACGGCAGGAACCCCACACCATCACATCCAGATACTCAACACGGGTGAGTGGGCTAAGGATAGCGCCAGGGTGCAATACGTGCTGCCTGAACTACAGGCATCGCCTTACCGCAGTGCCACGGCCCTCCACACAGAGTGCTGCCCACTTATTGAGAAGCAGCCGGCAGCGCACCCTTCAGCCACAATGGGGCAGCACCGCGCCGCACACCATGAAGGGGTTGTTCTATGTACTGCGGCTTCGATCACATGCACTGTCATCTCCAGGAGCGGCACCCACGGTGGACGGAGCGGCACCCACGGTGGACGGAGCGGCACCCACGGTGGACGGAGCGGCACCCACGGTGGACGGAGCGGCACCCACGGTGGACGGAGCGGCACCCACGGTGGACGGAGCGGCACCCACGGTGGACGGAGCGGCACCCACGGTGGACGGAGCGGCACCCACGGTGGACGGAGCGGCACCGATCTGGCTCCATACACTGAACCACAGGACCTGAAAATCACTTATCTTGCGAGTGCCAGACCCCCTGACGTGGATCTAAACACTTAGGTGTGGACCCCCGCTTGGCTTAGACATCTGTTCCACCATTACTGCAGTATAAGTTGTCGCAGACAGACCCCAACAGAGCACCCGATGGCGTCGGCTCTTACCTCAGGGTGTTGGTGGATATGGCCACGATGCCCTCTGGACACTGCTCGGAGGCAAAGCCGGACGCGTACTCCAGGGTCTCATACGAGAGGGGGGTGAGGTGGAAACGAGACTGGTAGGAATAACTGAGCCACGAACGGCTGGACATGGCCAGGACCTGCACACAGGAGCAGAGCGCACATATATCACCCTAGGAAGAGAAATGCAGCCCCCGCCGCCCCATGATCAGTATCGCCTCCTTACAGCCTCTTGTCCTTGCATCCTCACACGAAACAACTTGACCGGACGGGACCCGAGATAACGAGTTCTGGTATCAGACAGGTCGCCGGTCACGGGATCCAACACGGTCCGGAGCAGCACTCCGTTCTGTAGAGATTGAGGTGCATGTCAGAAGCAGCGACGAGGCCTTACACCACCCCCCCAACCCGGGACAGACGGGCCTTACAACACCCCCCCAACCCGGGACAGACGGGCCTTACACCACCCCCCAACCCGGGACAGACGGGCCTTACACCACCCCCCCAACCCGGGACAGACGGGCCTTACACCACCCCCCCAACCCGGGACAGACGGGCCTTACACCCCCCCCCGACCCGGGACAGACGGGCCTTACACCCCCCCCCCCCGCACCCGGGACATACGAGGCCTTACATCACCCCCCCGGGACAGACGGGGCCTTATACCACCACCCAGGACAGAATCAAGAACCTGCCGACATCTCACCTGCAGCCCAATGTTGAGATAGAGGAATCCAATGGAGCCGCGCTCCCCGAGCTCGTCCTGCCGCTCCGCACCCCCCATCTCCACGATGCACAGGGCCTCGGGCTGTGCGGGGAGCGCCTGCATACTGAGCGGCTGCAGACAGTCCTGTCAGGAGGAGGGCGAGAGTTACATAATGGCAGGTGTCAGGAGCACCACCTAGCACAGACATGTCCGCCACCTTACCGACGGGTCCAAAGAGATGATCCGGACAGTATTATCCACCAGCCCCACGGCCAAGAAGCGGGAACGCTGCTCCCCAGGGGGTACGTTGGCCAGGCTCATGCACACCACATCCGCAGACATCTCCTTCCTCTCCGTGTACTCGTTTAGCTGTCCTGACTGAGGGGGGACGTGAAGATCAATGAGGTGGGAATCCAGGAGAATGCATGCTGCTCTGAAGAGAGCCGGGACTTACAGGGTCCATCTCGAAGTAGACCAGCTCGCCCCCCGTCAGAGCGATCACCACCTGCCGCTGGTTCACCGCACACTTCACAATAATCTTCTTCCCCGGCGTCTTCCACTCGTTCACCCTCTTGTCTGCTCGAATGTGGCGGATCCCATCGGGATAGACCTGAAAGCACAAGATCTCGGGTAACATCCGTCATCTGCGACACATCGTGTCCTACAAGGCCCATCATCCCCCGTCATCAGTACCTACCTGGACCAAGGCGTCCTCACCCAGCAGAGAGCAGGACAGGGTGGGGGTCGTTCCCAGAAAGCCAGAATCCGTCACTTCTTCTACAGTCTCCCCGATAGACAATACCAGGGTGGCGTTCACGAAGGACACAATGATGTAGGCGTCATACTCATCTGTAAGAGGGAAGGTGGGCAGAGACCAGCGTTTAGATGCGGACCCCCAGACCTCAGATCTGTACATTCAGGATCTCTGCTTGCTGACCACTAGCTCATCCATCGGGTACAGGGCTCATTACACAAGGCCTCAATATACAGTACCACGGCGTGCCAGGGATAGGATGGGACGTGTCAGCCACTGGACAAAGACAGGAAGCAGAGATTCTACACAACTCCCCAATATACAGTACCACGTCGTGTCGGGGACAAGGGACGTGTCAAAGACCTCCGGATTCAGTTGGTATGAAGTGAAAAAGGAAGTAGATCCGGCTGGCGCCAGACCCACCGATGTCAGGCGGGATGGTGGTCCGCTCTGCCAAGGCTCACATGGGCACCACCCGGAAGCCTGCACTTCATATCCGGGACCCAAGTCTAAGGGTCCGGCTCACACAGACCTACAGGCGACACGACCGCTGAGAGGTACAAACTTTCACCGAGTGGCAGTCACTCGCCTGTTTACACGGCCAAGCAAACGAAGCGCCGGAGGGATCTGGCGGCCATGGCCCTCGGCAGCACGCCAGACCACCGAGAACGACGATGCTGCAGAGAAGCCGGATTCACCCGACGAGCGAGCGTTGTGCTCTGGAGCCTGTTCACACGGCAGGACCAGCGACATTAACGCTCACGCCGACCCGGCCGTGTAAAAGCCCCTTAAGAGGCAAACAAGTACTAGAGCAATCCTACTCGAGCGCTATGGTATGTGGTGGGCGCACGGCGGGTGAATAGCGAGGAGACGTCAGGAGGGATACACACCTGCGTGTGTGGAGGGGGGTTATACCAGCACCACCTCCACCAGCAGCCACCTGTGGAAGAAAAACAGAGGCTTGGTATTGGGAGAGTATCACCAAGTACCAGCCAGCGTTAGTATGAGCGCCAAGGGCGACACGTGAGAAGAAACCGGGAGCGGCACCGCCAGGGCCCTGCAAGGACTACCCATCGGTACTACAAGGACCCCTCACCTACAGCGGACGCTGCACTCGGGAGGACCACCCATCAGTACTACAAGGACCCCTCACCTACAGCAGACTCTGCACACGGGAGGACCACCCATCAGTACTACAGGGACCCCTCACCTACAGCGGACGCAGCACACGGGAGGACCACCCATCAATACTACAGGGACCCCTCACCTACAGCGGACGCTGCACTCGGGAGGACCACCCATCGGTACTACAAGGACCCCTCACCTACAGCGGACGCTGCACACGGGAGGACCACCCATCAGTACTACAAGGACCCCTCACCTACAGCGGACGCAGCACACGGGAGGACCACCCATCAATACTACAGGGACCCCTCACCTACAGCAGACGCAGCACACGGGAGGACCACCCATCAATACTACAGGGACCCCTCACCTACAGCAGACGCAGCACACGGGAGGACCACCCATCAATACTACAGGGACCCCTCACCTACAGCGGACGCTGCACTCGGGAGGACCACCCATCGGTACTACAAGGACCCCTCACCTACAGCGGACGCTGCACACGGGAGGACCACGCATCGGTACTACAAGGACCCCTCACCTACAGCGGACACTGCACTCGGGAGGACCACCCATCAGTACTACAGGGACCCCTCACCTACAGCAGACGCAGCACACGGGAGGACCACCCATCGGTACTACAAGGACCCCTCACCTACAGCGGACGCTGCACACGGGAGGACCACGCATCGGTACTACAAGGACCCCTCACCTACAGCGGACACTGCACTCGGGAGGACCACCCATCAGTACTACAAGGACCCCTCACCTACAGCAGACTCTGCACACGGGAGGACCACCCATCAGTACTACAGGGACCCCTCACCTACAGCAGACGCAGCACACGGGAGGACCACCCATCAATACTACAGGGACCCCTCACCTACAGCGGACGCTGCACTCGGGAGGACCACCCATCGGTACTACAAGAACCCCTCACCTACAGCGGACGCTGCACACGGGAGGACCACCCATCAGTACTACAAGGACCCCTCACCTACAGCGGACGCAGCACACGGGAGGACCACCCATCAGTACTACAGGGACCCCTCACCTACAGCGGACGCTGCACTCGGGAGGACCACCCATCAGTACTACAACGACCCCTCACCTACAGCGGACACTGCACTCGGGAGGACCACCCATCAGTACTACAGGGACCCTCACCTACAGCGGACGCTGCACTCGGGAGGACCACCCATCAGTACTACAGAGACCCCTCACCTACAGCGGACGCTGCACTCGGGAGGACCACCCATCAGTACTACAGAGACCCCTCACCTACAGCGGACGCTGCACTCGGGAGGACCACCCATCAGTACTACAGAGACCCCTCACCTACAGTCATGGCCAAAAGTTTAGAGAATGACACAAATATTAATTTTTACAAAGTCTACTGCTTCATTTTTTCTAATGGCAATTTGCATATACTCCAGAATGTTATAAAGAGTGATCAGCTTAACAGCAATTACTTGCAAAGTCAATATTTGCCTAGAAAATGAACTTTATCCCCCAAAACACATTTCAACATCATTGCAGCCCTGCCTTAAAAGGACCAGCTAACATCGTTTCAGTGATTGCTCCATTAACACAGGTGTGGGTGTTGATGAGGACAGGGCTGGAGATCAATCTGTCATGATTAAGTAAGAATGACACCACTGGACACTTTAAAAGGAGGCTGGTGCTTGGCATCATTGTTTCTCTTCTGTTAACCATGGTTATCTCTAAAGAAACACGTGCAGTCATCATTGCACTGCACAAAAATGGCCTAACAGGGAAGAGTATCACAGCTAGAAAGATTGCACCTCAGTCAACAATCTATCGCATCATCAAGAACTTCAAGGAGAGAGGTTCCCTTGTTGCCAAAAAGGCTCCAGGGCGCCCAAGAAAGACCAGCAAGCGCCAGGACCGTCTCTTAAAAGGGTTTCAGCTGCGGGATCGGGCTACCAGCAGTGCAGAGCTTGCTCAGGAATGGCAGCAGGCAGGTGTGAGTGCATCTGCACGCACTGTGAGGCGGAGACTCTTGGAGCAAGGCCTGGTCTCAAGGAGGGCAGCAGAGAAGCCACTTCTCTCCAGGAAAAACATCATGGACAGACTGATATTCTGCAAGAGGTACAGGGAGTGGACTGCTGAGGACTGGGGTAAAGTCATTTTCTCTGATGAATCCCCTTTTCGATTGTTTGGGACATCTGGAAAACGGCTTATTCGGAGAAGACCAGGTGAGCGCTACCACCAGTCTTGTCTCATGCCAACTGTCAAGCATCCTGAAACCATTCATGTGTGGGGTGGCTTCTCAGCCAAGGGAATGGGCTCTCTCTCAGTCCTGCCTAAAAACACAGCCATGAATAAAGAATGGTACCAGAATGTCCTCCAAGAGCAACTTCTCCCAACCGTCCAAGAGCAGTTTGGCGATCAACAATGCCGTTTTCAACATGATGGAGCACCTTGCCATAAAGCAAAGGTGATAACTAAATGGCTCAGGGAACAAAACATAGAGATTTTGGGACCATGGCCTGGAAACTCCCCAGATCTTAATCATATTGAGAACTTGTGGTCAATCATCAAGAGACGGGTGGACAAACAAAAACCTTCAAATTCAGACAAAATAAAAGCATTGATTTTGCAAGAATGGACTGCTATCAGTCAGGATTTGATCCAGAAGTTGATTGAGAGCATGCCAGGGAGAATTGCTGAGGTCCTGAAGAAGAAGGGTCAACACTGCAAATATTGACTTGCTGCATTAACTCATTCTAACTGTCAATATAACCTTTTGTTACTCATAATATGATTGCAATTATATTTCTGTATGTGATAAAAACATCTGACAAACACATAAAAACCAGAGGCCAGCAGATCATGTGAAAATATAATATTTGTGTCATTCTCAAAACTTTTGGCCATGACTGTACAGCTGACGCTGCACTCGGGAGGACCACCCATCAGTACTGCAGGGACCCCTCACCTACAGCGGACCCTGCACTCGGGAGGACCACCCATCAGTACTACAGGGACCCCTCACCTACAGCGGACCCTGCACTCGGGAGGACCACCCATCAGTACTACAGGGACCCCTCACCGACAGCGGACGCTACACTCGGGAGGACCACCCATCAGTACTACAGGGACCCCTCACCTACAGCAGACGCTGCACTCGGGAGGACCACCCATCAGTACTACAGGGACCCCTCACCTACAGCAGACGCTGCACTCGGGAGGACCACCCATCAGTACTACAGGGACCCCTCACCTACAGCGGACGCTACACTCGGGAGGACCACCCATCAGTACTGCAGAGACCCCTCACCTACAGCGGACGCTGCACTCGGGAGGATCACCCATCAGTACTACAGAGACCCCTCACCTACAGCGGACGCTGCACTCCGGAGGACCACCCATCAGTACTACAGAGACCCCTCACCTACAGCAGACGCTGCACTCAGGAGGACCACCCATCAGTACTACAGAGACCCCTCACCTACAGCAGACGCTGCACTCGGGAGGATCACCCATCAGTTCTACAGGGACCCCTCACCTACAGCGGACCCTGCACTCGGGAGGACCACCCATCAGTACTACAGGGACCCCTCACCTACAGCGGACGCTACACTCGGGAGGACCACCCATCAGTACTACAGGGACCCCTCACCTACAGCAGACGCTGCACTCGGGAGGACCACCCATCAGTACTACAGGGACCCCTCACCTACAGCGGACCCTGCACTCGGGAGGACCACCCATCAGTACTACAGGGACCCCTCACCTACAGCGGACGCTACACTCGGGAGGACCACCCATCAGTACTACAGGGACCCCTCACCTACAGCGGACCCTGCACTCGGGAGGACCACCCATCAGTACTACAGGGACCCCTCACCTACAGCAGACGCTGCACTCGGGAGGACCACCCATCAGTACTACAGGGACCCCTCACCTACAGCAGACGCTGCACTCGGGAGGACCACCCATCAGTACTACAGGGACCCCTCACCTACAGCGGACGCTACACTCGGGAGGACCACCCATCAGTACTGCAGAGACCCCTCACCTACAGCGGACGCTGCACTCGGGAGGATCACCCATCAGTACTACAGAGACCCCTCACCTACAGCGGACGCTGCACTCCGGAGGACCACCCATCAGTACTACAGAGACCCCTCACCTACAGCAGACGCTGCACTCAGGAGGACCACCCATCAGTACTACAGAGACCCCTCACCTACAGCAGACGCTGCACTCGGGAGGATCACCCATCAGTACTACAGGGACCCCTCACCTACAGCGGACCCTGCACTCGGGAGGACCACCCATCAGTACTACAGGGACCCCTCACCTACAGCGGACGCTACACTCGGGAGGACCACCCATCAGTACTACAGGGACCCCTCACCTACAGCAGACGCTGCACTCGGGAGGACCACCCATCAGTACTACAGGGACCCCTCACCTACAGCGGACCCTGCACTCGGGACGACCACCCATCAGTACTACAGGGACCCCTCACCTACAGCGGACGCTACACTCGGGAGGACCACCCATCAGTACTACAGGGACCCCTCACCTACAGCGGACGCTGCACTCGGGAGGACCACCCATCAGTACTACAGGGACCCCTCACCTACAGCGGACCCTGCACTCGGGAGGACCACCCATCAGTACTACAGGGACCCCTCACCTACAGCGGACGCTACACTCGGGAGGACCACCCATCAGTACTACAGGGACCCCTCACCTACAGCGGACCCTGCACTCGGGAGGACCACCCATCAGTACTACAGGGACCCCTCACCTACAGCGGACGCTACACTCAGGAGGACCACCCATCAGTACTACAGGGACCCCTCACCTACAGCAGACGCTGCACTCGGGAGGACCACCCATCAGTACTACAGGGACCCCTCACCTACAGCAGACGCTGCACTCGGGAGGACCACCCATCAGTACTACAGGGACCCCTCACCTACAGCGGACGCTACACTCGGGAGGACCACCCATCAGTACTGCAGAGACCCCTCACCTACAGCGGACGCTGCACTCGGGAGGATCACCCATCAGTACTACAGAGACCCCTCACCTACAGCGGACGCTGCACTCGGGAGGACCACCCATCAGTACTACAGAGACCCCTCACCTACAGCAGACGCTGCACTCAGGAGGACCACCCATCAGTACTACAGAGACCCCTCACCTACAGCAGACGCTGCACTCGGGAGGATCACCCATCAGTACTACAGAGACCCCTCACCTACAGCAGATGCTGCACTCGGGAGGACCACCCATCAGTACTAGAGACCCCTCACCTACAGCAGACGCTGCACTAGGACCACCTAACAGAAGATATTGTGCCAGCGCCGGCTGCCCACACAATACCGCACCACCCCGTACCACTACAGCGCCATAGTTGTATGGGACATTACAGTTGCAGGAAACAGGTGGAGGACCGAGGACGCGGTGCCGGGGGGCTACATGGTGATCATTTCCTTTGGTACTTTAGGAGTATTTTTGCTAGTTTGAAAAGCCCCTTTAATGACAATTACTCTGGCTCAATGACTACCACCCCCTCTGTCTGCACCTGCTGGGAGTCTAGGAGCCTTAGTGTATGGCCATGATTGGAGGCGAGGACAGGCCGGTCACAAGCAGGACCCCAGTAGAGGGAAGGAATGATGACCCCGCAGTCTCTAGAGCGGGGGTTGTACGGCCGTCACCCTCCCCCACTGTAGAGGGGCCGCACTACCAACCTTCAATATGTCTCCGCACCGTCCACACAGCATTGGGGTTACCGGGCAGCTCTGAGACAGCCATTTCAGAGACCTGGAGAGACGAAACAAGCGATCAGCGTCCTGGAAGGATCTCGCCCCTCCGCGGCCCTTACCGGACAGTGACCATCAGAATCTCACATCTTCTCCATGATGGCGGTCAGAGAAGAGACATGACAATTCATCAGCGAGACACAGAACAAGGCAGAAGGCAAGACGAGACCACAGCATACCTCCAGTCCGTGTCTCAAGACCCTGAGAGAGGAGCGCGGCCCCCGGCCACTCGCCACGTACAGCTGAGGAGTGTCCTCACTGGCCAAGTCAGCAATCTAAAGAAAGGACAGAGACAGTGGAAGGGTCCTCAGGAGAAGCACCACCCTCACCAGGTCCGGCCGGTGCTTACCTGGCAGCACATGATCGGGGACAGACTGTCCTGCTCATCCACCAACACCAGGTTCTTCAGAGGACGCGGCTGGAAGAAGAAAGTGTCCCCCTCCTCTAGGGGCATGGCAGAGGAGAACTCTGGCTCCTCATCGTCATCCCCCAGGTGAGCGATCTGGTACAGGTAACTGGAGGAGAGACGAGCAGTCAGCTCCCTACAGCGCAGCGTGCACGCACGTACTTCAGCCCCCCACAGCGGAGCACGCACACTGCCCCCCCCCCCCCACAGCGGACCACGCACACTGCCCCCCCCCACAGCGGTGCACGCACATCGCCCCCCCCCCACAGCTGACCACGCACATCACCCCCCCCCACATCGGTGCACGCACGTCCTACAGCCCCCCACAGCGGACCACGCACACTGCCCCCCCCCAGCGGACCACGCACATCGCCCCCCCCCCACAGCGGTGCACGCACATCGCCCCCCCCACAGCGGACCACGCACATAGCCCCCCCCACACACACACACAGCGGAGCACGCACATAGCCCCCCCCCCACACACACACAGCGGAGCACGCACATAGCCCCCCACACACACACACAGCGGAGCACGCACATAGCCCCCCCCCCCCCACACACACAGCGGAGCACGCACATAGCCCCCCCCCACACACACAAAGCGGAGCACGCACATAGCCCCCCCCCACACACACAAAGCGGAGCACGCACATAGCCCCCCCCACACACACACAGCGGAGCACGCACATAGCCCCCCCCACACACACACAGCGGAGCACGCACATAGCCCCCCCCCCCCACACACACACACAGCGGAGCACGCACATAGCCCCCCCCACACACACAGCGGAGCACGCACATCGCCCCCCACACACACAGCGGAGCACGCACATCGCCCCCCACACACACAGCGGAGCACACACATCGCCCCCCCCCCCCACACACAGCGGAGCACGCACATCGCCCCCCCCACACACACACACACACAGCGGAGCACGCACATCGCCCCCCCCCCCACACACACAGCGGAGCACGCACATCGCCCCCCCCCCCCCCACACACACAGCGGAGCATGCACATCTCCCCCCACACACAGCGGAGCATGCACATCTCCCCCCCCCCCACACACAGCGGAGCATGCACATCGCCCCCCCCACACACACACAGCGGAGCACGCACATCGCCCCCCCCACACACACACAGCGGAGCACGCACATCGCCCCCACATTGCCCCCACACAGCGGAGCACGCACATTGCCCCCCCCACAGCGGAGCACGCACATTGCCCCCCCCACAGCGGAGCACGCACATTGCCCCCCCCCCACAGCGGAGCACGCACATTGCCCCCCCCCACAGCGGCGCACGCACATTGCCCCCCCCCACAGCGGCGCACGCACATTGCCCCCCCCCACAGCGGCGCACGCACATTGCCCCCCCCCACAGCGGCGCACGCACATTGCCCCCCCCCACAGCGGCGCACGCACATTGCCCCCCCCACAGCGGCGCACGCACATCGCCCCCCCCACAGCGGCGCACGCACATCGCCGCCCACACAGCGGCGCACGCACATCGCCGCCCACACAGCGGCGCACGCACATCGCCCACACAGCGGCGCACGCACATCGCCCACACAGCGGCGCACGCACATCGCCCACACAGCGGCGCACGCACATCGCCCACACAGCGGCGCACGCACATCGCCCACACAGCGGCGCACGCACATCGCCCACACAGCGGCGCACGCACATCGCCCACACGTCGACACCCCCTCGCAATAGCGGAGCATGCGCGCATGTTGCCCTCCCCACAGCAGAGCATGCACGTCGTCCCCGCCCCCCCCCCCACAGCGGAGTACGAATGCACGTCGCCCCCCCTCACACACACAAAGCGGAGCGCTCATGCCAGGGCTGACACTTACTGGTTCCCAAACTCTGAAGCCACAAAAAGGAAGCCGGTCTTCAGGACGCACATCGCTGACGCCACTGGAACGGTGTCAAAGTATTTCAGCCGGATTTCTGTGACCTGAGGGAGAAGGTGCAGAGGGTGAGGAGACGGCGTCACACCCTGCCCCGCGGAGGCCTCCCATCGCTGGCACCGCCCTCACCATGTCCTCGTCTGTCTCCAGCGTGATCTTAAAGATGTCTCCCTGCTCCGTCTGCGCCAGGAAGAAGAACATGGATTTGGTTTTGTGCGTGGCGGAGCAGACGAAGATCATCCCTCGCTCGGGGTCGTCCAGGTCGTTCTGCGCAGAGACAAGGAAGTGTCAGGAGGGTTTACAGCAAGAAAGCAGCGATGATCCCCGAGGGCCGGCACAATCAGGGACTTCACTTCCTCTCCAGAATAGGGTCAGAGAAGAGACATGAGAATTCATCATTAATGGCTGCCAAGAAAGCCGGCGGCACGGCCGACACTCACCCTCCTCCTCGGGATGGGACAGCGGATGTCCGGCTGATCACCAAAGTTCTTGTATGTGATGTAGTTTTCAGAGCAGATCAGCACGCCGCTGGGGCCGTCCGAGCCGCCAGGAACTGCAAGGAAGAGACGTGAGGAGGTGTCAAAGATGCGGAAGCTGCCGCACCCAGTGATCATCAGCAACCACATCCCCGGAGGGGCGCTGGACCACCGCACATGCCGTGATTGGACACCGTGGCCTCACCTGTGATGAGGAAGTTGCCATGCTCCTCCAGCGGCTCGCTGTACTTCCGCACCACGTGATTCAGACCCAGATCCAGCTCGTAGAAGGTCAGTGTCTGCTGGGTGTTGGCGGCCGCTTCCCCCGTAGGGTCATTATCGGCCTCCTACAAAGAAACCAAATCCAGTCTAGTGCAAAGAACCAAATCCTGGCCCACGGTGCAACGGCCCAAGGAAGCTCAGCATCAGCAACACCACTCTCTCCAGCAGAGTCAGAGAAGAGACATGAGGACTCATCACACAGAGCGCAGAGCAGGAGCACAACCCCCAGCAGCCATCTCACCTCATAGTCCATCTCCAGGCAGGCAAACATGGGGTTCTCAAAGCCGACGTCCACCCCCACCACGTGGTACACCAGGGTGTTGGCCTTGTGAGCCTCCAGCGGGGAGGAGATGGTAAGCCGAGCAGCGGCGTCTCTGTTCAGGATGTAAACCAGCTTCTGCTTCTCTATGGCACCTGAAAATGGAGACAGAGGTGAGGAGCGGGCCTCCTCAGACACCCCAACACCATCACAGTACAGTCACATGGGAGAGACACCACCAGTCACGGCGGACCTGCTGCATAACGACGAGAGCCCAGCCTGAATAAAGGGGTCCTCAAAACGCTCCCGGCTAGGGCGGAGACCCCCGGGGAACAACTCACTTATCATCACAGCTCTGCCCTTGGGGTCCACTGCCAAGAACTGCCCGGGCACAATCCTGCGGCAGCCACTCTTCCCGAACGTCTCCTGGTGGATCTTCTCAAACATGTTCTTGGAAGGGTGGTACTCCAGGATGATGATGCGGCCGGAGTCGCTGCCCACCACTATGTAATCCTTGGTGCCGCCGGTCAGACGGAAAGCCATGAGCGAGCGGATGACTCCGAACACCTCCACCGTCAGCAGCGTGTGCACCTTGCCCGTGTTGGCATCAGGGCGCAGCAGCTCCAGGATCTTCCCCCGGGAAACAACGATCTCCTGGAGTTTAGTTCCTGGACACAAGAGAACAGAAGATGAGAAACTGAAGGGGGCCGCAGAGTGAGGAATCCCCAGAGGGGCCGGCACTACTACACCAGCCTCAGGAACGTCTCAAGAGGACGGAGCCGATCACTGGGACACACGGCGGCCGGGAACCGTACCTGAAAAGTTCCCATGGATGGCGAAGCTGATGCCGGTGGCTCTCTGCAGGGTCAGGTTATAAAGGAACATGGCGGCAGCGGCTCCAGATCAGTGGTGAGAACAGGCGAGCTGGAAGACAGGAAGAAGCATGTCAACTGGCGGCACCAGGTAATGTCACCGCGTGGCCACACAAGCAACTCCCACTGCTCAGAGGTCAGCCGTCTCCAGCAAGCATGTCAGAGAAGAGACATGAGGACTCATCATGGAGGGAGAGTGCGCGCGCGGGGCCCGAGAGAGAGGGGGAGGCGGAGAGCGCGCGGGGCCCGAGAGGGGGGGGGAGGCGGAGAGAGGGGGGGGAGGCGGAGAGAGGGGGGGGGGACGGAGAGCGCGCGCGGGGCCCAAGAGAGGGAGGGAGGCGGAGAGCGCGCGCGGGGGGGGGGGGAGCGGAGAGCGCGCGGAGCCCGAGAGAGGGAGGGGGGAAGCGGAGAGCGCGCGCGGGGCGTAAGCGGGGAGTGAGCACGGCCCGGTAGACTAGGGGGGGGGGAGAGCACGGCCCGGTAGACTGGGGGGGGGGAGGAGCGCACGGCCCGGTAGACTAGGGGGGGGGGAGCGCACGGCCCGGTAGACTAGGGGGGGGGGGGAGCGCACGGCCCGGTAGACTAGGGGGGGAGCGCACGGCCCGGTAGACTAGGGGGGGGGGGGGGGGAGCGCACGGCCCGGTAGACTAGGGGGGGGGGGGGAGCGCACGGCCCGGTAGACTAGGGGGGGGGGGAAGCGCACGGCCCGGTAGACTAGGGGGGGGGGGGGGAAGCGCACGGCCCGGTAGACTAGGGGGGGGGGGGGGGAGCGCACGGCCCGGTAGACTGGAGGGGGGGGGGTGAGCGCACGGCCCGGTAGACTGGGGGGGGGGGGGGGTGAGCGCACGGCCCGGTAGACTGGGGGGGGGGTGAGCGCACGGCCCGGTAGACTGGGGGGGGTGGGGGAAGCGCACGGCCCGGTAGATTGGAGGGAGGGGGGTGAGCGCACGGCCCGGTAGACTGGGGGGGGGGTGAGCGCACGGCCCGGTAGACTGGGGGGGGTGGGGGAAGCGCACGGCCCGGTAGATTGGAGGGAGGGGGGTGAGCGCACGGCCCGGTAGACTGGGGGGGGGGTGAGCGCACGGCCCGGTAGACTGGGGGGGGGTGAGCGCACGGCCCGGTAGATTGGAGGGAGGGGGGTGAGCGCACGGCCCGGTAGACTGGGGGGGGGGGGGGGAGCGCACGGCCCGGTAGACTGGGGGGGGGGGGGGGAGCGCACGGCCCGGTAGACTGGGGTGGGGGGAGCGCACGGCCCGGTAGACTGGGGGGGTGGGGGGAGCGCACGGCCCGGTAGACTGGGGGGGCGTGGGGGAGCGCACGGCCCGGTAGACTGGGGGGGTGGGGGGAGCGCACGGCCCGGTAGACTGGGGGGGTGGGGGGAGCGCACGGCCCGGTAGACTGGGGGGGTGGGGAGCGCACGGCCCGGTAGACTGGGGGGGGGAGCGCACGGCCCGGTAGACTGGGGGGGGGAGCGCACGGCCCGGTAGACTGGGGGGGGGGAGCGCACGGCCCGGTAGACTGGGGGGGGGAGCGCACGGCCCGGTAGACTGGGGGGGGGAGCGCACGGCCCGGTAGACTGGGGGGGGGGAGCGCACGGCCCGGTAGACTGGGGGGGGGAGCGCACGGCCCGGTAGACTGGGGGGGGGAGCGCACGGCCCGGTAGACTGGGGGGGGGAGCGCACGGCCCGGTAGACTGGGGGGGGGGAGCGCACGGCCCGGTAGACTGGGGGGGGGAGCGCACGGCCCGGTGGACTGGGGGGGGGAGCGCACGGCCCGGTAGACTGGGGGGGGGAGCGCACGGCCCGGTAGACTGGGGGGGGGAGCGCACGGCCCGGTAGACTGGGGGGGGGGAGCGCACGGCCCGGTAGACTGGGGGGGGGGAGCGCACGGCCCGGTAGACTGGGGGGGGGGAGCGCACGGCCCGGTAGACTGGGGGGGGGGAGCGCACGGCCCGGTAGACTGGGGGGGGGAGCGCACGGCCCGGTAGACTGGGGGGGGGGGGTGAGCGCACGGCCCGGTGGACTGGGGGGGGGAGCGCACGGCCCGGTGGACTGGGGGGGGGGGAGCGCACGGCCCGGTGGACTGGGGGGGGGGGAGCGCACGGCCCGGTAGACTGGGGGGGGGGGGTGAGCGCACGGCCCGGTAGATTGGGGAGGTTATTCGGTACCCGAGTCTTCTCTGCTCTCGCTCCTCACGGTCCCGTTATCCCCCGGCCTCCTGACCCCTCGCTCCCCCCGGCCTTTCCTCACCGGTGTCGGGCCGCGGCTCGGGCGGATGGCGGAGATTCCGGGCGGATTGCGGGCGGGGATCACTCTGCCGCCATTCCGCGCCGCGCACACTGCGGAGGCCGCCACACAGCTGCCTGTGGTGGTGGTGGTGCTGCTGCTGCCGCCGTCACCCCAGTAGTTCCGGCCGCACCTCTCTATGCTCGGTCCACCCGTATGGCCAGTGCTCACCGCGCACTCACCCGCCGCCCGCTCCGGTCACCGGCACCACGAGGACAGCCCTCGCTGCAGGACACCGGAAGTGACGTCAGGCGCGAGAGCCGGAAGTGACGCGTCCCGCCAATATGGCTGCCTCAGTGCGTTACCAAGGAGACGGGGGCTCAGCGCTCAGCATGGACCGGATTCGCTCCCTCACCGACCTGCAGGAGCTGGAGGAGGCGTACACGCGGCTGTGTGCAGAGGAGGTGAGGGGCCCCGAGACGGGCAGTGACGGGAGGAGCCGCCGGAGTAGTGAGGGGCCCCGAGACGGGCAGTGACGGGAGGAGCCGCCGGAGTAGTGAGGGGCAGTCTGGTTCCTTTAGTTCATTATTTCTCTGGATTCTGCTGAGAGGAGATTGATCCGTTCTCGTCACACAGCAGCTGCGGCTCCCAGGAGGAGTTATCGTTGGGTTACAATGATCAGCAATAGTTAATCCATCTGCTGATTCTATAGCGCGGCGTCGGGCTGCGGGGAGCTCGGCGTCGGGCTGCGGGGAGCTCGGCGTCGGGCTGCGGGGAGCGTGGCGTCGGGCTGCGGGGAGCTCGGCGTCGGGCTGCGGGGAGCGCGGCGTCGGGCTGCGGGGAGCGCGGCGTCGGGCTGCGGGGAGCGCGGCGTCGGGCTGCGGGGAGCTCGGCGTCGGGCTGCGGGGAGCGCGGCGTCGGGCTGCGGGGAGCGCGGCGTCGGGCTGCGGGGAGCGCTTTGTCGGGCTGCGGGGAGCGCTTTGTCGGGCTGCGGGGAGCGCTTTGTCGGGCTGCGGGGGAGCGCTTTGTCGGGCTGCGGGGAGCGCTTTGTCGGGCTGCGGGGAGCGCTTTGTCGGGCTGCGGGGAGCGCTTTGTCGGGCTGCGGGGAGCGCGGCGTCGGGCTGCGGGGAGCGTGGCGTCGGGCTGCGGGGAGCTCGGCGTCGGGCTGCGGGGAGCGCTTTGTCGGGCTGCGGGGAGCGCTTTGTCGGGCTGCGGGGAGCGCTTTGTCGGGCTGCGGGGAGCTCGGCGTCGGGCTGCGGGGAGCGCGGCGTCGGGCTGCGGGGAGCGCGGCGTCGGGCTGCGGGGAGCGCTTTGTCGGGCTGCGGGGAGCGCGGCGTCGGGCTGCGGGGAGCGCGGCGTCGGGCTGCGGGGAGCTCGGCGTCGGGCTGCGGGGAGCGCGGCGTCGGGCTGCGGGGAGCGCTTTGTCGGGCTGCGGGGAGCGCTTTGTCGGGCTGCGGGGAGCGCGGCGTCGGGCTGCGGGGAGCGCGGCGTCGGGCTGCGGGGAGCGCTTTGTCGGGCTGCGGGGAGCGCTTTGTCGGGCCTGCGGGGAGCGCTTTGTCGGGCTGCGGGGGAGCGCGGCGTCGGGCTGCGGGGAGCGCTTTGTCGGGCTGCGGGGAGCGCTTTGTCGGGCTGCGGGGAGCGCTTTGTCGGGCTGCGGGGAGCGCTTTGTCGGGCTGCGGGGAGCGCTTTGTCGGGCTGCGGGGAGCTCGGCGTCGGGCTGCGGGGGAGCGCGGGCGTCGGGCTGCGGGGAGCGCGGCGTCGGGCTGCGGGGAGCGCAGGCGTCGGGCTGCGGGGAGCTCGGCGTCGGGCTGCGGGGAGCGCTTTGTCGGGCTGCGGGGAGCGCTTTGTCGGGCTGCGGGGAGCGCGGCGTCGGGCTGCGGGGAGCGCAGCGTCGGGCTGGGAAGATGATATGGCCTCTGGCACACAGCAGCTGAGCAGCACTGGGAAGCGGATTACTATTTTTTTTACATGTATAACTTTCCTCAGATTTCACTTGCCAGAGCAATATCAGAACGCTGAGCTGTGATTGGTTGCTATGGGGCAAAGAAAATCTTCCTATAAGACAGCCTGATCATTCTCCCCCCTGTGAGGAGCTGATAGGAAACGCATCATGTGACCTGTGAGCTAAATGGTCTAGTGACGCATCTCACTGAGCCCAGCAGCGCCACCTGTGGTAGTGTAGAGTACTGACTCCTAGTGATTGTGTATGAGGAGAAGCAGCTCAGCATCCACCATTGTGAGAACAGAACAGGAGCCAGTGGGAAAGATTTTAGCAAGACTGATCTTCTGGCCTACCGGAGGCCGATCCTCTACCGGAGGCCGATCTTATCACAAAGACAAGTGAGGGGCATGAGCCACACACAGAAACACTCGCTCTCATACACAACATTGGAGCTGTGTCTGGCTACTGTGCAATTCCAGTTTTTATTAATAATATTATTATATTTGTGTGGTATTATAGTGTTTTAACACCTTCTTTATAAAGAGCAAGTGTGAGACAGAGCAGGGAGCGTCCTGGAGCTGGAGGAGGGGTCACTCTGTCTCCTCCCACTTGCTGTTTAGTTCATAATGAGCTAATCTCAGTCAGGATGGTGATGAACTAGTTCACTCTGAAGAACTACCCATCACTACTCCGTGGCGTCGGTGACAGGAGCAGCGTCGGACTGGAGCACCTTGGGCCCACCAGAGAAAATCATTCTTGGGGCCCACTATGTAGCTACATAGAAATAAATACAAGAAACCAATTGTGCGGTAAAACACACTAATATCCAGGTATAATATAAGGTGGTACACGTCCTAATTATGTAGCAGGGGTTGGGGTAGCCTCCTCAGAATATAATGCAGCCGTCTCATAGGGTATAATGCTTCCCCCCCTCATAGGGTATAATGCTTCCCCCCCTCATAGGGTATAATGCTTCCCCCTCATAGGGTATAATGCTTCCCCCCCTCATAGGGTATAATGCTTCCCCCCCTCATAGGGTATAATGCTTCCCCCCCTCATAGGGTATAATGCTTCCCCCCCTCATAGGGTATAATGCTTCCCCCCCTCATAGGGTATAATGCTTCCCCCCCTCATAGGGTATAATGCTTCCCCCCCTCATAGGGTATAATGCTTCCCCCCCTCATAGGGTATAATGCTTCCCCCCCTCATAGGGTATAATGCTTCCCCCTCATAGGGTATAATGCTTCCCCCTCATAGGGTATAATGCTTCCCCCCCTCATAGGGTATAATGCTTCCCCCCTCATAGGGTATAATGCTTCCCCCCTCATAGGGTATAATACTGCCCCCCTCATAGGGTATAATGCTTCCCCCCCTCATAGGGTATAATGCTTCCCCCCCTCATAGGGTATAATGCTTCCCCCCCTCATAGGGTATAATGCTTCCCCCCCCTCATAGGGGTATAATGCTTCCCCCCCTCATAGGGTATAATGCTTCCCCCCCTCATAGGGTATAATGCTTCCCCCTCATAGGGTATAACACTATATATATATATATATATATATATATATATATATATATAGATAGATAGATAATGGATAAAAAGATAGATAGATATATAGATAGCTATAGAAAGATAGATATAGAAATAGATATAGATAGTTAGATAGGGGATAAATAGATCTATGGATAGATGATAGATAGAGATAGCTATAGATAGGTATAGAGATAGAGAAATAGATAGCTAGATAGATGTATAGATAGATATAGAGATACATAGATATAGAAATAGATGTAGAGATAGATATATGTAGAGAATAGATATATAGAGATATAAAAAAACCAAACCACAGTACTCCCCTCTCCTCCTCGCTCCCACGCTTCAGACTCAGGAGCTGTCCCGTCTGCCAGACAGCGGGTGAGCGGTGAAGTGACGCCATCGCGGACTGATAGGAGAGAGACTCTCTCTGTTCCATTGCCGGCTGCCTAGGCTGGGGGGCGGGGCCCCGGGGAGTGGAGACCGAGAGTGAAATGATATGCGCTGCTTCCCACGCCCATGTGGGCGTGGGATGCAGTGAATATTCATTTCTCTTTAGTAGTGGGGACGGGCTGCTCCGCTGGCACGCAGCCCCCATAGCAGCTGTGTGGTGTGCCGCTGTTAGCGGCAGATCACTGGCTGGGGCCCCCTGAAGCAGTGGGGGCCCTAGGCAACTGCTGGCCCTGTACGCCAGCAGGTGCCAGGGCCCACGGGAATCCTCCGGCTCTCCGGTGGGCCAGTCCGACGCTGGACGGGAGGAGCCGCCGTAGTGTTAGGGGAGCCTTCATGTGTAGGAAGCTGCAGATTGTTTCCTTTCGGCCGCAGTCACTGTGATGTGTAGCGGTTGTCAGATCCTGGCCGTCATCAGATGGAACCTGTGCTGTGAGAAGAGCGTGCGACCGTTGGAGGAATGGAGAGCCACCGGATCCAATGCAGCAGATCTCCCACGGTCACACACTCCTCTGTGTTATTGCCTGAGATGGGACCTGACATCATCAGCAGCCAGTCAGAGGGGCGTGGTGCTGCTGCTGCACCGTCGTGTCAGGAACCCCACATGGGACTGTCGCCGTGTGTATCGCCCTGTACAGTAATTCCGGGAATCTGATGCCTCTCTTACAGGTGCAGGTGGAAGCAGAGCTAGAGGCGCTGCTCGGACAGCAGGGGGCAGTAGAGAACAAGATGCTGTCCTTACAGCGGATGGGGTACGTACACATGGGGGGGCAATCATCCTGCAGACACTGCACCGTCAGTCCACTCCCCCATAATCCTGCAGTCTGCCTCTGACCACCCTCGATCATTCATCCAGGCCGAATCTGCAGCTGATAGACGGAGACGCCCAGCAACTGTCCGGCATGATCAGCTTCACCTGCAACCTGGCTGAGAACGTCAGCAGTAAAGTGCGGCAGCTCGATTTAGCCAAGGTAGGCCGCCCAGTGTACGAGAGTAAATATATATATATATATATATATATATATATATATATATATACAGGGACTGCAGTACTCCATGTCTTATCCTCCAGTCACCTCCAGAGCTGCACTCACTATTCTGCTGACATTGTGTGCTATACTCCAGTATGGGGTGGTCTGTTCCCTCCGGCCCCTGATCGTGCTGGGCTCATGTGTCTTTCTAGTGAGGTCCAGTATGCCTGGTTCTTACCGCCAGTATCTGTCGACCCCTGTGCACAGTAGCTGGGGGGCTGGTGCAGTGTGCTCAGTGCCATTTTGTGGTCGATGGTGGAGACTGACGCCCGGGGTCTTCTCCACAGTGCCGGCTGTATCAGGCCATTCAGCGAGCGGACGACATCCTGGATCTCAAGTTCTGTATGGACGGTGTTCAGACGGCGCTGAAGAGCGAGGAGTACGAGCAGGCGGCTGCGCACATCCACCGCTACCTGTGCCTGGACAAGTCCGTCATCGAGCTGAGTCGGCAGGGACGAGAAGGTGACGTGTGCACGCTCAGCAGCCGTGTCCAGACACACTGACCCAGAATCCGGCCGCGCCGGTCCTTACTGTGGTTTTCTTGTTGGCTTGTGCACATTGTAGATTCAGACTGAAGGCAGTAAAACCCGGAAGGTGCAGGTAGGAAACGATGAGCACAGCAGGGGTCTGAGGGGGTGCAGGTAGATTACGATGAGCACAGCAGGGGTCTGAGGGGGCGCAGGTAGGAAACGATGAGCACAGCAGGGGTCTGAGGGGGTGCACGTAGGAAACGTGGCGCACAGCAGCGGTCTGAGGGGGTGCAGGTAGGAAACGAGCACAGCAGGAGTCTGAAGGGGTGCATGTAGGAAACGAGCACAGCAGGGGTCTGAGGGGGTGCAGGTAGGAAATGTGGAGCACATCAGGGGTCTGAGGGGGTGCAGGTAGGAAACTTGGAGCACAGCAGGGGTCTGAGGGGGTGCAGGTAGGAAACTTGGAGCACAGCAGGGGTCTGAGGGGGTGCAGGTAGGAAACGTGGAGCACAGCAGGGGTCTGAGGGGGTGCAGGTAGGAAACGTGGAGCACAGCAGGGGTCTGAGGGGGTGCAGGTAGGAAACGTGGAGCACAGCAGGGGTCTGAGGGGTTGCATGTAGGAAACGAGGAGCACAGCAGGGGTCTGAGGGTGTGCAGGTAGGAAACGAGGAGCACAGCAGGGGTCTGAGGGGGTGCCGGTAGGAAACGTGGAGCACAGCAGGGGTCTGACGGGGTGCAGGTAGGAAACAAGGAGCACAGCAGGGGTCTGAGGGGGTGCCGGTAGGAAACGTGGAGCACAGCAAGGGTCTGAGGGGGCAAATGAAGTACACGAGGGGCACAGCAGGGGTCTGAAGGGGTGCAGGTAGAAAACTTGGAGCACAGCAGGGGTCTGAGGGGGTGCAGGTAGGAAACGTGGAGCACAGCAGGGGTCTGAGGGGGTGCATGTAGGAAACAAGGAGCACAGCCGGGGTCTGAGGGGGTGCAGGTAGGAAACGTGGAGCACAGCAGGGGTCTGAGGGGGCGCCGGTAGGAAACGAGGAGCACAGCAGGGGTCTGAGGGGGTGCAGGTAGGAAACGAGGAGCACAGCAGGGGTCTGAGGGGGTGCAGGTAGGAAACGAGGAGCACAGCAGGGGTCTGAGGGGGTGCAGGTAGAAAGCGAGGAGCACAGCAGGGGTCTGAGGGGGTGCAGGTAGAAAGCGAGGAGCACAGCAGGGGTCTGAGGGGGTGCAGGTAGGAAACGAGCACAGCAGGGGTCTGAGGGGGTGCAGGTAGGAAACGAGGAGCACAGCAGGGGTCTGAGGGGTTGCAGGTAGGAAACGAGGTGCACAGCAGGGGTATGAGGGGGCACAGGTAGAAAAGAAGGAGCACAGGAGAGGTCTGAGGGGGCGCATGTAGGAAACGAACACATGAGGGGTCTGAGGGGGAGCAAGTAGGAAATGAGGGGGTATAGGAGGGGTGACAGTTCGCACTTGTTTCTTTTCTCCTTGTTTCCAAACTTTTCTCTGGTAATGCATATACACCCTAAGTAATATACAGTTGTGCTCAAAAGTTTACACACCCCGGCAGAATTTTTGCTTTCTTGGCCTTTTTCCAGAGAATATGAATGATAACACTCATGGTTAGTGGTTGGGTGAAGCCATTTATTGTCAGACTACAGTGTTTTCTCTATTTTAAATCATAATGACAGCCCGAAAGATCCAAATGACCCTGATCAAAAGTTCACATACCCCATTTCTTAATACCGGGGTATGTAAACTGTCACGTACACTCTTCTCAGCACGTGACTTAGGGTTGCGCCTGCAAGGGTTAATCATCTTCAGCATTCACCCTCTGTCCTATGCTGCAGTGGGAGCATAAATCACAGACCACACACCCCGCTCCTACACGCTGCCACCACTCACCGAACACACGGGCGATGAGTCCCGGAAATATTACTACTACTGTCTGCCAATCACCAGGAGCACACACTCTAAGGCTGTGGATTCTTTACAGCAACAAGGCTCAGACTTATTAAAGTTTTAAGCTTTAATAGAAAAGGTAAAGTGCAGTGCTTACAATAAAAGGATATAAAAATAGAAATAAAAAGTGACATACAAATATGCAAAACAGTGATAAAAACAAAATGGAGAAACTTACAGAAAAATCTAAACTTTGCAGTCTGGCATTCTGCTCCCTGAGTGAGGAATATGGAATGGAACACATCAGCTTCGCTGCCCCTCAAACTGTGAACAACTTTCTTTGTGTTGACCCCCAAGTTATAGACTCAGCTTGGAGATCAGATCTAGTCCCTGGTGTGTGACTGGATCATGGCTACTTTACCAATGAATGCATTATTTTCCTCTGAACACTCTATGTGTGACCTTTCTTTCTCATAGTAAATAGAGTGTCAGTCTGCAATTTGGTGTCTCCCTTCAAAATGCATCAGAGGTCTGATATGTTCCAATTCTGTGTGTTTGCGGGAAGGCATCCTGGGGTCTGAGACAGGAAACTGCCTTTTCTCAGGATAACATATGATAATGACCTTTGTGATAGCTGCAGCCTAAGGACAGATGCTAGTTAGCTGCCGACCAGACATATACATATTTTCACTACATAAACTTTTGCGCACAACTGTATATTTGGATGTCCACTAGTTCGGCCTCTCCACCGTCTCTCTGACCTCAGGAGGCGCCGACGTCTCATTCTCATCTTTCTGCATTGTGGTCTAGGCAGCATGATTGATGCCAACCTACAGCTCCTACAGGAGGCTGAGAAGCAGCTGAAGGTACTGGTCAGCGAGAAGTTTGATTCAGCAACTAAAGCCGGGGACCTTCCCCAGGTGGAGAGATTCTTCAAGATCTTCCCACTGCTGGGGCTGCACGAGGAGGGAATCAGCAAGTTCTCTGCATACCTGTGTCAGCAGGTGAGAATGTTTGTCTCCTACCCTAAATCTTTGCTGCATCTCTCTGCATCCTGCCGTTGCCTCCCCCGTCCGTCCACGCCTCCCCAGTCTGTCCCGCCTCCCCTCGCCTCTCCCGTCCGTCCGTCCGTCGCCTCTCCCGTCCGTCCGTCCGTCGCCTCTCCCGTCCGTCCGTCCGTCGCCTCTCCCGTCCGTCCGTCCGTCGCCTCTCCCGTCCGTCCGTCCCTCGCCTCTCCCGTCCCTCCCTCCCTCGCCTCTCCCGTCCCTCCCTCCCTCGCCTCTCCCGTCCCTCCCTCCCTCCCTCGCCTCTCCCGTCCCTCCCTCCCTCCCTCGCCTCTCCCGTCCCTCCCTCCCCTCTCCCGTCCCTCCCGTCCCTCCCTCCCCTCTCCCGTCCCTCCCTCCCTCCCTCGCCTCTCCCGTCCCTCCCTCCCTCCCTCGCCTCTCCCGTCCCTCCCTCCCTCCCTCGCCCCTCCCTCCCTCGCCTCTCCCGTCCCTCCCTCCCTCGCCTCTCCCGTCCCTCCCTCCCTCGCCTCTCCCGTCCCTCCCTCCCTCGCCTCTCCCGTCCCTCCCTCCCTCGCCTCTCCCGTCCCTCCCTCCCTCGCCTCTCCCGTCCCTCCCTCCCTCGCCTCTCCCGTCCCTCCCTCCCTCGCCTCTCCCGTCCCTCCCTCCCTCGCCTCTCCCGTCCCTCCCTCCCTCGCCTCTCCCGTCCCTCCCTCCCTCGCCTCTCCCGTCCCTCCCTCCCTCGCCTCTCCCGTCCCTCCCTCCCTCGCCTCTCCCGTCCCTCCCTCCCTCGCCTCTCCCGTCCCTCCCTCCCTCCCTCGCCTCTCCCGTCCCTCCCTCCCTCCCTCGCCTCTCCCGTCCCTCCCTCCCTCGCCTCTCCCGTCCCTCCCTCGCCTCTCCCGTCCCTCCCTCCCTCGCCTCTCCCGTCCCTCCCTCCCTCGCCTCTCCCGTCCCTCCCTCCCTCGCCTCTCCCGTCCCTCCCTCCCTCGCCTCTCCCGTCCCTCCCTCCCTCGCCTCTCCCGTCCCTCCCTCCCTCGCCTCTCCCGTCCCTCCCTCCCTCGCCTCTCCCGTCCCTCCCTCGCCTCTCCCGTCCCTCCCTCGCCTCTCCCGTCCCTCCCTCCCTCCCTCGCCTCTCCCGTCCCTCCCTCCCTCCCTCGCCTCTCCCGTCCCTCCCTCCCTCCCTCGCCTCTCCCGTCCCTCCCTCCCTCGCCTCTCCCGTCCCTCGCCTCTCCCGTCCCTCCATTCCCTCGCCTCTCCCGTCCCTCCCTCCCTCGCCTCTCGTCCGTCCCTCTCCCGTCCGTCCCTCCCTCTCCCGTCCGTCCCTCCCTCCCTCTCCCGTCCGTCCCTCCCTCCCTCTCCCGTCCGTCCCTCCCTCTCCCGTCCCTCCCTCTCCCGTCCCTCCCTCCCTCTCCCGTCCCTCCCTCCCTCCCTCCCTCGTCCCTCCCTCTCCCGTCCCTCCCTCCCTCTCCCGTCCCTCCCTCCCTCTCCCGTCCCTCCCTCCCTCTCCCGTCCCTCCCTCCCTCTCCCGTCCCTCCCTCCCTCTCCCGTCCCTCCCTCCCTCTCCCGTCCCTCCCTCCCTCTCCCGTCCCTCCCTCTCCCGTCCCTCCCTCCCTCGTCCCTCCCTCCCCCGTCCCTCCCTCTCCCGTCCCTCCCTCCCCCGTCCCTCCCTCTCCCGTCCCTCCCTCCCTCTCCCGTCCCTCCCTCCCTCTCCCGTCCCTCCCTCCCTCTCCCGTCCCTCCCTCCCTCTCCCGTCCCTCCCTCCCTCTCCCGTCCCTCCCTCCCTCTCCCGTCCCTCCCTCCCTCTCCCGTCCCTCCCTCCCTCCCTCTCCCGTCCCTCCCTCCCTCCCTCTCCCGTCCCTCCCTCCCTCCCTCTCCCGTCCCTCCCTCCCTCTCCCGTCCCTCCCTCCCTCTCCCGTCCCTCCCTCCCTCTCCCGTCCCTCCCTCCCTCTCCCGTCCCTCCCTCCCTCTCCCGTCCCTCCCTCTCCCGTCCCTCCCTCCCTCTCCCGTCCCTCCCTCCCTCTCCCGTCCCTCCCTCCCTCGTCCGTCCCTCCCTCCCTCGTCCGTCCCTCCCTCCCTCTCCCGTCCCTCCCTCCCTCTCCCGTCCCTCCCTCCCTCTCCCGTCCCTCCCTCCCTCTCCCGTCCCTCCCTCCCTCTCCCGTCCCTCCCTCCCTCCCTCTCCCGTCCCTCCCTCCCTCTCCCGTCCCTCCCTCCCTCTCCCGTCCCTCCCTCCCTCTCCCGTCCCTCCCTCCCTCTCCCGTCCCTCCCTCTCCCGTCCCTCCCTCTCCCGTCCCTCCCTCTCCCGTCCCTCCCTCTCCCGTCCCTCCCTCCCTCTCCCGTCCCTCCCTCCCTCGTCCGTCCCTCCCTCCCTCGTCCGTCCCTCCCTCCCTCTCCCGTCCCTCCCTCCCTCTCCCGTCCCTCCCTCCCTCCCTCTCCCGTCCCTCCCTCCCTCCCTCTCCCGTCCGTCCCTCCCTCCCTCCCTCCCTCTCCCGTCCCTCCCTCCCTCTCCCGTCCCTCCCTCCCTCTCCCGTCCCTCCCTCTCCCGTCCCTCCCTCCCTCCCTCTCCCGTCCCTCCCTCCCCCGTCCGTCCCTCCCTCCCCCGTCCCTCCCTCCCTCCCCCGTCCCTCCCTCCCTCCCCCGTCCCTCCCTCTCCCGTCCCTCCCTCCCTCTCCCGTCCCTCCTTCCCTCTCCCGTCCCTCCTTCCCTCTCCCGTCCCTCCTTCCCTCTCCCGTCCCTCCTTCCCTCTCCCGTCCCTCCTTCCCTCTCCCGTCCCTCCCTCCCTCTCCCGTCCCTCCCTCCCTCCCTCTCCCGTCCCTCCCTCCCTCCCTCTCCCGTCCCTCCCTCCCTCTCCCGTCCCTCCCTCCCTCTCCCGTCCCTCCCTCCCTCTCCCGTCCCTCCCTCCCTCTCCCGTCCCTCCCTCCCTCTCCCGTCCCTCCCTCTCCCGTCCCTCCCTCCCTCTCCCGTCCCTCCCTCCCTCTCCCGTCCCTCCCTCCCTCCCTCTCCCGTCCCTCCCTCCCCCGTCCCTCCCTCCCTCTCCCGTCCCTCCCTCCCTCCCTCTCCCGTCCCTCCCTCCCTCCCTCTCCCGTCCCTCCCTCCCCCGTCCCTCCCTCCCTCTCCCGTCCCTCCCTCCCTCCCTCTCCCGTCCCTCCCTCCCTCCCTCCCTCCCTCTCCCGTCCCTCCCTCCCTCTCCCGTCCCTCCCTCCCTCTCCCGTCCCTCCCTCCCTCTCCCGTCCCTCCCTCCCTCTCCCGTCCCTCCCTCCCCCGTCCGTCCCTCCGTCTCTCTCCCGTCCCTCCCTCCGTCCCTCCCTCTCCCGTCCCTCCCTCTCCCGTCCCTCCCTCTCCCGTCCCTCCCTCTCCCGTCCCTCCCTCTCCCGTCCCTCCCTCTCCCGTCCCTCCCTCCCTCTCCCGTCCCTCCCTCCCTCTCCCGTCCCTCCCTCCCTCTCCCGTCCCTCCCTCCCTCTCCCGTCCCTCCCTCCCTCTCCCGTCCCTCCCTCCCTCTCCCGTCCCTCCCTCCCTCGTCCCTCCCTCTCCCGTCCCTCCCTCCCTCCCCCCCTTTCCCGTCCCTCCCTCCCTCGCCTCTCCCGTCCCTCCCTCCCTCGCCTCTCCCGTCCCTCCCTCCCTCCCCCCCTTTCCCGTCCCTCCCTCCCTCCCCCCCTTTCCCGTCCCTCCCTCCCTCTCTCTCCCGTCCGTCCCTCCCTCCCTCTCTCTCCCGTCCGTCCCTCCCTCCCTCTCTCTCCCGTCCGTCCCTCCCTCCCTCTCTCTCCCGTCCGTCCCTCCCTCCCTCTCTCTCCCGTCCGTCCCTCCCTCCCTCCCCCGTCCGTCCCTCCCTCCCTCCCCCGTCCGTCCCTCCCTCCCTCTCCCGTCCGTCCCTCCCTCCCTCTCCCGTCCGTCCCTCCCTCCCTCTCCCGTCCGTCCCTCCCTCCCTCTCCCGTCCGTCCCTCCCTCCCTCTCCCGTCCGTCCCTCCCTCCCTCTCCCGTCCGTCCCTCCCTCCCTCTCCCGTCCGTCCCTCCCTCCCTCTCCCGTCCGTCCCTCCCTCTCTCTCCCGTCCGTCCCTCCCTCTCTCTCCCGTCCGTCCCTCCCTCTCTCTCCCGTCCCTCCCTCCCTCTCCCTCCCGTCCCTCCCTCCCTCTCCCGTCCGCCCGTCCCTCCCTCCCTCTCCCGTCCCTCCCTCCCTCTCTCCCGTCCCTCCCTCCCTCTCTCCCGTCCCTCCCTCCCTCTCTCCCGTCCCTCCCTCCCTCCCTCTCCCGTCCCTCCCTCTCCCGTCCGTCCCTCCCTCTCCCGTCCCTCCCTCCCTCCCTCTCCCGTCCCTCCCTCCCTCTCCCCTCCCTCCCTCCCTCTCCCGTCCCTCCCTCCCTCCCTCTCCCGTCCCTCCCTCCCTCCCTCTCCCGTCCCTCCCTCCCTCCCTCTCCCGTCCCTCCCTCCCTCCCTCTCTCCCGTCCCTCCCTCCCTCCCTCTCTCTCCCGTCCCTCCCTCCCTCTCCCGTCCCTCCCTCCCTCTCCCGTCCCTCCCTCCCTCTCCCGTCCCTCCCTCCCTCCCTCTCCCGTCCCTCCCTCCCTCCCTCTCCCGTCCCTCCCTCCCTCCCTCTCCCGTCCCTCCCTCCCTCTCCCGTCCCTCCCTCCCTCTCCCGTCCCTCCCTCCCTCCCTCTCCCGTCCCTCCCTCTCCCGTCCGTCCCTCCCTCCCTCCCTCTCCCGTCCGTCCCTCCCTCCCTCTCCCGTCCGTCCCTCCCTCCCTCTCCCGTCCGTCCCTCCCTCCCTCTCCCGTCCGTCCGTCCCTCCCTCTCCCGTCCGTCCGTCCCCCCCTCTCCCGTCCGTCCGTCCCCCCCTCTCCCGTCCGTCCGTCCCTCCCTCCCTCTCCCGTCCCTCCCTCCCTCTCCCGTCCGTCCGTCCCTCTCCCGCCCGTCCGTCCCTCTCCCGTCCGTCCCTCTCCCGTCCGTCCCTCTCCCGTCCGTCCCTCTCCCGTCCGTCCCTCTCCCGTCCGTCCCTCTCCCGTCCGTCCCTCTCCCGTCCGTCCGTCCGTCCCTCTCCCGTCCGTCCGTCCCTCTCCCGTCCGTCCGTCCCTCTCCCGTCCGTCCGTCCCTCTCCCGTCCGTCCGTCCCTCTCCCGTCCGTCCGTCCCTCTCCCGTCCGTCCGTCCCTCTCCCGTCCGTCCGTCCCTCTCCCGTCCGTCCGTCCCTCTCCCGTCCGTCCGTCCCTCTCCCGTCCGTCCGTCCCTCTCCCGTCCGTCCCTCTCCCGTCCGTCCCTCTCCCGTCCGTCCGTCCCTCTCCCGTCCGTCCGTCCCTCTCCCGTCCGTCCCTCTCCCGTCCGTCCGTCCCTCTCCCGTCCGTCCGTCCGTCCGTCCCTCTCCCGTCCGTCCGTCCGTCCCTCTCCCGTCCGTCCGTCCGTCCCTCTCCCGTCCGTCCGTCCCTCTCCCGTCCGTCCGTCCGTCCGTCCCTCTCCCGTCCGTCCGTCCGTCCCTCTCCCGTCCGTCCGTCCCTCTCCCGTCCGTCCGTCCCTCTCCCGTCCGTCCGTCCCTCTCCCGTCCGTCCGTCCCTCTCCCGTCCGTCCGTCCCTCTCCCGTCCGTCCGTCCCTCTCCCGTCCGTCCGTCCCTCTCCCGTCCGTCCGTCCGTCCGTCCCCCGTCCGTCCCTCCCTCTCCCGTCCGTCCCTCCCTCTCCCGTCCGTCCCTCCCTCTCCCGTCCGTCCCTCCCTCTCCCGTCCGTCCCTCCTTCTCCCGTCCGTCCCTCCCTCTCCCGTCCGTCCCTCCCTCTCCCGTCCGTCCCTCCCTCTCCCGTCCGTCCCTCCCTCTCCCGTCCGTCCCTCCCTCCCTCTCCCGTCCGTCCGTCCCTCCCTCCCTCTCCCGTCCGTCCGTCCCTCCCTCCCTCTCCCGTCCGTCCCTCCCTCCCTCTCCCGTCCGTCCCTCCCTCTCCCGTCCGTCCGTCCGTCCCTCCCTCTCCCGTCCGTCCCTCCCTCTCCCGTCCGTCCGTCCGTCCCTCCCTCTCCCGTCCGTCCGTCCGTCCCTCCCTCTCCCGTCCGTCCGTCCGTCCCTCCCTCTCCCGTCCGTCCGTCCGTCCCTCCCTCTCCCGTCCGTCCGTCCGTCCCTCCCTCTCCCGTCCGTCCGTCCGTCCCTCCCTCTCCCGTCCGTCCGTCCCTCTCCCGTCCGTCCGTCCCTCTCCCGTCCGTCCGTCCCTCCCTCTCCCGTCCGTCCGTCCCTCTCCCGTCCGTCCGTCCCTCCCTCTCCCGTCCGTCCGTCCCTCCCTCTCCCGTCCGTCCGTCCCTCCCTCTCCCGTCCGTCCGTCCGTCCCTCTCCCGTCCGTCCGTCCGTCCCTCCCTCTCCCGTCCGTCCGTCCGTCCCTCCCTCTCCCGTCCGTCCGTCCGTCCCTCCCTCTCCCGTCCGTCCGTCCCTCCCTCTCCCGTCCGTCCGTCCGTCCCTCCCTCTCCCGTCCGTCCGTCCGTCCCTCCCTCTCCCGTCCGTCCGTCCCTCCCTCTCCCGTCCGTCCGTCCGTCCCTCCCTCTCCCGTCCGTCCGTCCCTCCCTCTCCCGTCCGTCCGTCCGTCCCTCCCTCTCCCGTCCGTCCGTCCGTCCCTCCCTCTCCCGTCCGTCCGTCCGTCCCTCCCTCTCCCGTCCGTCCGTCCGTCCCTCCCTCTCCCGTCCGTCCGGCCCTCTCCCGTCCGGCCGGCCGTCCCTCCCTCCCTCTCCCGTCCGTCCCTCCCTCTCCCGTCCGTCCCTCCCTCCCTCTAACGTCCGTCCGTCCGTCCCTCCCTCTCCCGTCCGTCCCTCCCTCTCCCGTCCGTCCCTCCCTCTCCCGTCCGTCCGTCCCTCCCTCTCCCGTCCGTTCGTCCCTCCCTCTCCCGTCCGTTCGTCCCTCCCTCTCCCGTCCGTCCGTCCCTCCCTCTCCCGTCCGTCCGTCCGTCCCTCCCTCTCCCGTCCGTCCGTCCCTCCCTCTCCCGTCCGTCCGTCCCTCCCTCTCCCGTCCGTCCGTCCCTCCCTCTCCCGTCCGTCCGTCCGTCCCTCCCTCTCCCGTCCGTCCGTCCGTCCCTCCCTCTCCCGTCCGTCCGTCCCTCCCTCTCCCGTCCGTCCGTCCGTCCCTCCCTCTCTCGTCCGTCCGTCCCTCCCTCTCCCGTCCGTCCGTCCCTCCCTCTCCCGTCCGTCCGTCCCTCGGCCGGCCGTCCCTCCCTCCCTCTCCCGTCCCTCCCTCCCTCTCCCGTCCGTCCCTCCCTCTCCCGTCCGTCCGTCCCTCCCTCTCCCGTCCGTCCGTCCCTCCCTCCCTCTCCCGTCCGTCCCTCCCTCCCTCTCCCGTCCGTCCCTCCCTCCCTCTCCCGTCCGTCCCTCCCTCCCTCTCCCGTCCGTCCCTCCCTCCCTCTCCCGTCCGTCCCTCCCTCCCTCTCCCGTCCGTCCGTCCCTCCCTCTCCCGTCCGTCCGTCCCTCTCCCGTCCGTCCGTCCCTCTCCCGTCCGTCCCTCCCTCTCCCGTCCGTCCGTCCCTCCCTCTCCCGTCCGTCCGTCCCTCCCTCTCCCGTCCGTCCGTCCCTCCCTCTCCCGTCCGTCCGTCCCTCCCTCTCCCGTCCGTCCGTCCCTCCCTCTCCCGTCCGTCCGTCCCTCCCTCTCCCGTCCGTCCGTCCCTCCCTCCCTCTCCCGTCCGTCCCTCCCTCCCTCTCCCGTCCGTCCCTCCCTCTCCCGTCCGTCCCTCCCTCTCCCGTCCGTCCCTCCCTCTCCCGTCCGTCCCTCCCCCTCCCGTCCGTCCCTCCCTCTCCCGTCCGTCCCTCCCTCTCCCGTCCGTCCCTCCCTCTCCCGTCCGTCCCTCCCTCTCCCGTCCGTCCCTCCCTCTCCCGTCCGTCCCTCCCTCTCCCGTCCGTCCCTCCCTCTCCCGTCCGTCCGTCCCTCCCTCTCCCGTCCGTCCGTCCCTCCCTCTCCCGTCCGTCCGTCCCTCCCTCTCCCGTCCGTCCGTCCCTCCCTCTCCCGTCCGTCCGTCCCTCCCTCTCCCGTCCGTCCCTCCCTCTCCCGTCCGTCCGTCCCTCCCTCACTCCCTCTCCCGTCCGTCCGTCCGTCCCTCCCTCACTCCCTCTCCCGTCCGTCCGTCCGTCCCTCCCTCACTCCCTCTCCCGTCCGTCCCTCCCTCACTCCCTCTCCCGTCCGTCCGTCCGTCCCTCACTCACTCCCTCTCCCGTCCGTCCGTCCCTCACTCACTCCCTCTCCCGTCCGTCCGTCCCTCACTCACTCCCTCTCCCGTCCGTCCGTCCGTCCCTCACTCACTCCCTCTCCCGTCCGTCCCTCACTCACTCACTCCCTCTCCCGTCCGTCCGTCCCTCACTCACTCCCTCTCCCGTCCGTCCGTCCCTCACTCACTCCCTCTCCCGTCCGTCCGTCCCTCACTCACTCCCTCTCCCGTCCGTCCGTCCCTCACTCACTCCCTCTCCCGTCCGTCCGTCCCTCACTCACTCCCTCTCCCGTCCGTCCGTCCCTCACTCACTCCCTCTCCCGTCCGTCCGTCCCTCACTCACTCCCTCTCCCGTCCGTCCGTCCCTCACTCACTCCCTCTCCCGTCCGTCCGTCCCTCACTCACTCCCTCTCCCGTCCGTCCGTCCCGCACTCACTCCCTCTCCCGTCCGTCCGTCCGTCCCTCACTCACTCCCTCTCCCGTCCGTCCGTCCCTCACTCACTCCCTCTCCCGTCCGTCCGTCCCTCACTCACTCCCTCTCCCGTCCGTCCGTCCCTCACTCACTCCCTCTCCCGTCCGTCCCTCACTCACTCCCTCTCCCGTCCGTCCGTCCCTCACTCACTCCCTCTCCCGTCCGTCCGTCCCTCACTCACTCCCTCTCCCGTCCGTCCCTCACTCACTCCCTCTCCCGTCCGTCCCTCACTCACTCCCTCTCCCGTCCGTCCCTCACTCACTCCCTCTCCCGTCCGTCCCTCACTCACTCCCTCTCCCGTCCGTCCGTCACTCCCTCTCCCGTCCGTCCCTCACTCCCTCTCCCGTCCGTCCGTCCGTCCCTCCCTCACTCCCTCTCCCGTCCGTCCGTCCCTCCCTCACTCCCTCTCCCGTCCGTCCCTCCCTCACTCCCTCTCCCGTCCGTCCGTCCCTCACTCCCTCTCCCGTCCGTCCGTCCCTCACTCCCTCTCCCGTCCGTCCGTCCCTCACTCCCTCTCCCGTCCGTCCGTCCGTCCCTCCCTCTCCCGTCCGTCCGTCCGTCCGTCCCTCCCTCTCCCGTCCGTCCGTCCCTCCCTCTCCCGTCCGTCCGTCCGTCCGTCCCTCCCTCTCCCGTCCGTCCGTCCGTCCCTCCCTCCCCCGTCCGTCCATCCGTCCGTCCGTCCCTCCCTCTCCCGTCCGTCCGCCCCTTCACCTGTCCCCTCAGTGAGTGTCTCCAGCTGATCTTGGCCTCTGCTTTGCAGGTAGCTAAGAAGGCTGAAGAGAACTTGGCGCTGGCTTTGGCCTCGGAGGGCAATGAGCTTCGGGCGTCTCTCTTATTTGCAGATACGCTTACCCTGCTGTTTGAAGGTGAGTACAGAGCGGCGCGTCTCTGCACTGCCCCCACTTATAGACAACTCGCAGACAGTGCAGTTTTATCTCCAGCTGCGCACACGGGGGCAGTTCTTTCTCTGGCTTTGCACGCGGGGGCAGTTCTTTCTCTGGCTTTGCACGCGGGGGCAGTTCTTTCTCCGGCTTTGCACGCGGGGGCAGTTCTTTCTCCGGCTTTGCACGCGGGGGCAGTTCTTTCTCCGGCTTTGCACGCGGGGGCAGTTCTTTCTCCGGCTTTGCACGCGGGGGCAGTTGTTTCTCCGGCTGCGCACGCGGGGGCAGTTGTTTTTCCGGCTGCGCACGCGGGGGCAGTTGTTTTTCCGGCTGCGCACGCGGGGGCAGTTGTTTTTCCGGCTGCGCACGCGGGGGCAGTTGTTTCTCCGGCTGCGCACGCGGGGGCAGTTGTTTCTCCGGCTGCGCACGCGGGGGCAGTTGTTTCTCCGGCTGCGCACGCGGGGGCAGTTGTTTCTCCGGCTGCGCACGCGGGGGCAGTTGTTTCTCCGGCTGCGCACGCGGGGGCAGTTGTTTCCCCGGCTGCGCACGCGGGGGCAGTTGTTTCCCCGGCTGCGCACGCGGGGGCAGTTGTTTCCCCGGCTGCGCACGCGGGGGCAGTTGTTTCTCCGGCTGCGCACGCGGGGGGCAGTTGTTTCCCCGGCTGCGCACGCGGGGGCAGTTGTTTCTCCGGCTGCGCACGCGGGGGCAGTTGTTTCTCCGGCTGCGCACGCGGGGGCAGTTGTTTCTCCGGCTGCGCACGCGGGGGCAGTTGTTTCCCCGGCTGCGCACGCGGGGGCAGTTGTTTCCCCGGCTGCGCACGCGGGGGCAGTTGTTTCTCCGGCTGCGCACGCGGGGGCAGTTGTTTCTCCGGCTGCGCACGCGGGGGCAGTTGTTTCTCCGGCTGCGCACGCGGGGGCAGTTGTTTCCCCGGCTGCGCACGCGGGGGCAGTTGTTTCCCCGGCTGCGCACGCGGGGGCAGTTGTTTCCCCGGCTGCGCACGCGGGGGCAGTTGTTTCCCCGGCTGCGCACGCGGGGGCAGTTGTTTCCCCGGCTGCGCACGCGGGGGCAGTTGTTTCCCCGGCTGCGCACGCGGGGGCAGTTGTTTCCCCGGCTGCGCACGCGGGGGCAGTTGTTTCCCCGGCTGCGCACGCGGGGGCAGTTGTTTCCCCGGCTGCGCACGCGGGGGCAGTTGTTTCCCCGGCTGCGCACGCGGGGGCAGTTGTTTCCCCGGCTGCGCACGCGGGGGCAGTTGTTTCCCCGGCTGCGCACGCGGGGGAAGTTGTTTCCCCGGCTGCGCACGCGGGGGAAGTTGTTTCCCCGGCTGTGCACAAGGGGGAAGTTGTTTCCCCGGCTGCGCAGTTATTTCTCCGCCTGCGCACACGGGGGCAGTTCTTTCTCCGGCTGCATTGGGCTCTAGCACAGTCGCTCTGGGCTTGTTATACTGTTTTGGTGATATAGAGGGAGGTGTGCGCCGGGCACAGCCTTGTACTGTCCTGCCACTCGCGCTCATCAGTACCTCTGTATTTCAGGTATCGCCCGTATAGTGGAGACTCATCAGCCCATTCTGGAGACCTACTACGGACCCGGCCGCCTCTACATGCTTATTAAACACCTGCAGGCTGAGTGTGACCGACAGGTGGAGAAAGTGGTGGATAAGTTTGTACAGCAGAGAGACTACCTGAGGAAGGTGAGGTGTGGTCCCCGGTTGTGAGGAGGGTCTCGGCTGTGAGTTGATTACTGGGGGTGATGATGTGTGTGATTCACGGTGTGACCTCTCTTCCTGTAGTTCCAACGGGTGCAGAGCTGCATCATCCGAGCTTCATCCTCTGACAAGATCGAGCCACGGTGAGTGTTTGTCAGGTGTTGGAGTCTGACCCTCCAATCCTCAAGATGAAGTGATTGTAGTGTGTTGTGTAATATACAGGGACCTGGATCCCATCCTGGCTGAGGTGACTCTGATGAGCGCGCGGACAGAGCTCTACCTCCGCTTCATTAAACGCCGCATCACGTCAGATTTTGAGGTTGGAGACTCCATGGCAGCGGAGGACGTAAAACAAGGTCAAGTCACAATTCAGCTCAATGTCTGGGGTGTAACGCTGTGTTCACATTTCCATCCGGGATCCCTGTTGGGTTTTCTTAATTTGCAGCATTATATTTGGCTCTGATTCTGTACATTTCCCATTATTAGCTCTGGGTCCATTATATGGTGTATCCAGAACCACATTATAACTCCTGCAGTAGGCGGAAACCGTGACACCAGTGTGAACATAGATGAAGCCCCAAATATCAGGAGATGGAGTGGATGGTGCTGACCTCAGTAAAATCACTCCTATCCTCAGTGCCGTTACTCCTGGGCTCGGCGCTGTCACTGTCGACCTTGTCACTCCTGGTCTCGGCGCTGTCACTGTCGACCTCATCACTTCCGGCCTTGAGGCTGTGACTGTCGACCTAGTCATTCCCGGCCTCGGCGCTGTCACTGTCTGCCTTGTTGCTCCTGGCCTCCACGCTAACACTCTCAGCCTTGGCGCTGTCACTGTCTGCCTTGTTTCTCCCGGCCTCAGTGCTGTCACTGTCTGCCTTGTCGCTCCTAGCCTCCGCGCTGTCATTATTGAACTTGTCACTCCCAGCCTCGGCGCTGTCACTGTCTGCCTTGTCACTCCCGGCCTCGGCACGGTCACTGTCTGCCTCGTTCCCAACCTCCGTGCTGTCACTCTCGGCTTCGACACTCCCAGCCTCAAAGCTGTCACTGTCAACCTCATCACTCCCAGCTTCGGCGCTGTTGAGCTCATCAGTCCCGGCCTCGACGCCGTCAACCTAGTCGCTCCTGTGCTCATCACTCCCGGCCTCGACACCGTTGACCTCTGTCGCTCCCAGCCTCGGCACTGTCATTCTGTCATTCTCAGCCTCACCATTTTGATTCTTTCTTCCAGAACATCAGCAGAACCTGGACAAGTTGCTGAAGCATTGCCTCCTGAGCCGCTCCTTGCAGGAGCTGATTGGATACTACATCACCATGGAGGAATACTACATGAGGGAGTCCGTCAACAAGGTACGTGCCGACACCCGGGAGGAATAAGGGAGGCTGCCCTATGGATATAGGGGATGTTACGGAGGAGTGGACTGGCCTGCTGGGAGCACTGGTGCCGCTGGGAATGAGCTGAGGCCTGTACGATGCTGTGTAATGGGAGGCCGTGCTTTACTCCGTGTGTAGGCAGTGGCCATGGACACGTGCGAGCGGGGACAGCTGATTTCCAGCATGGTGGATGACGTGTTCTACATAGTGAAAAAATGCATCGGGCGGGCGCTGTCCAGCTCCAGTACTGATTGTCTCTGCGCCATGATTAACCTGTCGACAACCATGATGGAGTCTGACTTCAGGTGAGTGTAGGGACATTAATGCCGTGATCCAATTCGTGCATTGTGGGGTCTGATTGCCCTCATGTCAGGAGTCTGCCATCGATTGCAGGGAGGTCCTGTGTAACAAGCTGCGGATGGGCTTCCCGGCCACCACCTTACAGGACATCCAGCGCGGCGTGACCAGCGCCGTCAGCATCGTGCACAGCAGCCTGCAGCAGGGCAAGTTTGATACCAAGGGCATCGAGAGTAACGATGAGGCCAAGATGTCCTTCCTGGTACGACACTGAATCTGGGGGATGGGATCCGCCATTGTCACTGCTCAGTCTTGTTGTCTTTTCCAGGTCAGTCTGAACAATGTGGAAGTTTGCAGCGAGAACATTATGACCCTAAAGAAGAATCTGGAGGTAAGAGGACGGGTGATACACGGGGGCCAGGGTGGGTTATAGACTGGGGCCAGGGAGGGTGTGGCCGGCGGGAAAGACAGCTGTAGCCTATACCTTCTACAACCGGCAGCCATTGTCTCTATCCCTCACACCGGCTCAGGCTGTGCAGGAGGGCTGCGGGACGCACAGGGGGCTCATCACCCACCTGCTGTATAGCGGGCGGCCAGCCCAACGTTCTGTGCAGTGATCCATGTGATTATATATCAGTCCCGTAAGGCTGTAGTGACGTGTGCCCCTCACTGCGTCCCCCCGTGATACCAGTAAATGTTCCACCATGTTCCAGAATGACTGCAGGAAACTGTTTAGTCAGGACCTTGGAGGAGACCAAGCGAAAGCGAAGATTGAAAGCTGCCTCTCCGATTTGGCCTCTGTATCAAACAAATTCCGAGACCTCCTGCAGGTGAGTGCGGGGGTCCTGGTGGACAGGCAACGCCAGGGGGGCAGTGACATTTCTCCATTTCTCCTGGATAGGAAGGTCTGGGGGAGCTGAACACTACGGCCATTAAACCGCAAGCAAAGCCGTGGATTAACCTCTTCCTGTCGGTGTCCCACAACATTGAGGAGGTGAGAATATAGAGACTGGGGGGGACACGAGATTGACCATTGAAGTGAATCATCCCTTACCCTTCTTTTTCCCAGGAGGAATTTAATGACTATGAAGCCAACGACCCCTGGGTGCAGCAGTTTATTGTGAATCTGGAGCAGCTGATGGCGGAGTTTAAGGTGGGCGCTCCTCGTGCTGCTGGGCTGGACCCTGCACCTGTCGAGTGCTTGTAGAGTAGGGTTATTGAGCAGTGTGTATCGCCCTGTAGGTCGGCCTCTCGCCCGTCAGCTATGAGAATCTCACCAGTCTGCTCACCAGTCTGATAGCCTTGGAGCTGGAGAAGGTGGTTTTAAAATCCACATTCAGCAGGGTAAGATGGATGCCGAATGCCTGCGCTCCCCTATAGATACACCCATAGTCCTCATGGTTGTCACACATGGGGGTCCTCTCCGGCTAACTGCTCCTCTCTCCGCACAGCTCGGTGGGCTGCAGTTTGACAAGGAGCTGCGCTCTCTAATCGCTTACCTGACCACGGTTACAACATGGACCATCCGGGATAAATTTGCTCGCTTGTCCCAAATGGCAACGATTCTGAACCTGGAGCGGGTAAGTGGCAATGTGAGGCGGCCTGTGCTGGCCCATCCGGGCCGTGTCCTCACCACTCACACTCTCCATGTTCACAGGTGACGGAAATCCTGGATTACTGGGGTCCAAACTCAGGCCCACTGACGTGGCGCCTCACACCCGCTGAGGTCCGCCAGGTGCTTGCCTTACGTATGGACTTCCGCAGTGAAGACATTAAACGCTTGCGGCTGTAACGTTGAACTTGTGTATGGCCTGTGCGGAGCATCCTCATGGTCAGGCATGGTAGACTGGAGGCGCGTAAATGTCAGGGGGACACATGGTGATGGCACTTTATAACACAAATTCTGGGACATTTATTGATTAGGTAAGAAAATATAATCTACAGGACAGGTCTAAAAAGAGCTGAGGAGGAATCAGCAGCCCCCACCAGGGTAACGCTGCCCCTCAACTCCCTGCAGAGGGAGCAGCTTTCACCTTCATTGTCTCAATAAATCTCTACAACATCCACGTGACTTGTCCCGTCAGTACATGGCGCCATATCGGGTGACTAACGCAATGATTTCAGCTGGGCACAGGATCCGACCTGGGGCTGATGTGTCCCAGGACGATGCCCCACACTCCTCTGGGCCCCCGCTGCGCTCACATGCCTTAATCAGACTCCAGCCAGACCGTGACAGTCTCTGTGTCCACTTGTACCCTGTGGACGCTGCATCTCTCCAGGCCCTAGAAAACAGAAGAGGCGACCATGGCTATAAGCAGAGCTCAGGGCCAGATTTAGGGGTGACCCCAGAGGTATCTGCACACTCCAGCAGACAGACCACCTGCTCCCGCCCTGGTGGGGGACGCCTCGTACCTGAGTGCTCTCCAGCAAGTTCTGCAGGATGTCTCTCTGGTTTGGCCTTTTGGCCAGTATGTAGAGATAGCCGCCTCCACCTGCCCCTGCCAGGCTCTGCCCATGCACATGCGCCTCTAACGTGTCCATTATCCGCCGTACCGCCAGGGGCTCACAGCCGGGGGCCATGCACTTCTTCTGGCGCCAGTATGTGGAGAGACAGCATCCAAGCAGCTGCAAGTCCCCTGCAGACAGACAGATCCCGTGTTATTCTGCAGCCGCTGTATGTCAGTCATTATAAGGCCAGGGTCACACTAGCGTATGGCATTGGATGTGAGAGCATAGGATGCGATATGTATGACCCTCGACTCCTGCTCTGCTCCGATCGGGCGCAGAGTGTCATGCGACTGCTCCGAGCCTCTCGCACAGGGTCAGCGTATATCGCACAGCACTCGGATGATATCCGAGTGATGTGCGCTGTGTCACTCGCACCCATATAAGTCTAGCTGAGACTCGGCCGAATCTCGGTGCTAACTGCAACATGCTGCGATTTCTCCCTCACATAGAATATGGCCGAGGAAAGAAAACGGTGATGGGACCTGCCCCATAGATTAACAGTGGTCTGAGTGCTGTGCAGGTTTTATCGGATATCACTCGTCCGTACTCAACGCAAGTGTGACCCCGGCCTAAGCAGTATAATGGTTATCCCCTGCTCTCACCTCTGCGGAAGGACTCTGCACAGAGCTCGGCCGTGGTCACCAGGGCGTCCACGTTCTGCAGAATGGCAGGGAGGCGAGCGTACCAATTGCGGAGCACATCCTGAGGGGGACACAGATCTCACTTCCCACCCATCACCGCTGCCCCTGACAGGCGAGTGGCACAGACACGAGAATCGCTCACCTGCAGCAGGTTGCGGGCCAGACGCGTTTTTCCCGTATACACAAGCAGAAGATGTTGATTTATCGTCTCCAAAAACCCATCAGCTACCTGAATCCGCTCGACCTTTACATGGAGAGGAAGTTCTGGAGCTGAGCGGCCGATCTTCACTCCTGGAATCAATCCTCCAACCTGGTCCTGCCAGCCGCCACCTGACGGCGAGGGCACGAGGAAGGGGACGGCATTATCCTACACGAGCCACAAATCCGGGGTACACATGCACAACGGCGGACGTACCTGTGGTGAGCACCTGCTCCAGATGGAGAACAGCATGGATCAGGGATTCTGCATCCACCGACCGCCCAGAAGCCTCGTACAGCACGGCCATTACTGCCCCGGCCAGGATGCTGCTCGTGCCTGCAGGAGATGAGCGTTAACACTGCGGTGTCCTGCACACTTACAGCTTATAGGGTGGGCTCTGGGGATGTCTGAACCTGACAGGTGCGCTCTGCGGGGGTGGCTGCAACCTGACGGGAGTACAATGCGGGGGTGGCTGTGACTCCACAGGTGGGATCTGAAGGGACGGCTTCAGCTCGATGGGTGGGCTCTGCAGGGGCAGCTGTAGCCCCAAGGGTGGGCTTTGCGGGGGGCTGCATTCTACGAAGCCTGCACACCACGAGGGCGCTTCCTCGTGATATACACTACCGTTCAAAAGTTTAGGGTCACTTAGAAATTTCCTTATTTTTGATAGAAGTTTTTTCCAATGAAGCTAACATAAAAATGATTCAGAAACACACTCTATACATTGTGAATGTGGTAAATGACTATTCTAGCTGCAAACGTCTGGTATATAAGGCAATATCTTCATAGCTGTATAGAGGCCCATTTCCATCAACCATCACTCCAGTGTTCTTATGGTACTTTGTGTTTGCTAACTGTGCAAGAAGGCTAATGGATGAATACCCTTGAAAACCCTTGTGCAAGTATGTTAGCACAGCTGAAAACAGTTTGGCTGATTACAGAAGCTGTAAATGTGACCTTCCTTTGAGCTAGTAGAGAATTTGGAGCATTACACTTGTTGGTTCCATTAAACTTTCAAAATGGCCAGAAAAAAAGAACTTTCATGTGAAACTCGACAGTCTATTCTTCTTCTTAGAAATGAAGGCTATTCCATGTGAGAAATTGCCAAGAAACTGAAGATTTCCTACAACGGCGTGTACGGCTTCCATCAGAGGAGAGCACAAACAGGCTCTAACCAGAGTAGAAAGAGAAGTGGGAGGCCCCGCTGCACAACTGAGCAACAAGACAAGTACATTAGAGTCTGTAGTTTGAGAACTCGACGCCTCACAGGTCCTCAACTGGCAGCTTCATTAAATAGTACACTCAAAACGCCAGCGTCAATGTCTACAGTGAAGAGGCGACTCCGGGATGCTGGCCTTCAGGGCAGAGTGGCAAAGAAAAAGTCATATCTGAGACTGGCTAATAAAAGGAAAAGATTAATATGGGCAAAAGAACACAGACATTGGACAAAGGAAGATTGGAAAAAAAGTGTTATGGACAGACGAACCCAAGTTTTAGGTGTTTGGATCACACAGAACATTTGTGAGACACAGAACAACTGAAAAGATGGAGTGGCCAGCGCAGTCACCAGATCTCAGCCCCACTGAGCTGCTGTGGGAGCAGCTTGACCCTATGGTGCAAAAAGTGCCCATCAAGCCAAACCGACATGTGGGAGGGGCTTCTGGAAGCATGGGGTGAGATTTCTCCAGATTACCGCAGCAGATTAACTGCTAGAATGCCGAAGGTCTGCAATGCTGGAATTGCTGCAAAGGAGCATTCTGTGACGAAAGGAAAGTTTGAAGGAGAAAATTATTATTTCAAGTAAAAATCTTTTTTTCGAACCTTGTCAATGTCTGGACGAGATTTTACATTCATTTGGCAACTCATCTGATTGATAAAAGTTTTCATGGGTGACCCCAAACTTTTGACTGGTAGTGTATCTCATACCCAGATGTCCTAAGAATTGCAGTGAAAGATCACTCTGAATAGTTCTCATTTACCCAGACCGGATCCGTGGGGGAGATCAGACCACGTCTGCAGCTCAAACCCGCCACGATAGCGCACAGCGAGTTGTTCAGACAAGGACTTGTCGCCTGTCAGCTCCACCGTCCTCGAGCAGATGAATGCGGCTTTCAGTAATGCTCCTTAGGAGACAGAGACAATATGGCGTCATATGACGACGAGGGCCGATGTCGGCACTGACAAGCGTCTGCTCCTGGTCACCTGGTGCCTGCGGCTGGCAGTAATCCTGTAGATCATCGAGGCTTCCGCAAGTCAGCTGCAGATGGATTTCCGCTCCTGCAGGGCCGCTCTTACTGTACAGACGCAGCACGGGCTCCGGTATCCGTCGAGCTCGGGCACCAATTGGCCTCTTACCATCCACCAGCACAGCCACATTGACCACCGCACCACCATGCTCATATGTGATGGGAGGAGTGTCGCTCCAGCCTCCTGCCAATAAGCGGCTGCCATGTCACAAGTGCCGCGCTATGTACGAGAAAGAGTACGGGGGCTGATAGCACTGAGTATGGGGGACACTCCTGTAACTTACCAGACATATCGATGCGCGCCGGACACTCTGCAGTCACCCACCGGCCCTGAGGCGGAAGCTCCTTATCAACAATAGATACAAACATGAAGGAAGACATCACCGCTCTGCGAATTAGGATCTGCTCTGCGCCTTCATAATGTCGGGCAGCGCGGATCAGCAGCGCAGGTCTGGAGGGGGAATCGAGAAAGGCAGGAGTGTCAGGGCCGAGCCTGAGGGCAAGACGGGGCCGAACCCAAGAATATCTTTGGTGTTTTGCTTTTTCCTCACACCACGGTAATGCACCTTCATAACAAGGTCACCTTTGCAGCCACCGCTCCCGCTCTTCAGCCAGCAGCTTCACACCTTGCGTCACGTTGCCTTCTTCCAGCAGCCGGTAGGCAGGAGCCCAGGCCTTGTTAGCTGCTGGCCCGCTCCTAAGTCCTCCTTCCCTGCCAGCCATACAGCCCAGGAGGTCGGCCACACATGCGAGAGTCCGTGCTGCAACCCCAGCGTCATCAGTCGTGGCAGCCACTGTGTAACAACAAGAAACCTGATTATTCTGGTGGCACGGTACGCAGTTGTACCAAGCTGGTCAGGTGGCTCGGCGCGCAGTTGCACCCAGCTGGTCTGGCGCGCAGTTGCAGCGGCTGGCCTAGCGGCCCCGACGCTCAGATACACCGGCTAGCCTAGCGGCCCGGCGTGCAGTTGCTCCCTTACATGGTATGTGTTACTAGGGATCTCTGACTGCTTGGATCTCATCTGATGAATTTTATGGGTGGACGTGGTCACGCTCTGCCAATTTTGGAGGAGCTGATACAAACTGGTGTGAAAACTACCTATTGTGCAACAATTTTGTGACTTTTAACATTTATTATGGAAGTTTTTGCCGAAAAAACTTTGGTAAATGATGTCAGGACTCGAACCCCGCGACCCCTGTGCACCAGGCAGAAGCTCTAATGCTATTTAGATTGTGAGCCCCATCGGGGACAGCGATGATGATGTGTGCAACCTGTAAAGCGCTGCGGAATACGTTAGCGCTATATAAAAATAAAGATTATTGAGCTATTCAGACAGTTCCCTGCTAATCCAGATTCCTATACCGGTGTCTTTTCCTGGGAGGTTCGGCCCTACGGTGGTCCTGTTTGACCACCATATATAAACCTGGCCTGGCACTTCCCTCCTGACGAGGTTACTCGCCTCTCATCTGGCTCTCTCACCCGCTGCCCTCCATTACCATACCACCATTCCCAGACTCTGCTGTCCCTAGTGGTTGAAGTTGTAAAAACTCCAATTCAGATCAGATTATAACAAACCAGCGGCACAATGCATTCCTCTCCTCTGTACCGTGGGGCTGGTGCAGTGATCTTACCAGTATCTAGGGTGTCTAGCAGCTGGAGGTGGGTGCCCTCCAGCACTGCCGCGCGGATGATGGGCATCACACTCCTCTCCTCCCTGCCACAAAGAATGCTCTGCACCTTGTCCTGGGCCTGGCTGAAGAACAGCTCTCTGCGAGCCTGCAGCGTCCTATCCTGGTCACGATGCTGCCGCATCTGCTGCCATGACATGCGCCAGGAGCTGCGCCACACCTGAAGTTGATGCTGCGTGCTTTGGTTCTTTGGACTGAGGAACCATAGGACAGCTCCCACCCCCAGGTTGTGAGAGGGGTGTAGGACCGGGAACAGGGGGGCAGATAACACGTTCCGTTCCTGGCTGCACCCATGGCCCCAGAGGTCGTTCACGCTGCAAGAAACAGAGCAGACGCTCAGCGTACAAGAGAAGATGTCACTGATACCGCAAGCTGCGCCCACCACTCACCAGATCCCCGTGTTCTCAAAGAAGTCACTCCAGGGCATATTGAGAAACGTGGCCGATTCGCCCTCATCCAGGAGCTGGAGCACACAACATGCACAGAACATCACTATACAGCGCTTCCTACACCTCCTCCCTCCAGCCGGCAAAGCACGTACCTCCAGCTGATCATCTGCGCCAAGGAGGCTGTACACCGTCAGTGGCAGGGACTGGACTCGGATGAAATGTGCTTGGAGAATAACGTCCTTCAGGTGATGGCCTTGAAGACCTAACGACGCCGAGTGGTCAATCCCAGTCAGGAGACACCCGCTGCCCACACACAGCGGACCCTGAGGACGGAAACATTCTCAAAAGGGTCTGAAGAAAGCGGGGTGAGGAGGTACCACAGGAGTGGCAGCGAGTAATACAGTCAAGATGACTGGAAGAGGGGCGGCGAGTGTCCACCACAAGAGGACGGGACGAGGGGCGGCGAGAGTCCGCCACAAGAGGACGGGACGAGGGGCGGCGAGAGTCCGCCACAAGAGGACGGGACGAGGGGCGGCGAGAGTCCGCCACAAGAGGACGGGACGAGGGGCGGCGAGAGTCCGCCACAAGAGGACGGGACGAGGGGCGGCGAGAGTCCGCCACACGAGGACGGGACGAGGGGCGGCGAGTGTCCGCCACACGTGGACGGGACGAGGGGTGGCGAGTGTCCGCTACACGACACGAGGACGGGACGAGGGGCGGCGAGTGTCCGCTACACGACACGAGGACGGGACGAGGGGCGGCGAGTGTCCGCCACACGAGGACGGGACGAGGGGCGGAGAGCGTCCGCCACACGAGGACGGGACGAGGGGCGGCGAGCGTCCGCCACACGAGGACGGGACGAGGGGCGGCGAGGGTCCGCCACACGAGGACGGGACGAGGGGCGGCGAGAGTCCGCCACAAGAGGACGGGACGAGGGGCGGCGAGAGTCCGCCACACGAGGACGGGACGAGGGGCGGCGAGTGTCCGCCACACGAGGACGGGACGAGGGGCGGCGAGTGTCCGCCACACGAGGACGGGACGAGGGGCGGCGAGTGTCCGCCTCACGAGGACGGGACGAGGGGCGGCGAGTGTCCGCCACACGTGGACGGGACGAGGGGCGGCGAGTGTCCGCCACACGTGGACGGGACGAGGGGCGGCGAGTGTCCGCTACACGACACGAGGACGGGACGAGGGGCGGCGAGTGTCCGCTACACGACACGAGGACGGGACGAGGGGCGGCGAGTGTCCGCTACACGACACGAGGACGGGACGAGGGGCGGCGAGTGTCCGCCACAAGAGGACGGGACGAGGGGCGGCGAGAGTCCGCCACAAGAGGACGGGACGAGGGGCGGCGAGAGTCCGCCACACGAGGACGGGACGAGGGGCGGCGAGAGTCCGCCACACGAGGACGGGACGAGGGGCGGCGAGAGTCCGCCACACGAGGACGGGACGAGGGGCGGCGAGTGTCCGCCACACGAGGACGGGACGAGGGGCGGCGAGAGTCCGCCACACGAGGACGGGACGAGGGGCGGCGAGAGTCCGCCACAAGAGGATGGGACGAGGGGCGGCGAGAGTCCGCCACACGAGGACGGGACGAGGGGCGGCGAGTGTCCGCCACACGAGGACGGGACGAGGGGCGGCGAGTGTCCGCCACACGAGGACGGGACGAGGGGCGGCGAGTGTCCGCCTCACGAGGACGGGACGAGGGGCGGCGAGTGTCCGCCACACGTGGACGGGACGAGGGGCGGCGAGTGTCCGCCACACGTGGACGGGACGAGGGGCGGCGAGGGTCCGCCACACGAGGACGGGACGAGGGGCGGCGAGCGTCCGCCACACGATGACGGGACGAGGGGCGGCGAGCGTCCGCCACACGAGGACGGGACGAGGGGCGGCGAGCGTCCGCCACACGAGGACGGGACGAGGGGCGGCGAGCGTCCGCCACACGAGGACGGGACGAGGGGCGGCGAGTACACGCCACATGGGATCTGGAGGACTGGTCAGAGTTGGCAAGACCAGAGGAGGGGTGGTGACTACCAGCTACACAAGAACCAGAGGACAGGACAAGAGCAGTTAGTGGCACCGCCATGAGGACTGGAGGATGGTGGTAAGAGTTGGTGGCTTGGATTCGCCACAGTCATGTGGTTTTACCTGTAGGTGACAGTTCTGGATCACGCTACCCCGGGAGATGGCTACTTCTCCGCGCAGGCGGCTGCTAATCACGCAGCTTCCGTCTTCCACCAGCTCAGGATGCTACAGACACAACACATGTAACACCGTTAGACGGCGCCACACAACACCGCCAGATGCAGCACCAGGGATACAGCTGCAGTTCTGCCATGTATCAGACAGAAGCTCCCCCATCATTGTACCGTAATCGAGGAGTGCGCCATGGTGCTGCGGTCGCCGCCCGCTGAGGCCGCTGTGACCAGATTAGCGATGTGATCTCGAGCTCGCAGGGACAGATACTCGTAGCTGCCATCTGGGATGTACACTGCAGATGGAAACAGGCCAGGATGTAACGTCACCTCCCAATGGTAAGGGGCACCTGTGCGGCCGCTCCTGGTACTGATGTGCGGCATGTCCGTATCTTCCACCTACCCAGACTCAGCGGGAGGTCGTGCAGCTCCTTCCACAGGATGGAACGCGCATTTCTTAACTTCTGGCTGATGTGATGGTCGCCGCTCAGGAATGTCTCCTCGCTGACATCGCGGCACATGCTCATCAGAACGTCGAGGAACAGAGACACCTAGGAAAGCACGTCACGGTCAGCACAGAGAGCGCCGGGGCCCGATACACAAAATCCAGAGAATCCCCCCACCCCCCGCTCACCTCCAGGGGCTCCGCGCCAGAGTCCAGACCCTGATACGTGCAGCCGTCCAGGGGAGAAGCAGCGAGAGCACAGAGGAAACGCTCCGCTGTCTCTGTGGACAGGAAGACGATGCCGGAGACCTTGGAGAGGACACAGTGAATGAGAAGACAGATGGAGGCGAAAGAGACAGGCCTGTGATCTAGGAAAGGAGACAGTGAATAAGACAAGGGACGGCGCGAGAGAGACGAGGCCGGAGACCTAGGAAAGGAGACAGTGAATGAGAAGCGAGACGGAGGCAAGGCGAGGGAGAAAAAGAGAGACGGGGCGAGCGAGAGTGAACACAAAAGAGACTGAGAAGGGAGACATCTGGGACTGAAGGAATAAAGGTACAGTGCCTTGCGAAAGTATTTGGCCCCCTGGAACTTTTCAACCTTTTCCCACATATCCTGCTTCAAACATAAAGATACCAAATATAAATTTTTGGTGAAGAATCAACAAGTGGGACACAATTGTGAAGTTGAACGAAATTTATTGGTTATTTTACATTTTTGTGGAAATTCAAACACTGAAAAGTGGGGCGTGCAATATTATTCAGCCCCTGTAACTTAATGCTTTGTTGCGTCACCTTTTGCTGTGATTACAGCTGCAGTCTCTTGGGGTATGTCTCTATCAGTTCTGTACATCGAGAGACAAATTCTCGCCCATTCTTCCTTGGCAAACAGCTCGAGCTCAATGAGGTTGGATGGAGATGGTTTGTGAACAGCAGTTTTCAGCTCTTTCCACAGATTCTCGATTGGATTCAGGTCTGGACTGTGACTTGGCCATTCTAACACCTGGAGACGTTTATTTGGGAACCATTCCATTGTAGATTTTGCTTTATGTTTGGGATCATTGTCTTGTTGGAAGACAAATCTCCGTCCCAGTCTCAGGTTTTTTGCAGACTCCAACAGGTTTTCTTCAAGAATGGTCTTGTATTTGGCTCCATCCATCTTCCCTGTCCCTGCTGAAAAAAAAGCAGGCCCAAACCATGATCCTGCCACCACCATGTTTGACAGTGGGGGTGGTGTGTTCAGGGTGATGAGCTGTGTTACCTTTATGCCAAACATATCGTTTGGCATTGTTGCCAAAAAGTTCGATTTTGGTTTCATTTGACCAGAGCACCTTCTTCCACATGTTTGGTGTCTCCCAGGTGGCTTGTTGCAAACTTTAAACAACACTTTTTATGGATATCTTTGAGAAATGGCTTTCTTCTTGCCACTCTTCCATAAAGGCCAGATTTGTGCAGTGTACGACTGATTGTTGTCCTATGGACAGCCTGTCCCACCTCAGCTGTAGATCTCTGCAGTTCATCCAGAGTGATCATGGGCCTCTTGGCTGCATCTCTGATCAGTCTTCTCCTTGTTTGAGATGAAAGTTTAGAGGGATGGCCGGGTCTTGGTAGATTTGCAGTGGTATCATACTCCTTCCATTTCAATATAATCACTTGCACAGTGCTCTTGGGATATTTAAAGTTTTGGAAATCATTTTGTATCCAAATCCAGCTTTAAACTTCTCCACAACAGTATCACGGACCTGCCTGTTGTGATCATTGGTCTTCATGATGCTCTCTGTGCTTCACACAGAACCCTGAGACTATCACAGAGCAGGTGGGGGGCGGAGCCTGAACGTTGGTGGAGCAAGAAGCAGGAAACCTGAGCTCCCGGACAAATGCACCAAAAGGGGCTCTAATATCACCAGAGCCTTCTTTTTATACCATCCCCGCATTACAACCCAAACCAGGACCCCACTGGATCGCATAGACCCTGGGTGGCAAGTCACGTTCGGGATAAAGAAGGGATTCATATAACTGTGGCCCTGCAGGCGGGAGATTGCCGGAGTGGCGGAAGGATATACTGCTAACAGCACCATCGCCTCGGGTAGAGGACTTCACCCCTGACCCAAGGCTGTCAGATAAGAGAGACCCCGGAGCTAACCCTCCCCTGCAAATAAGGTACCATTGCGAAACCCCCTGACCAGGACACATAAAATCGCTACTATTCTCATAGCTGGGGGACGGCTACAGAGAGTGTGTATCACGCCGCAGCATTGAAAATAGTCCCGTCGGGCTTGCAGAAGACACGCGGCCCGGGACCTAGAATAGACGTGCAGCGGCACGCTTCAGCCTCCTCCCCTCTCTGCAGTCAGTGAGAGAGATCTGAGGAATTCAAGCGTCTCCTGGAGCTGAGGTAACATTGAAATAACAGAAGCAAGGTGACGGAGTGTCTTAAGCAGAGGGGTCTGATTCAGGGGACAGAGGACCAGGAGAGCATGGTCATTCTCCCTAACTCCGTAGCAATAAAGGAGATAATCAATTAATCAAGTGGGGGCCTGAGACTGTCTGACCCGAGGGGTGCGAGGAGAGAAGGGAGTAATATAAGGAGCCTTAGATCTGTATTAAGCGCTCCCCCCCCACCAGTGCTGTCCCTACATCTTTCATCCCCCCCTTATTTGCTTTCTAATTGACCCATGTTATACCTAGCTGTACGAATATAAGAGAGGATTCTCTGGAAAACCAGCAGAAAGTGGTTATAGACTGCCATCTAGTGACCAGAGCCAGAACGACATCTCTTTCCATTGTTTATCACTTATAAGATTGGGCATAAAATGGAACATTAGCTAAATTCATAGCCAGCGAGAGGAATTCTAATCTTCAAACTGCTCTATTCTTCTCTGCTTTAGATAACTGCAAAAATGGGGAGATCCAGCGTAAAAACGCAAAAAAGCATGCCCAAACCTACAAAGTCCACTACGCAAACAGACATGGATGACTTTCTTACAAAACAAACGGTTCCGTCAGATTCTCTTAAACCATCCAAGCTTCGTGATTTGACCTCATTAGGAGATTCAGATTCTGAACCGGAGAGTGACTCTGACACGGGCAGCACAGCGAGAGAGGCCTTAGTCACTCGTTCGTTCATCAAACGTATATTGTCTAAAGCTCTTGAGCCAATAGGACAAGAACTTGCAGAGATAAAACACGACCTAAAACTTCAAGGCCACAGACTTGAGACATTGGAAAATTCGCAAGTTGCCATGACGCAAAGTTCGAACGCTGTACTAGACTCTTTAAAAGTCCATGAAATCCAACTACATACAATTCACACGGTGCTAGAAGATCATGAGAACAGAGAACGTCGTAACAACATAAGAGTTAAAGGCCTTTCTGAAACGGTGGCCGTTGAGGCGTTATGGAAAGCAACACAAGAGATATTCAAAGAACTACTTAATGAATCAGATCCGCAGGAAATTGAACTGGTGAGAGTACACAGAGCATTGCGTCCGAGGCCTTCTCAAGGGGAAACTCCACGAGATGTGATCTGTCGCTTCCTCGATTATCGAGCAAAAGACTTAGTTCTTCGCAGAGCGCGGGAGGCGCAGGAGATCTCGTATGAAGGCTCACAAATTAAACTTTTCCAGGATTTATCGGCCAGCACTCTCAGGAAGCGGAGGATCTTGAAACCGTTCACTGAAGCATTGATAAAAAAAGGCGTCCGTTTTAGATGGTTGTTCCCGTTTGGAGTACATATCACAAATGGAGAAAAAGGTATCTCAGCAAGAACATCACAAGACATCAAAGAGGCATGTGAGTCCTTGGGGATTGAGCTGGAGGCCTACCCGGATCTGGAGTCCTTCCATTCGGCGACCCTATTGCATCCGCTGCCAGATGACCCGGCGTGGCAGATAGCCCTGACGCCAAAATCACAAAGGCTGAAAAGGAAGCTGACAAAGACCTCGCTTCCTAAGGACTCCAGAGACAATACTTGATCTTTGGGTTAGACCCAGATTTTGCAGTTAAGTTTTTCTTGGTGTCTACCCCAGTTGGGGTATTGAATGTGGTTGAAGCAAATCTGATGGGGTTGGCGTGCTTTTCCAAATATGGGTAAGCACTGCTGCCACATCTATCCAATAATTCGTTGTAAGGTTTCAACCTAGATTTAGTTACAGCCCAAACTGGGCATTCTCCTAGAATGGAGCATTTCATATTTCATATTTAGTTTATAGGCTGATTGGAATTTTCCTCAAGCTGGCATTCTATGAAACAATGTCAGTAGGTAACTATGGTACGTTGGCATATTGGTCAATGATATTGTGCAACTTAATAACATGGATAATGTTAATATTGTGTTCTCCCCCTCTTTACCTTTCTGTTTTCTCTACCCTTTTCTTTCTTTCGTCTGGTCTACTTGTCCTAGACCCCCTCCCCACACCTATAGGCACAAGGATTCGTCTCCGTCGTGAGCTGCAAGGATGCTGCTGTGTACAGAAACATGATGGATTCGGATAAGGTACACACATTCATCTCTTTTAACGCACATGGGCTGAACTCTCCAAACACTAGACGCCACACATTACAACTATTCAAAAAACAGCAGGCAGCAGTATTGCTTATTCAGGAAACGCACTTCAAACCGGATAAATTGCCCTCCTTTGAAAGCTCGATTTATGATAAATGGTTTCATGCGACAACCACCCAGTCCGGTTCCAGAGGAGTGTCAATAGCAGTGGCAAGGGGAGTGCCCTTCCAGCTAAGAGAAACTATGGCGGACCCTCAGGGTCGTTACATCTTTGTCAAAGGTCTACTAAACGGTGCCCTGGTAACATTGTGCAGTTTATACGCACCAAATAAAAAACTATTGAGATGGGTACTCTCAACACTGAAAAAAATTGATGGCTTTAGAGAGGGTGCATTGATAGTGGGTGGGGACTTGAATGTTGCATTAGAGCCTTTGCTAGACACGACTAAACAGAAAAGTTCGCTCTCACCTAAAGATCTTTACAGAATAAAGTCACAACTGGGATCTCTACAATTGATTGACACATGGAGATATCTAAACCCCTCTGACCGAGACTACACCTTCTACTCCCACCCTCATAAATCTTACCACCGTTTAGACTATATTTTTATATCCAGTAAAATGCTTGCCAATATACAACAGGCGAAAATAATTCCGAATATTTATTCCGATCACTCTTCGGTTTTGTTAAAATTCTCATTATCTAAAGCCTTTCCCCGACATAGAGTATGGCGGCTCAATGAGTCAGTACTTGGAAGTACCGAGGTACAGACACGTATAAACAAAGTGCTCTCCCAATATTTTGAGCAAAATGCTTCACCAGAAATTTCCTCACAGATACTATGGGAAGCACATAAGTCAGTTGTCAGAGGGGAGTTGATATCTATCACTTCCTTTCTAAATAAACTGCAACAAAAAGAAATCCAGGATCTTTATGATAGTATATCACAGCTGGAGCTTACACATAAACATAAAATAGATCAACATAGCTTAGAGAAGCTGCAACAAAAAAGACAGCAACTTAAAGACATATTAAACTCGAGATCTGCTAAGCTATATGCAACATGGAAAAACAGAATGTACGTCCATGGAGACAAAGCATCCAAATTAATGTTATCGCAACTAAGGAAGCGGCAGTCACGTACGCTGATTAACTCAATTAAGAATGAACAAGGGTTCAGCTCGCAAGCTCCTGAGCACATGGAGCGGGCATTCCTTGACTACTATAAGAAATTATATAATCTCCGTCCGGAAGATAACGCCGATTCCGCACTTAAAAGAAGCATGGACACTAGGTCCTTCCTAAGCACTTTAGATCTGCCTGTCTTGTCTGATTCCCAAAAACAATATCTTACTAGACCTTTTTCACTGGGGGAGTTGCAGTCCGCCCTGTCAAAGTGCCCGAAGGGGAAAGCGCCCGGTCCAGATGGATTCTCAGCACTTTACTATAAATCCTTCTCTGGCCTCCTACTCCCACATTTATTGAACGTTTGCAACGCAGTTTTACAAGGCCACCCATTGCCAAACCAAATGCTTACAGCCAGAATATCCCTAATACACAAAGAGGGGAAGGATCCTGAACAATGTAGTAGCTATAGGCCAATCTCTCTCCTTAATGTGGACCTAAAAATCCTAGCAGGGCTGATGGCAAAAAGAATGGCCAAGTCATTGCCAAATTTGATTTCCTTAAATCAGACCGGGTTTGTGGGTGGAAGGGAGGGAAGGGATAATGTCCATAAAGTATTGCACCTTCTTCAATACGCAAAAAATCGTAAACTACCATTGATGCTTCTTGGAACAGATGCAGAGAAGGCCTTTGACAGGGTGGACTGGGTATACCTACGGGAAGTGCTGATCAAGTTTGAAATACCCGAAGCGTTTATAGCAGCCGTAATGGCAATGTACGATAAGCCCACAGCACATATTAGGATTAACGATTTTACAACAGATGCATTTACTATAAAGAACGGAACAAGACAGGGCTGTCCCCTATCCCCGTTGTTATTTGTGCTAGCAATGGAACCTCTCTTAAAGGCCATACAAGTACATGAGGGAATAGAGGGTATTCGCATCAATAAGACACACTATAAAATAGCGGCATTTGCGGACGATCTTTTAGTCTTGATGACTAATCCTTTGCTGGGACTCCCAACATTGATGGCTCTTATAGATCAATATAGCAAAATTTCCAATTTTAAAGTAAATATGTCTAAGTCGGAAGCGCTAGACATACATATATCCCCGAATACCTTAGCTAAACTAAAAAGTACATACCCATTCACCTGGCCAAAACAATATATCAAATATTTAGGTGTAAAGATAGGAAGATCGGATAGAGACCTTTTTCAACAGAATATTCCCCCCCTAATTGCCTCAGTAGAAACCATCATGAAATCATGGAGGGACTCGTATGTGTCGTGGATGGGAAGGAAAAATTTACTGAAGAGCCTAATCTTACCCAAGTTTATATATATTTTCCAAATGCTCCCTATAACCATCCCCAAATCGTATCTTTTTAAAATTAATACATTATTCCGCAGATATGTTTGGAAAAAGCAAAAGCCCCGATTAGCATACAGGACATTAACATTAAACAAATCAAGGGGTGGGATGGGTGCACCAGACATAATGAGGTACTACCAAGCGACAATGCTTACCAGAGTGGTAGACCTGTTGCGGTCTCCTAACAATAAGCAGTGGATTGAGGTGGAGGAAGCCCTAGCACCTTATCCCCTGAGATCCATCCTTTTGGCATATCCTTGTAAAAACATAAACAAAAATCTACCTAATATACACACCAAAGCTACCTTAAAATTATGGAAGGGATTGGTGAAAACTCTAGTTCCCCCTTTGTCCCCCTTACTCAAGTTGGCAGATATAATGCCACACGCATCTTATTCCCGAGACAATGATGTAATCAAACCCGGTTCCCTGGCAAATGTAGCGGTTGATGACCTCTTGGCGGACGGGGCACTCCCCTCCTTGCAGGAACTGAAGAAGCAACCAGGGCTTTCCAACTTGACCTTTATACAATTCGGCTCTATAAGAGACTCCTTGGCACGGTATCTTTTAGGAGCAGACGTTACCCGCCCACTGACTGCATTTGAGACTCTCTGTGCAACAAAGGATAAACCCAAAAAGATAATGTCGTCTATTTACCAGATTTTAAATATAACTGACTGTTGTCTCAAAAGAGCTTATATAACACATTGGGAAAAGGATTTGGGATTCAAGTTTACCCCAAATCAAATATCACACATTTATAATTCATCTCATGGCCCATCACAATGTGTTAGAGCACAAGAGAATTCCTTTAAAATAGTCGCCAGATGGTATATTACACCACAGCAGAACACTTATTGGCGGACGGGGTCTTCTGCTAGATGCTGGAGATGCTGTGATTCGGAGGGAACATACTTACATATGTGGTGGTCCTGTCCACCCCTGCTGCAGTTCTGGCGACTAGTAGAGGATTATATCGGGGAAATTGTGGGCAAAAAGCTTACTTTGACTCCGGAGATAGTGCTTTTAAATTTTCTGTCACCGACTGGACATAAAAATACTGCTCTGTTGACTCAACACATTCTTTCAGCAGCGAAACTTTTGATACCTATGAACTGGAAGTCAACTACCATTCCATCTATATCCCAATTGCAAGAGAAGGTAGATATGCTATATCAAGTAGCCAAACTGGCTGCCTTGGTGAATGGCTCACTTTCAGCTTTTGAAAGAGTATGGCACCCATGGACCCGATTCAGATCCATTAGTAGAAGTTGATAAGGCTATGGTGGCCTCCTTGCTTGGCTTTATCAGAGTGGACGAAATCCTTGTTGCCTAGTGTTCCCCCCCCCCTCCCCTTATCTCCCTTATATTCCACCCCTATATCCCAACTTCTTCCTCTAATTACTTGACCTCCTGTCCCTTTACTCCCTATACTGTTTTTTTTTTCTCTTCTCTTTTCTTCTTTTTTGTTCTTCTTCATCTTTGTTTGAAATCATGGCATATGTGATGTAGCAGGGGCGTGTGGATGGGAAGAACCCAGATTTGAACCCAGATAATCCTGCTGCTGGAAGTTCCTTTAAGGCTGTTGGTGTCCTTAAACCTCTATATATCAATAGTTTTTGCCATGAATTGATATTTCAAACTATCTGTTTATCTCCCGAAAAGTGGAATTTGTAGGTTATATAATAATTTTGTAAGCTACCCTGTTGATTGCTTTCTTTCGGATGTAACTTGCAGATTTCAATAAATAAAACATTAAAACAAAACAAAACAGAGCAGGTGCATTTATACGGAGACTTGATTACACACAGGTGGATTATATTCATCATCATTAGTCATTTAGGACAACATTGGATCATTCACAGATCCACAATGACCTGCTGGAGGGAGTTTGCTGCACTGAAAGTAAAGGGGCTGAATAATATTGCACGCCCCACATTTCAGTTTTTGAATTTCCACAAAAATTTAAAATAACCAATAAATTTCGTTCAGCTTCACAATTGTGTCCCACTTGTTGTTGATTCTTCACCAGAAATTTACATTTGGTATCTTTATGTTTGAAGCATGATATGTGGGAAAAGGTTGAAAAGTTCCAGGGGGGCCGAATACTTTCGCAAGGCACTGTATCTGTCACTAAATATCGAGCATTCACAGGAAAAACTAAGACAGGCATATAGAAGACCGAATGAAAATGCCAGAGCGATGGCCAGGACAGAGGACTGGGGATAGCCGAGACCATGAGATAAGTAAGAGTCAACCGATGCCAAAGAGAGTGTTAGTGGCCGCCGCAATGAACAGGAGATGGCGCAGACACTACCAGTGGAACGTGCTGACCGTCCAGGAGACAGGCCCGGATCTGCTCGCTGGAGCCGCGGTAAACGATGTGCCTCACAATGCCCTGTAAGAATGAAGCGGACAGTGAGGTGCCGGCCAGAGACGGGCCACCGGACCACAGACGGGCCGTCTCCACCTACCTGCTCATCTGCCAGGTACACGCCGTGGTCCTTGGCATATTCTGGGGTTCCTGGCAGCGAGATGACACGAGCTCCCCTAAACTGCATCCAGTTAATTTCTATACACACAGGTCAGGTAAGGGAGAATGTCAGTAAGAAGGGTGCTGGATGGGGATGGAGGTCTGGGAGCCACGTTGGGGGCAGGACTCACGTGGCTTCGACAGAAGGGTCAGGGTCATGTCCGTACTACAGATCCAGACACCCGGAGGAGAGTCGGGACACAGCTATCGGGGCGGACAGATGAGAAGTCACACGTTACCAAGAAAGTCACCATTAACCAGACCCTGCTCCCCGAGCGAACAGTCCAGCAGTCAGACCTCGCGCCTCACCTGGTGCCTAAGTATGCTCAGCAGACTGTCCACGTTACAGGTGACAGCATCCACCGCCATCTGGGAATCCTCCACAGGAAGAGCCGTGAAACCTCGTCCACAGTCATCAAACAAGAAATCCCGACCCTGGAAGAAAAGGACGAGGTCTCCTCAGCCTCCGACCTCGGCCCCCCCAACCTCAGCCGCACATCCCCCCCCCCCCAACCTCAGCCGCACATCCCCACCCCCCAACCTCAGCCGCACATCCCCCCCCCAACCTCAGCCGCACATGGAAAGGACACCATTGTAGGCATTTACTACAGGCCGCCTGTGCAAGCTGAAGATATGGATGAACTCTTTATGCATCAAATGGCCAAGTTCTCCAAAAAATATGACATAGTTGTCATGGGAGATTTCAACTATCCAGACATTTGTTGGGAATCTCTCTCAGGCAAAACTAACAGGTCAAGGAAATTCTTATCCTCTCTTGCTGACAACTTTATCTTCCAAAAGGTAAAGGAGAAAACAAGGGGAACTGCTACCTTGGATCTAATCCTTATAAACAGGGAGGAAATGGTTGAGGAGGTAAAAGTGGCTGGGACCCTAGGAGGTAGCGACCATGCTATTTTAGAATTTTGGATAACTAGAGGCGGAAGACCTGTGAAGACTCAGATGTCAAGGTTAGATTTCAGAAAGGCAGATTTTAAGGGATTCAGAAAGAGAATTGGAGGGATCCAATGGCTGGATATCCTTAAAGACAAAAATGTCCAGGAAGGATGGGAAATCTTGAAAAATGAAATTCTCAAAGCACAGTTGTTAACAATTCCGAAAAGAGGGAAGAATAGGAAGCATTTAAGGAAACCAGGATGGATGAACACAGAACTTAAGCACATGCTAAAAAGGAAGCAAAAAATGTTTATAAAATGGAAAGAAGGAGGCATATCTAAAGAAGAATATAATGCTGTCTGCAGAACCTGCAAGGCACAAATCAGATTATCTAAAGCTGAAAATGAATTGAGGCTTGCAAGAGATGTCAAAAGCAATAATAAAGGATTTTGGGGATATGTCAAAAGTAAAAGAAAAGTCAAAGATGCTATAGGATTTTTACAGGATGAAAATGATGAAATGGTAAGACAGGATGTTGAGAAGGCTGAACTTTTAAATTCCTATTTTGCATCTGTTTTCTCTCAGAAAGGAAATGTAACATCAACTGTTATTCACTGTCCTATTAAGGGAATAGAAGAATCCAGGATATCTATAAACAGAAAGATAGTGAGGAAACACTTAGCTAACCTAAATGTATTCAAGTCTCCAGGTCCAGATGAATTACACCCCAGAGTACTGAAGGAGATAGCAGAAGAAATTTTTGAACCCCTCTCCATAATCTTTGAAAATTCTTGGAGAACAGGAGAAGTGCCAGAAGACTGGAGAAGAGCAAATGTTGTTCCTATCTTCAAAAATGGGAAGAAGGTGGACCCAGGCAACTATAGGCCGGTGAGTCTGACTTCTATACCAGGAAAGATCTTTGAACAAATTATTAAACAACATGTATGTCAATACCTGGATAAGAATGAAGTGATTAAACAGAGTCAGCATGGGTTTGTAACTAATAAGTCATGTCAGACTAATTTAATTTCCTTCTATGATGGTATTACTGATTGGGTGGATCAAGGAAATGCTGTAGATATAGTATATCTTGACTTCAGCAAAGCATTTGACAAAGTCTCTCATACAATCCTTATTGAAAAAATGACTAAGTATGGAATGGACAAGGCAACTGTTAGGTGGATTCATAACTGGCTTAGTGATCGGACCCAAAGAGTGGTCGTAAATGGCTGCACATCCAGTTGGAAGAATGTCTCAAGTGGGGTACCACAGGGCTCTGTCCTGGGCCCTGTATTGTTCAACATCTTTATCAACGATTTAGATGAAGGAATTGAGGGTAAACTGATTAAATTTGCTGATGACACAAAGCTAGGAGGGATAGCTAATACTAGAGAAGAGAGAGAGAGGATTCAAAAAGATTTAAATAAACTGGAGAAGTGGGCAGCAACTAACAGAATGGTTTTTAACAGGGAGAAATGCAAAGTACTACATCTGGGCAATAAAAATGAAAAAAGCATATATAGAATGGGAGGAATAGGGCTAAGTGACAGCACATGTGAAAAAGACTTGGGTATACTAATAGATCACAGACTGAATATGAGTCAACAGTGTGATGCAGCAGCAAAAAAGGCAAATGCAATTCTAGGATGTATTAACAGAAGCATACAGTCTAGATCACGTGAAGTCATTATTTCCCTCTACTCCTCTTTGGTCAGACCTCATCTGGAATACTGTGTCCAGTTTTGGGCACCACATTTTAAAAAAGACATCAACAAACTGGAGCAAGTTCAGAAAAGAGCGACCAGAATGGTGACCGGTCTGCAAACCCTGTCTTATGAGGAAAGGTTGCAGGATTTGGGAATGTTTAGTTTGCAAAAGAGAAGACTGAGAGGAGACTTAATAGCTGCCTACAAATATCTAAAGGGCTGTCACATTGTAGAAGGATCAACTTTATTCTCATTTGCACAAGGAAAGACTAGAAGCAATGGGATGAAGCTGAATGGGAGGAGACACAGATTAGATATTAGAAAAAACTTTTTGACAGTTAGAGTGATCAATGAGTGGAACAGGCTGCCACGAGAAGTGGTGAGTTCTCCTTCAATGGAAGTCTTCAAACAGAGGCTGGACAGACATCTAAGGCCTGTTTCACACTTCCGTTTTTTCAAATCCGTCAAAATCTGTTGGTTTCCGTAAAAAAACGGATCCGCCATTTTTTGCAGGATCCTTTTTTTGTCCTATAGACTTCCATTAGTGGTTACCGCGGATCCGTCAAAAAAACGGATCCGTTTTTTTAAAAACGGATCCGTTTGCATCAGTTTCCGTCAAAAAAACGGAAACGGATCCGTTTGGCGGACACAAAAACGGAAGTGTGAAACAGGCCTAACTGGGATGATTTAGCGAATCCTGCTTTGAGCAGGGGGTTGGACCAGATGGCCCAGGAGGTCCCTTCCAACTCTACGATTCTATGATTCTATCCCCCCCCCCAACCTCAGCCGCACATCCCCCCCCCCCAACCTCAGCCGCACATCCCCCCCCCAACCTCAGCCGCACATCCCCCCCCCAACCTCAGCCGCACATCCCCCCCCCCAACCTCAGCCGCACATCCCCCCCCCCAACCTCAGCCGCACATCCCCCCCCCAACCTCAGCCGCACATCCCTCCCCCCAACCTCAGCCGCACATCCCCCCCCCCAACCTCAGCCGCACATCCCCCCCCCAACCTCAGCCGCACATCCCCCCCCCAACCTCAGCCGCACATCCCCCCCCCAACCTCAGCCGCACATCCCCCCCCCAACCTCAGCCGCACATCCCCCCCCCAACCTCAGCCGCACATCCCCCCCCAACCTCAGCCGCACATTTCCCCCCCCAACCTCAGCCGCACATTCCCCCCCCCCAACCTCAGCCGCACATTCCCCCCCCCAACCTCAGCCGCACATTCCCCCCCAACCTCAGCCGCACCCCCCCCCCCAACCTCAGCCGCACCTCCCCCCCCCAACCTCAGCCGCACCTTCCCCCCCCAACCTCAGCCGCACCTTCCCCCCCCAACCTCAGCCGCACATTCCCCCCCCAACCTCAGCCGCACATTCCCCCCCCCAACCTCAGCCGCACATTCCCCCCCCCAACCTCAGCCGCACATTCCCCCCCCCCCCCCAACCTCAGCCGCACATTCCCCCCCCCCCCACCACCACCACTCACCGTGTGCAGGATGAGCAGCCGCGCTCCCTGGAGGACATCAGAGGAAACCACCTGCAAGGAGGCAACATCATAAAGACCCTCGACGTATCCACACAGGATGACTTCACAACGCTCCACCTCACCGTGTATCCAGCCCGGGCACTCAGATGCTCTGCAGCCACAAGGAGGGCGTTCAGGGTGGCCCCGCCACTTCCCACGTGAGCCTGAGGGTCTTCCACAGTCAGGATAAGTGTGTCAGATGGAAGAATCCCCCGACGCTGCCGGATCTCTAGCTCTAGAATACCAGTAATGGATAACAGTCAGAGTGACAGACAGTAATATGTAACAGTGTTATACTCCAGAGCTGCGCTCACTATTCTGCTGGTGCAGTGACTACATTTTAGTCCTCTGCTCTTACACAATGTTCTGCATCTCTTCGGTTACTTAAAAGCGGTAAGCCCACGAACAAAAGTTAATTTTATTCACTAGATCTTGGAATATTAATAATTTCCACAATTGGATGATAAATAAAATGTTCCTGTGCCGAGATAATCTTATACTCTGCCCCTGCTGTACTGTGTAATGGTCGTGCCTGACCATACAGGAACATGGTGTGATCGTACCACAGCTCCTGGGCAGGGGGAGCAATAGAGCGCTGCCGTTCTATCACGGGGGTCACAGCCGATTCTTATTTGAGATAAAACATTTCTTAATACCGGGCAGTGAGAGGTTTTATCTCTGTGACCCCCGCGATATAACGGCAGCTCTCTATTGCTCCCTCTGCCCAGGAGCTGTGGTACGATCACACCATGTTCCTGTATGGTCAGGCACGACCATTACACAGTACAGCAGGGGCAGAGTATAAGATTATCTCGGCACAGGAACATTTTATTTATCATCCAATTGTGGAAATTATTAATATTCCAAGATCTATTAATTAAAATGAACTTTTTGTTTGTGGGAAATTCCCTTTAAAGGGAACCTGTCACCGTGAACCTGCAATCCAAACTGCAGGCTCCATGTTACAGAACAGGAGGAGCTGGGCAGAGGGAGAGATCATCTCATGACACCAGATTCAGAATAACCTGTGTTTAACCATTTAACTTCTGCTCTTTTTGGGATGTTTGCTCCAGTGGGCGGTCCCATCGGTGACTGACAGCTGTAGAAGTGTGCATGCAGAGATAGCTGTCAGTCAATGATGGGACCGCCCACCGGACCAAACGTCCCAGAAAGAGCAGAGGTTAAATGGTTAATCACAGGTTATACTGTATCTGGTCACTCTAAGCTACATATTAATCCTCTCCACTCCATAACCTGCTGCCTGCGGAGTGGCCGGCATTATCAGGGTGACAGGTTATTATCATGGCAGTGATGAGCGACGGCCGACTGAGGAGGAAGCTGCTATCGAGTATTGAGGGGTCTCACCTCTATGGAAAGCCTGGACGCTGTCCTTGTGCTGACAGGTGAGAACCAAGACCGTCCAATCCGTGTTCACATCCATTCTGACCTCTGTCCACCTGAAGGGCAAAATGGAGGTCTGTTACACCCCCTATACTTATACCGCGGGGTCTGTTACACCCCCTATACTTATACCGCGGGGTCTGTTACACCCCCCCTATACTTATACCGCGGGGTCTGTTACACCCCCCTGTACTTATACCGCGGGGTCTGTTACACCCCCCTGTACTTATACCGCGGGGTCTGTTACACCCCCCTGTACTTATACCGCGGGGTCTGTTACACCCCCCTGTACTTATACCGCGGGGTCTGTTACACCCCCCTGTACTTATACCGCGGGGTCTGTTACACCCCCCTGTACTTATACCGCGGGGTCTGTTACACCCCCCTGTACTTATACCGCGGGGTCTGTTACACCCCCTATACTTATACCGCGGGGTCTGTTACACCCCCCTATACTTATACCGCGGGGTCTGTTACACCCCCTATACTTATACCGCGGGGTCTGTTACACCCCCCTATACTTATACCGCGAGGTCTGTTACACCCCCCCTATACTTATACCGCGGGGTCTGTTACACCCCCCCTATACTTATACCGCGGGGTCTGTTACACCCCCCTGTACTTATACCGCGGGGTCTGTTACACCCCCCTGTACTTATACCGCGGGGTCTGTTACACCCCCCCTATACTTATACCGCGGGGTCTGTTACACCCCCCCTATACTTATACCGCGGGGTCTGTTACACCCCCCCTATACTTATACCGCGGGGTCTGTTACACCTCCCTATACTTATACCGCGGGGTCTGTTACACCCCCCTATACTTATACCGCGGGGTCTGTTACACCCCCCCTATACTTATACCGCGGGGTCTGTTACACCCCCTATACTTATACCGCGGGGTCTGTTACACCCCCCTATACTTATACCGCGGGGTCTGTTACACCCCCCTATACTTATACCGCGGGGTCTGTTACACCCCCCTATACTTATACCGCGAGGTCTGTTACACCCCCCCTATACTTATACCGCGGGGTCTGTTACACCCCCTATACTTATACCGCGGGGTCTGTTACACCCCCCTATACTTATACCGCGGGGTCTGTTACACCCCCCTATACTTATACCGCGGGGTCTGTTACACCCCCCTATACTTATACCGCGGGGTCTGTTACACCCCCCTATACTTATACCGCGGGGTCTGTTACACCCCCCTATACTTATACCGCGGGGTCTGTTACACCCCCCCTATACTTATACCGCGGGGTCTGTTACACCCCCCTATACTTATACCGCGGGGTCTGTTACACCCCCCTATACTTATACCGCGAGGTCTGTTACACCCCCCCTATACTTATACCGCGGGGTCTGTTACACCCCCCTATACTTATACCGCGGGGTCTGTTACACCCCCCTATACTTATACCGCGAGGTCTGTTACACCCCCCCTATACTTATACCGCGGGGTCTGTTACACCCCCCCTATACTTATACCGCGAGGTCTGTTACACCCCCCTATACTTATACCGCGGGGTCTGTTACACCCCCCTATACTTATACCGCGGGGTCTGTTACACCCCCCTATACTTATACCGCGAGGTCTGTTACACCCCCCCTATACTTATACCGCGGGGTCTGTTACACCCCCCCTATACTTATACCGCGGGGTCTGTTACACCCCCCCTATACTTATACCGCGGGGTCTGTTCCCTCCTTTCGCTAGGATACATTTACCTCACACCCGGACATCAGCTGACTGCACACAAAGATCACGTGATCCCGCGTAGACTTCTGGGAAGTGTAGTTTGCTAATATCACATGCGTCGCTCATATATTGGATGGAGGTGCAGAGACCGGGAGCACCAGCAGGGGGAGACATTCAGCCGTTATAATGTTCAACAGCAACTGCAGGTGTGTATCTAATCCTCTCCTGTGTGATACTGCTGAGCCGTGTATCTAATCCTCTCCTGTGTGATACTGACTGCTGAGCCGTGTATCTAATCCTCTCCTGTGTGATACTGACTGCTGAGCCGTGTATCTAATCCTCTCCTGTGTGATACTGACTGCTGAGCCGTGTATCTAATCCTCTCCTGTGATACTGACTGCTGAGCTGTGTATCTAATCCTCTCCTGTGTGATACTGACTGCTGAGCCGTGTATCTAATCCTCTCCTGTGTGATACTGACTGCTGAGCCGTGTATCTAATCCTCTCCTGTGTGATACTGACTGCTGAGCCGTGTATCTAATCCTCTCCTGTGTGATACTGACTGCTGAGCTGTGTATCTAATCCTCTCCTGTGTAATACTGACTGCTGAGCCGTGTATCTAATCCTCTTCTGTGTGATACTGACTGCTGAGCCGTGTATCTAATCCTATCCTGTGTGATACTGACTGCTGAGCCGTGTATCTAATCCTATCCTGTGTGATACTGACTGCTGAGCCGTGTATCTAATCCTCTCCTGTGTGATACTGACTGCTGAGCTGCTGTATCTAATCCTCTCCTGTGTGATACTGACTGCTGAGCCGTGTATCTAATCCTCTCCTGTGTGATACTGACTGCTGAGCCGTGTATCTAATCCTCTCCTGTGTGATACTGACTGCTGAGCCGTGTATCTAATCCTCTCCTGTGTGATACTGACTGCTGAGCCGTGTATCTAATCCTCTCCTGTGTGATACTGACTGCTGAGCCGTGTATCTAATCCTCTCCTGTGTGATACTGACTGCTGAGCTGTGTATCTAATCCTCTCCTGTGTGATACTGACTGCTGAGCTGCTGTATCTAATCCTCTCCTGTGTGATACTGACTGCTGAGCTGCTGTATCTAATCCTCTCCTGTGTGATACTGACTGCTGAGCTGCTGTATCTAATCCTCTCCTGTGTGATACTGACTGCTGAGCCGTGTATCTAATCCTATCCTGTGTGATACTGACTGCTGAGCTGTGTATCTAATCCTCTCCTGTGTGATCCTGTCTGTGTCTCTCATTAGTTGCTTGGGTCTGTGATTGATCTCCTGTCTGTATCGGATCTGCTCTTTGCTCGGTCGGGTGTAGATTGTCAGTGATCTGCTCTGTGCTCGGTCGGGTGTAGATCGTCAGTGATCTGCTCTGTGCTCGGTCGGGTGTAGATCGTCAGTGATCTGGTCGGTGCTCGGTCGGGTGTAGATCGTCAGTGATCTGGTCTGTGCTCGGTCGGGTGTAGATCGTCAGTGATCTGGTCTGTGCTCGGTCGGGTGTAGGTCGTCAGTGATCTGGTCGGTCGGGTGTAGATCGTCAGTGATCTGGTCGGTGCTCGGTCGGGTGTAGGTCGTCAGTGATCTGCTCTGTGCTCGGTCGGGTGTAGATCGTCAGTGATCTGCTCTGTGCTCGGTCGGGTGTAGATCGTCAGTGATCTGCTCTGTGCTCGGTCGGGTGTAGATCGTCAGTGATCTGGTCGGTGCTCGGTCGGGTGTAGATCGTCAGTGATCTGCTCTGTGCTCGGTCGGGTGTAGATCGTCAGTGATCTGCTCTGTGCTCGGTCGGGTGTAGATCGTCAGTGATCTGGTCGGTCGGGTGTAGATCGTCAGTGATCTGCTCTGTGCTCGGTCGGGTGTAGATCGTCAGTGATCTGGTCGGTGCTCGGTCGGGTGTAGATCGTCAGTGATCTGCTCTGTGCTCGGTCGGGTGTAGATCGTCAGTGATCTGCTCTGTGCTCGGTCGGGTGTAGATCGTCAGTGATCTGGTCGGTGCTCGGTCGGGTGTAGATCGTCAGTGATCTGGTCGGTGCTCGGTCGGGTGTAGATCGTCAGTGATCTGGTCGGTGCTCGGTCGGGTGTAGATCGTCAGTGATCTGCTCTGTGCTCGGTCGGGTGTAGATCGTCAGTGATCTGGTCGGTGCTCGGTCGGGTGTAGATCGTCAGTGATCTGGTCTGTGCTCGGTCGGGTGTAGATCGTCAGTGATGTGCTCGGTCGGGTGTAGATCGTCAGTGATCTGGTCGGTGCTCGGTCGGGTGTAGATCGTCAGTGATCTGCTCTGTGTTCGGTCGGGTGTAGATCGTCAGTGATCTGGTCGGTGCTCGGTCGGGTGTAGATCGTCAGTGATCTGGTCGGTGCTCGGTCGGGTGTAGATCGTCAGTGATCTGGTCGGTCGGGTGTAGATCGTCAGTGATCTGCTCTGTGCTCGGTCGGGTGTAGATCGTCAGTGATCTGGTCGGTGCTCGGTCGGGTGTAGATCGTCAGTGATCTGGTCGGTCGGGTGTAGATCGTCAGTGATCTGCTCTGTGCTCGGTCGGGTGTAGATCGTCAGTGATCTGGTCGGTGCTCGGTCGGGTGTAGATCGTCAGTGATCTGCTCTGTGTTCGGTCGGGTGTAGATCGTCAGTGATCTGGTCGGTGCTCGGTTGGGTGTAGATCGTCAGTGATCTGGTCGGTGCTCGGTCGGGTGTAGATCGTCAGTGATCTGGTCGGTGCTCGGTCGGGTGTAGATCGTCAGTGATCTGGTCGGTGCTCGGTTGGGTGTAGATCGTCAGTGATCTGGTCGGTGCTCGGTCAGGTGTAGATCGTCAGTGATCTGGTCGGTGCTCGGTCGGGTGTAGATCGTCAGTGATCTGCTCTGTGCTCGGTCGGGTGTAGATCGTCAGTGATCTGGTCGGGTGTAGATCGTCAGTGATCTGCTCTGTGTTCGGTCGGGTGTAGATCGTCAGTGATCTGGTCGGTGCTCGGTTGGGTGTAGATTGTCAGTGATCTGGTCGGTGCTCGGTCGGGTGTAGATCGTCAGTGATCTGCTCTGTGTTCGGTCGGGTGTAGATCGTCAGTGATCTGGTCGGTGCTCGGTCGGGTGTAGATCGTCAGTGATCTGGTCGGTGCTCGGTCGGGTGTAGATCGTCAGTGATCTGGTCTGTGCTCGGTCGGGTGTAGATCGTCAGTGATCTGGTCTGTGCTCGGTCGGGTGTAGGTCGTCAGTGATCTGGTCGGTCGGGTGTAGATCGTCAGTGATCTGGTCGGTGCTCGGTCGGGTGTAGGTCGTCAGTGATCTGCTCTGTGCTCGGTCGGGTGTAGATCGTCAGTGATCTGGTCGGTCGGGTGTAGATCGTCAGTGATCTGCTCTGTGCTCGGTCGGGTGTAGATCGTCAGTGATCTGGTCGGTGCTCGGTCGGGTGTAGATCGTCAGTGATCTGCTCTGTGCTCGGTCGGGTGTAGATCGTCAGTGATCTGCTGTGTTCGGTCGGGTGTAGATCGTCAGTGATCTGGTCGGTGCTCGGTCGGGTGTAGGTCGTCAGTGATCTGCTCTGTGCTCGGTCGGGTGTAGATCGTCAGTGATCTGGTCGGTCGGGTGTAGATCGTCAGTGATCTGCTCTGTGCTCGGTCGGGTGTAGATCGTCAGTGATCTGGTCGGTGCTCGGTCGGGTGTAGATCGTCAGTGATCTGCTCTGTGCTCGGTCGGGTGTAGATCGTCAGTGATCTGCTGTGTTCGGTCGGGTGTAGATCGTCAGTGATCTGGTCGGTGCTCGGTCGGGTGTAGATCGTCAGTGATCTGGTCGGTGCTCGGTCGGGTGTAGATCGTCAGTGATCTGGTCGGTGCTCGGTCGGGTGTAGATCGTCAGTGATCTGGTCGGTGCTCGGTCGGGTGTAGATCGTCAGTGATCTGCTCTGTGCTCGGTCGGGTGTAGATCGTCAGTGATCTGGTCGGTGCTCGGTCGGGTGTAGATCGTCAGTGATCTGCTCTGTGTTCGGTCGGGTGTAGATCGTCAGTGATGTGCTCGGTCGGGTGTAGATCGTCAGTGATCTGGTCGGTGCTCGGTCGGGTGTAGATCGTCAGTGATCTGGTCGGTCGGGTGTAGATCGTCAGTGATCTGCTCTGTGCTCGGTCGGGTGTAGATCGTCAGTGATCTGGTCGGTGCTCGGTCGGGTGTAGATCGTCAGTGATCTGCTCTGTGTTCGGTCGGGTGTAGATCGTCAGTGATCTGGTCGGTGCTCGGTCGGGTGTAGATCGTCAGTGATCTGGTCGGTGCTCGGTCGGGTGTAGATCGTCAGTGATCTGGTCGGTCGGGTGTAGATCGTCAGTGATCTGCTCTGTGCTCGGTCGGGTGTAGATCGTCAGTGATCTGGTCGGTGCTCGGTCGGGTGTAGATCGTCAGTGATCTGGTCGGTCGGGTGTAGATCGTCAGTGATCTGCTCTGTGCTCGGTCGGGTGTAGATCGTCAGTGATCCGGTCGGTGCTCGGTCGGGTGTAGATCGTCAGTGATCTGCTCTGTGTTCGGTCGGGTGTAGATCGTCAGTGATCTGGTCGGTGCTCGGTTGGGTGTAGATCGTCAGTGATCTGGTCGGTGCTCGGTCGGGTGTAGATCGTCAGTGATCTGGTCGGTGCTCGGTCGGGTGTAGATCGTCAGTGATCTGGTCGGTGCTCGGTTGGGTGTAGATCGTCAGTGATCTGGTCGGTGCTCGGTCGGGTGTAGATCGTCAGTGATCTGGTCGGTGCTCGGTCGGGTGTAGATCGTCAGTGATCTGGTCGGTGCTCGGTCGGGTGTAGATCGTCAGTGATCTGGTCTGTGCTCGGTCGGGTGTAGGTCGTCAGTGATCTGGTCGGTCGGGTGTAGATCGTCAGTGATCTGGTCGGTGCTCGGTCGGGTGTAGGTCGTCAGTGATCTGCTCTGTGCTCGGTCGGGTGTAGATCGTCAGTGATCTGCTCTGTGCTCGGTCGGGTGTAGATCGTCAGTGATCTGCTCTGTGCTCGGTCGGGTGTAGATCGTCAGTGATCTGGTCGGTGCTCGGTCGGGTGTAGATCGTCAGTGATCTGCTCTGTGCTCGGTCGGGTGTAGATCGTCAGTGATCTGCTCTGTGCTCGGTCGGGTGTAGATCGTCAGTGATCTGGTCGGTCGGGTGTAGATCGTCAGTGATCTGCTCTGTGCTCGGTCGGGTGTAGATCGTCAGTGATCTGGTCGGTGCTCGGTCGGGTGTAGATCGTCAGTGATCTGCTCTGTGCTCGGTCGGGTGTAGATCGTCAGTGATCTGCTCTGTGTTCGGTCGGGTGTAGATCGTCAGTGATCTGGTCGGTGCTCGGTCGGGTGTAGATCGTCAGTGATCTGGTCGGTGCTCGGTCGGGTGTAGATCGTCAGTGATCTGGTCGGTGCTCGGTCGGGTGTAGATCGTCAGTGATCTGGTCGGTGCTCGGTCGGGTGTAGATCGTCAGTGATCTGGTCGGTGCTCGGTCGGGTGTAGATCGTCAGTGATCTGGTCGGTGCTCGGTCGGGTGTAGATCGTCAGTGATCTGCTCTGTGTTCGGTCGGGTGTAGATCGTCAGTGATCTGGTCGGTGCTCGGTTGGGTGTAGATCGTCAGTGATCTGGTCGGTGCTCGGTCGGGTGTAGATCGTCAGTGATCTGGTCGGTGCTCGGTCGGGTGTAGATCGTCAGTGATCTGGTCGGTGCTCGGTTGGGTGTAGATCGTCAGTGATCTGGTCGGGTGTAGATCGTCAGTGATCTGGTCGGTGCTCGGTCGGGTGTAGATCGTCAGTGATCTGCTCTGTGCTCGGTCGGGTGTAGATCGTCAGTGATCTGCTCTGTGCTCGGTCGGGTGTAGATCGTCAGTGATCTGCTCGGTGCTCGGTCGGGTGTAGATCGTCAGTGATCTGGTCGGTGCTCGGTTGCGGTGTCCGTTCTCCGCAGTCTCGGTCCCGGGATGAATGGACGAGCTGTGCACCAGAGTCCCCGCACTGCATCCCGGCATCAGGCAGATTCCCTCAGTCTCGACTCCTTCTGGGACTTGTAGTTCTTTGTTTAGTGGATTACGTTGGATGTTAGACAGACTTTGTTATCAGAGAACTACAATAACCAGAATGCACCGCTCAGCAGAACGCCGCCCTCCTGAGCCCGGTGTGTCGGGAGTTGTAGTCGAGGAATAGTCTCCGTTGTTGGTTAGTGCTGGAGATTGGACTACGTTTCCCAGGAGCCCCCGGGCTGCCCGCGGCGCTCAGCGCTCAGAGCCTGCACTGTGGTGCTGGATGGAGGGGGCGCGTGTGGTCCAGGGATGAGCCGGAGATGAGAGGCGGAGGGACGGGGACAAAGGCCTGAGCGGCGGCGGCGGCGGCACCGGGAGCCGAGCGGTACGTGCTGCGGAGGGGGAATGCGCCCCGTGTGTGGACGTGTGCGCCCCAAATATACTGTGTACCCCATATATACTGTATGTACCCCCTATATACTGTGTACCCCCTATATACTGTGTGTACCCCCTATATACTGTGTGTACCCCCTATATACTGTGTACCCCCTATATACAGCGTACCCCATATATACTGTATGTACCCCCTATATACTGTATGTACCCCATATATAGAGCGTACCCCATATATACTGTGTGCCCCCATATATACTGTGTGCCCCCATATATACTGTGTGCCCCCATATATACTGTGTGTACCCCATATATACTGTGTGTACCCCATATATACTGTGTGTACCCCATATATACTGTGTGTACCCCTATATACAGCGTACCCCATATATACTGTGTACCCCATATATACTGTATGTACCCCTATATACAGCGTACCCCATATATACTGTTTGCCCCCATATATACAGCGTACCCCATATATACTGTGTGCCCCCATATATACAGCGTACCCCATATATACTGTGTGCGCCCCCATATATACTGTATGTATCCCTATATACAGCGTACCCCATATATACTGTGTGTGCCCCCTATATACTGTGTACCCCTATATACAGCGTACCCCATATATACAGCGTACCCCATATATACTGTGTGTGCCCCCATATATACAGAATACCGCATATATACTGTGCGTACCCCATATATACTGTGCGTGCCCCCATATATACAGCGTGCCCCCATATATACAGCGTGCCCCCATATATACTGTATGTACCCCATATATACTGTATGTACCCCATATATACTGTGTGCCCCATATATACTGTGTACCCCTATATACAGCGTACCCCATATATACTGTGTGCGCCCCATATATACTGTGTACATATATATATATATACAGCGTACCCCCTATATACAGCGTACCTCCATATATACTGTGTGCGCCCCCATATATACTGTGTGCGCCCCCATATATACTGTGTGTACCCCCATATATACTGTATGTACCCCTATTTACAGCGTATCTCCATATATACTGTGTACCCCTATATATACTGTGTGCCCCCATATATACAGCGTACCCCATATATACTGTGTGTGCCCCCATACAGTGGGGCAAAAAAGTATTTAGTCAGTCAGCGATAGTGCAAGTTCCACCACTTAAAAAGATGAGAGGCGTCTGTAATTTACATCATAGGTAGACCTCAACTATGGGAGACAAACTGAGAAAAAAAAATCCAGAAAATCACATTGTCTGTTTTTTTTTTCATTTTATTTGCATATTATGGTGGAAAATAAGTATTTGGTCAGAAACAAAATTTCATCTCAATACTTTGTGATATATCCTTTGTTGGCAATGACAGAGGTCAAACGTTTTCTGTAAGTCTTCACAAGGTTGCCACACACTGTTGTTGGTATGTTGGCCCATTCCTCCATGCAGATCTCCTCTAGAGCAGTGATGTTTTTGGCTTTTCGCTTGGCAACACAGACTTTCAACTCCCTCCAAAGGTTTTCTATAGGGTTGAGATCTGGAGACTGGCTAGGCCACTCCAGGACCTTGAAATGCTTCTTACGAAGCCACTCCTTCGTTGCCCTGGCGGTGTGCTTTGGATCATTGTCATGTTGAAAGACCCAGCCACGTTTCATCTTCAATGCCCTTGCTGATGGAAGGAGGTTTGCACTCAAAATCTCACGATACATGGCCCCATTCATTCTTTCATGTACCCGGATCAGTCGTCCTGGCCCCTTTGCAGAGAAACAGCCCCAAAGCATGATGTTTCCACCACCATGCTTTACAGTAGGTATGGTGTTTGATGGATGCAACTCAGTATTCTTTTTCCTCCAAACACGACAAGTTGTGTTTCTACCAAACAGTTCCAGTTTGGTTTCATCAGACCATAGGACATTCTCCCAAAACTCCTCTGGATCATCCAAATGCTCTCTAGCAAACTTCAGACGGGCCCGGACATGTACAGGCTTAAGCAGTGGGACACGTCTGGCACTGCAGGATCTGAGTCCATGGTGGCGTAGTGTGTTACTTATGGTAGGCCTTGTTACATTGGTCCCAGCTCTCTGCAGTTCATTCACTAGGTCCCCCCGCGTGGTTCTGGGATTTTTGCTCACCGTTCTTGTGATCATTCTGACCCCACGGGGTGGGATTTTGCGTGGAGCACCAGATCGAGGGAGATTATCAGTGGTCTTGTATGTCTTCCATTTTCTAATTATTGCTCCCACAGTTGATTTCTTCACTCCAAGCTGGTTGGCTATTGCAGATTCAGTCTTCCCAGCCTGGTGCAGGGCTACAATTTTGTTTCTGGTGTCCTTTGACAGCTCTTTGGTCTTCACCATAGTGGAGTTTGGAGTCAGACTGTTTGAGGGTGTGCACAGGTGTCTTTTTATACTGATAACAAGTTTAAACAGGTGCCATTACTACAGGTAATGAGTGGAGGAAAGAGGAGACTCTTAAAGAAGAAGTTACAGGTCTGTGAGAGCCAGAAATCTTGATTGCTTGTTTCTGACCAAATACTTATTTTCCACCATAATATGCAAATAAAATGAAAAAAAAACAGACAATGTGATTTTCTGGATTTTTTTTTCTCAGTTTGTCTCCCATAGTTGAGGTCTACCTATGATGTAAATTACAGACGCCTCTCATCTTTTTAAGTGGTGGAACTTGCACTATTGCTGACTGACTAAATACTTTTTTTCCCCACTGTATATACAGCGTACCCCATATATACTGTGTGGACGTGTGCTGCTGTGTGCCCCCATATATACAGCGTACCCTATATATATTGTATGTACCTCCATATATACTGTGTACCCCATGTATATATATACTGTGTACCCCTATATACAGCGTAGCCTATATATATTGTATGTACCTCCATATATACTGTGTACCCCATGTATATATATACTGTGTACCCCTATATACAGCGTAGCCTATATATATTGTATGTACCTCCATATATACTGTGTGTACCCCTATATATATATATACTGTGTGCCCCCCATATATACTGTGTACCCCTATATACAGCGTACCCTATATATATTGTATGTACCTCCATATATACTGTGTGTACCCCTATATATATATACTGTGTGCCCCCATATATACTGTGTACCCCTATATACAGCGTACCCTATATATATTGTATGTACCTCCATATATACTGTGTGTACCCATATATATATATATATATATACTGTGTGCCCCCATATATACTTTGTACCCCTATATACAGCGTACCCCATATATACTGTGTGTTGCTGTGTGCGCTTCCATGTATAATGTATACCCCCATATAATATATACTGTGTGCCCCATATACAGCGTACCCTATATATACTGTATGGACGTGTGTTGCTGTGTGTGCCCCCATATAATGTATACTGTGTACCCCCTGTTTACCATGTGGACGTGTGCTGCTGTGTGCGCCCCCATATATACCGTGTGTTCCCCTATATACAGCGTACCCCCATATATTATTATTCTACATTTCTATAGCGCCATTTATTCCATGGTGCTTTACATGTGAAAAGGGGAAATATAGATAAGTATAATAAACATGTGTAAGACAAGGGACACACAAATACATAAGGAGAGGGGACCCTGCCCGCGAGGGCTCACAGTCTACAGGGATGGGTGAGGACACAGTAGGAGAGGGTAGAGCAGGTCGTGCGGTGGTTCAGTAGACCGAGGATCATTGCAGGCTGTAGGCTTGTCGGAACAGGTGGGTCTTCAGGTTCTTCTTGAAGGTTTCCGTTGATGGTGAGAGTCTGATGTGTTGCGGCAGAGAGTTCCAGAGTATGGGGGAAGCACGGGAGGAGTCTTGTATGCGGTTGTGGGAAGAAGAGATAAGGGGGGAGTAGAGAAGGAGATCTTGGGAGGATCGAAGGTTGCTTGCGGGTAGGTACCTAGAGACCATGTCACAGATGTATGGAGGAGACAGGTTGTGGATGGCTTTGTATGTCATGGTTAGGGTTTTGAACTGGAGCCTCTGGACGATAGGAAGCCAGAGAAGGGCCTGGCATAGGGGGGAGGCTGGGGAATAGAGGGGAGACAGGTGGATTAGTCGGGCAGCAGAGTGTAGGATGGACTGGAGCGGAGCCAGAGTGCTAGAGGGGAGGCCAGAGAGTAGGAGGTTGCAGTAGTCGAGGCGGGAGATGATAAGAACCTGCACTAGTGTTGTTGTCATTTTGTGGTTGAGGAATGAGCGGATCCGGGAAATACTTTTGAGTTTGAGGCGGCAGGAGGAGGCGAGGGCTTGGATATGTGGTTTGAAAGAGAGCGCAGAGTCGAGGATCACCCTAAGAAGGCTGAGATAGCAGACAGACAGTGTAGCATTTTGGTCAGTAAGGAGGCGAGGTTGGGTCCAGAGATGTAGATCTGCGTGTCATCGGCATAGAGATGATACTGAAAGCCATGAGATTCTATGAGCTGTCCCAAGCCGAAGGTGTAGATGGAGAAGAGTAGGGGTCCTAGGACTGAGCCTTGAGGAACACCGACAGACAGGGGGCGAGGTGAGGAGGTGGTGTGTGAGAGGGAGACCCTAAATGTTCGGTCTGTTAGGTATGATGAGATCCAGAATAGGGCCAAGTCTGTGATGCCAAGAGATGAGAGAGTCTGTAGCAGGAGGGAATGGTCTACGGTGTCGAAGGCAGAGGACTGGTCCAGGAGAAGGAGGACAGAGTAGTGTCGCTTGCTCTTGGCGGTTAGTAGGTCATTAATGACTTTAGTTGGGGCAGTTTCAGTTGAGTGATGCGGTCGGAAGCCAGATTGTAACCGGTCAAAGAGGGAACAGGAGGAGAGGTGGGAGGACAGTTCAAGGTGGACATGCTGTTCCAGTAGTTTTGAGGCGTAAGGGAGAAGAGATATCGGGCGATAGTTAGACACAGAGGATGGATCATCAAGGGAGGGCTTTTTGAGGATGGGTGTGATTGAGGCATGTTTGAAGGATGAGGGAAAGATACCATTTGTAAGTGAAAGGTTGAAGAGGTGTGTTAGAGATGGGATGAGGACTGTGGCCAAGTTAGGGATGAGGTGGGACGGGAGCGGGTCGAGGGCACAAGTGGTGAGGTGTGATCTTGACAGAAGGGTGGAGAGCTGATCTTCTGTCATGGAGGAGAAGCTGGCTTTTCCAGAACAGGGCTGAGCGGCTAGGAGGGGCATTGGGGGCTGCGGGCCAAAGTTTTGTCTGATCGTGTCGATCTTCTGCTTTAAAGAAGGAGGCAAAGTCTTCGGCAGAAATGAGAGGAGGGGGAGAAGGTGCAGGGGGACGGAGTAGAGAATTGAAAGTGCTGAAGAGCTGTTTAGGGTTGTGAGACAGGGAAGATATGAGAGATGCAAAGTAAGTTTGCTTTGCGGCAGAGAGCGTGGACTTAAAGCTGACAAGGGACTGCTGGTATGCGCTGAAGTGCTCAGTAGAATGGGTTCTCTTCCATCTCCGCTCAGCGGCCCTGGAAACCCGTCTCAGTTCTTTGGTCAGGCTGGTCAGCCAGGGCTGTGCCTGCTGATTGTACGTGAGGGGGGCAGCCGAATCAAGTGTTGCTGTGTGCGCCCATATATAATGTATACCCCCATATTATATGTACTGTGTACCCCCATATATACCATGTGGACGTGTGCTGCTGTGTGTGCCCCCATATATAATGTATACCCGCATATTATATGTACTGTGTACCCCCATATATACTGTGTACCCCCATATATACTGTGTATCCCCATATATACCATGTGGACGTGTGCTGCTGTGTGTGCCCCCATATATAATGTATACCCGCATATTATATGTACTGTGTACCCCCATATATACTGTGTACCCCCATATATACCATGTGGACGTGTGCTGCTGTGTGCGCCCCCATATATAATGTATACCCCCATATTATATGTACCCCCATATATACTGTGTACCCCCATATATACCATGTGGACATGTGCTGCTGTGTGTGCCCCCATATATAATGTATACCCGCATATTATATGTACTGTGTACCCCCATATATACTGTGTACCCCCATATATACCATGTGGACGTGTGCTGCTGTGTGCGCCCCCATATATAATGTAAACCCGCATATTATATGTACTGTGTACCCCCATATATACTGTGTACCCCCATATATACCATGTGGACGTGTGCTGCTGTGTGCGCCCCCATATATAATGTATACCCCCATATTATATGTACCCCCATATATACTGTGTACCCCCATATATACCATGTGGACGTGTGCTGCTGTGTGCGCCCCCATATATAATGTATACCCCCATATTATATGTACTGTGTACCCCCATATATACTGTGTACCCCCATATATACCATGTGGACGTGTGCTGCTGTGTGCGCCCCCATATATAATGTAAACCCGCATATTATATGTACTGTGTACCCCCATATATACTGTGTACCCCCATATATACCATGTGGACGTGTGCTGCTGTGTGCGCCCCCATATATAATGTATACCCCCATATTATATGTACTGTGTACCCCCATATATACCATGTGGACATGTGCTGCTGTGCACCCCTATATACAGCGTACCCCATATATACTGTGTGCTGCTGTGTGCGCCCCCATATATAATGTATACCCCCATATTATATGTACCCCCATATATACTGTGTACCCCCATATATACCATGTGGACGTGTGCTGCTGTGTGCGCCCCCATATATAATGTATACCCCCATATTATATGTACTGTGTACCCCCATATATACCATGTGGACGTGTGCTGCTGTGTGCGCCCCCATATATAATGTATACCCCCATATTATATGTACTGTGTACCCCCATATATACCATGTGGACATGTGCTGCTGTGCACCCCTATATACAGCGTACCCCATATATACTGTGTGCTGCTGTGTGCGCCCCCATGTATAATGTATACCCCCATATAATATATACTGTGTACCCCCATATACAGTGTACCCTATATATACAGTATGGACGTGTGCTGCTGTGTGCGCCCCCATGTATACTGTGCACCCCCATATATATATATATATACTAGCTGAAGAGCCCGGCGCTGCCCGGACATAGTAACTGTGGTTAGTTATAGCAAATTATAATTATCCACAAGAAGAAGAAAGTCCGCTCGGCACACCGGGATAAATGAAAAAAAAAAACCCCTTTATTAGGCTATTATGCCATATTAAAACGCCAAACCCCCTGCCGCGTTCCTGGTGCACAGAGGCTCGCTTAGTCACAGGTGAATAAAAACAAGATGCAGAGAAAACTATAGACCGGCTGCAGACCAATCACAGAGCTGCAATTAATTCCAAAGAGTGGCGACACATGAAAGGAAGAGCGAGCGGATCCCTGCAATCATACAGATCACTCCAGGATGGACCTTCCCAAGGAAATCAATCACACAGTCAGACATATAATTAGTCGATATTAGATAGATCATACACTAATTTTATACAGCTGGAGAATTTAATTGTACATAAAGAAAAAAAAAAAAATTTTATACAATAATATAAATGGATATATCTAAAAGTAAGTAAATAATTCCAAAATGATCTCCAATGGAAAATGGATTTTCTGCGCAGAAATGAATGATTCCATGCGAGAGGTGTGAATGAGGCCTACAAGCAGGATATAAACTTGGTGACAAATGGAATTTTTAGCACATAAAAAAATAAATTCTAGACACATTTAATGCCATTTTTTGGTTCGGTAGATATGTGGACGATCTGATGTTCGTTTGGAAGGGTAATTCCACAGACTCGTCCCTTTTTCATTCTTATCTCAATTCTAACAATCTAAATGTAATATTCACCTTTAGGCTGTGTGCCCACGATGCGATTTTTAAGCGTTTTTGCCGCGATTTTTGGCGCGAAAACGCTGCAAAAACATTTAAAAATCGTGTCCAGAACGCCCCCCCATGCATTCCTATGACATTCCGCACATGCTGCGCTAATGCTGCGCTTTTTTCCGCGGCGGAATCGCATCATGGAATAAATCGCAGCATGCTCATTCTTCTGTGCGGAATCACAAAGAATTGCCGCGACTCCGCACCCATAGGAATGCATGAGAACCGCTTCCCGCATGTGGCTATGCCCACCGTGTGCGAAGTTAAGCGTCTCATGTGCGGTTGGTACCCAGGGTGTGGAGGAGAGGAGACTGTCCTCCAGGCCCTGGGCACCATACCCCTGTAACAAAAAGAATAAAAAATCGGGGTATATTTACCTTCCGGTGTCCCGCGCTGCATTCCCGGCCTCAGCGACGCTCCCGTTCCCAGTAATGCCTTGCGGCAAGGTCCTGTGATGACGCAGTCTCGTGAGATCACTATAGTAACGCGAGACTACGTCATCACAGGTCTCGCAAGGCATCGCTGGGAACGGGAGCGTCACTGAGGCTGCGCGGGACGTCGGAAGGTAAATATACCCCGATATTTTTATTTATTTATTTTTTTTATCATTTTTAACATTTTATCTTTTACTATTGAGGCCGCATAGGCCGCCTCAATAGTAAAAACCTGGTCACACTCGTCACACACTATGTTTGGACAATCACTTGGAAAGTGCTTGAATATCGCGGCAAAATCGCGAACAGAATCGCGGTAAAATTACGGTGAAATTGTTCGGGGAAAAAACCGCGATTTCTGGGAAGGAGTCCGGTTTTCATTGTGTGTTTTAAAACACAGTGTGGGCCCATAGCCTCAGTGGTGCACGGAATCAAGTGTCCTTTTTGGATTTATTGCTCACAGGTGATTCTATGATTGGTAACGTTCACACTGCCATTTATAGAAAGGAAACTGCAGGGAATTCCCTGTTACTTTCTTCTTCACGTCATCCCCAACATTCCGTCCATTCCGTCCCTTATGGGGGATTCAATAGGGTGAAACGTTTCAGACAAGGCCTTGTTTTTACAAGAAAGTAAAGTCATAAAAAAACGTCTTTTTGATCGAGGTGACAATAATCAAATTGTCAGCAATGCATTCCACAAAGTGATGAACAAACCAAGACTTACAGGTCAGGCCGGGGTCACACTGGCGAGGAATCCGGGAGAGTAAGAGGCGCTAAAAGCAGCATTACACACGGACCAATGATTCTCTATGGGGTCCCTCGCACCAGCCGTATATTTCTCCTCCGTATCCATGCTCCGTGCCACTCGCAGCATGCTGGGACTGTCAGCGCACTACGCCCGTAATACGCCAATGCAAGTCTATGGGTGCGCAAAAAAATACGGATTACACACGGAACACACATGTGACCTGCGAGAAATACGCACCCGGTGTCTTTTACCAAAGCCGGCAATTCAGTGCGCTATACAGTAAACTCACACTGACAGGGTTAATAAAGAAACCAAAGAATAGATATAGACACATAAAATATATATATATATATATATATATATATACATGTCATTGTGACACAGAATACATATATATATATATATATATATATATGCATTCTATGTGTCTATATCTATTCTTTGGTTTCTGTTATAAACCTGTCATAGGGCTCCATTATATGTCCATTTTGCAAGGCGGCGAGAAAATCTCGCCTTACGGATTACATACGGATGCTGACATGCGCAAAATCCGCGACCACACCTTGATTACGGATGCCATACGAAGCACTGTTTAGGGGTCTGTCATCCGTATTACGCCTGTAAGCTACGGACAGTATTTTGCCTCGGTTAGTGTGACCCCAGCCTTAGTAACAAACCCTCCGCTGGCGCTGATCATATGGCGACTTTTTCAACGCCGTTCAGCCCCCAATTCAATCAAATTAAATTGTGAAAAACTATTCCCGTCACAAACCCAGACCAATCCTACAATCCGGCCGCCATTATGTTGCCCGAAGCGGAACCAGTTTGGCGAATTATCTTTCTCCCGGTCTTTTCAAATCACCAGAATAAATCCGTACTTGGATGACTTCCACTGGATTCTACAGACCCGCCGGTTCCAGGTGCCATGTCTGCACATACGCAATAGACAAATCCAAATGTGTTTTTTCATACCGAGGTTTTTCCCAACAAATTACATCTTTTATCAGTTGTGACAGTTTGTGGTTTATTGCATTTGTTGCACAGAGTGTGAGATTCAGTATATCGGCTGCACTAGACGCAAACTAAAGAAAAGAACAGCGGAACGTATCCGAAATATAGAACAAAGAACGCTTCCTCTTCAGGGGCGGAACAACACTGCGCTCCTGCCCATCAGAGCGACATGGAGTCATCTGCCTTCTATGGTCTAGAAGAGGTTAAATCTCCTGCCCGAGGCAGTGACCGACACCGGCTATTACATATACACCAAGCCTTGTGGATACTAAAATTAGACACTAAATCTCCAAACGGTCTGAATATCAGGAACGATTTGCTCTATATTTATTAATGAGATTTATGTACTTATTAGTGTTTTCTGTCACAAATAATTTTACAGTGATCCGCATTATGTTGTTACAGTAGGAAAGCACAGAATTATCTCACAGCTCCTATGTTATTCATATGTTTATCAAGCGTTCTGCAGTACTTCCACCATTGATTGCTGTGGGTCTAGAATTTAGTTTTCATTTTTTATGTGCTAAAAACTCCACTTGATTGTCCCCAAGTTTATATCCTGCTTGTAGGCCTCATTCACACCTCCTGCATGGAACCGCTCGTTCCTGCGTATCAATTATTTTTTAAGTCCAAAAAAATTTTTTTTTTTTTTTTTTTTGTGACTAATTCTATATATATTGTTCACAAGCGCTCATTCACACCTTTCGCATGGAATCATTTATTTCTGTGCAGAAAATCCATTTTCCATTGGAAGATCATTTTGGAATTATTTAATTACTTTTAGATATATCCATTTATATTGTAAATTTTTTTTTTTTTTTTTTTTTTTTTTTTTTTTTTTTCCTTGGGAAGGTCCATCCTGGAGTGATCTGTATGATTGCAGGGATCCGCTCGCTCTTCCTTTCATGTGTCGCCACTCTTTGGAATTAATTGCAGCTCTGTGATTGGTCTGCAGCCGGTCTATAGTTTTCTCTGCATCTTGTTTTTATTCACCTGTGACTAAGCGAGCCTCTGTGCACCAGGAACGCGGCAGGGGGTTTTGGCATTTTAATATGGCATAATAGCCTAATAAAGGGTTTTTTTTTTTTTCATTTATGCCGGTGTGCCGAACGGACTTTCTTCTTCTTGACGATATCTGCTGTGCTCACCAGCGAATTCATGCACCCACCTGTGGATTAATGAACTCGGCCCAAAGTGGTTTTCATTTGGATGCGATGCAAGCTCCCAGTCCTCCCTCTCCTATAATTATCCTCCATCCCATAGTCCCGTGCCCATATACCCATCACACATCCTCCATCCCATAGTCCCGTGCCCATATATCCATCATACATATTCTCCATCCCATAGTCCCATGCCCATATACCCATCATACATATCCTCCATCCCATAGTCCCGTGCCCATATACCCATCATACATATCCTCCATCCCATAGTCGAGTGCCCATATACCCATCATACATATTCTCCATCCCATAGTCCCGTGCCCATATACCCATCACACATCCTCCATCCCATAGTCCCGTGCCCATATACCCATCATACATCCTCCATCCCATAGTCCCATGCCCATATACCCATCACACATCCTCCATCCCATAGTCCCGTGCCCATATACCCATCATACATATTCTCCATCCCATAGTCCCGTGCCCATATACCCATCACACATCCTCCATCCCATAGTCCCATGCCCATATACCCATCACACATCCTCCATCCCATAGTCCCGTGCCCATATACCCATCATACATATCCTCCATCCCATAGTCCCGTGCCCATATACCCATCATACATATTCTCCATCCCATAGTCCCGTGCCCATATACCCATCACACATCCTCCATCCCATAGTCCCGTGCCCATATACCCATCATACACATCCTCCATCCCATAGTCCCGTGCCCATATACCCATCATACACATCCTCCATCCCATAGTCCCGTGCCCATATATCCATCATACATATTCTCCATCCCATAGTCCCATGCCCATATACCCATCATACATATCCTCCGTCCCGTGCCCATATACCCATCATACATATTCTCCATCCCATAGTCCAGTGCCCATATACCCATCACACATCCTCCATCCCATAGTCCCGTGCCCATATACCCATCATACACATCCTCCATCCCATAGTCCCGTGCCCATATACCCATCATACATATTCTCCATCCCATAGTCCCATGCCCATATACCCATCATACATATCCTCCATCCCATAGTCCCGTGCCCATATACCCATCATACATATCCTCCATCCCATAGTCCCATGCCCATATACCCATCACACATATCCTCCATCCCATAGTCCCATGCCCTTATACCCATCATGCATATCGTCCATCCCATAGTCCTGTGCCTATATACCCGTCATACATATCCTCCATCCCATAGTCCAGTGCCCATATACCCGTCATACATATTCGCCATCCCATAGTCCAGTGCACATATACCCATCACACATCCTCCATCCCATAGTCCTGTGCCCATATACCCGTCATACATATCCTCCATCCCATAGTCCAGTGCACATATACCCATCACACATCCTCCATCCCATAGTCCCATGCCCATATACCCATCATACATATCCTCCATCCCATAGTCCAGTGCACATATACCCATCATACACATCCTCCATCCCATAGTCCCATGCCCATATACCCATCATACATATCATCCATCCCATAGTCCCGTGCCCGTATACCCATCATACACATCCTCCAGCCCATAGTCCCATGCCCATATACCCATCATACATATCGTCCATCCCATAGTCCCGTGCCCATATACCCATCACACATCCTCCATCCCATAGTCCCGTGCCCATATACCCATCATACATATCCTCCATCCCATAGTCCCGTGCCCGTATACCCATCATACATATCCTCCATCCCATAGTCCCGTGCCCATATACCCATCACACATCCTCCATCCCATAGTCCCGTGCCCTTATACCCATCATACATATCCTCCATCCCATAGTCCAGTGCCCATATACCCATCATACATATCCTTCATCCCATAGTCCCGTGCCCGTATACCCATCATACATATCCTCCATCCCATAGTCCCGTGCCCGTATACCCATCACACATCCTCCATCCCATAGTCCCGTGCCCATATACCCATCATACATATCCTCCATCCCATAGTCCCGTGCCCATATACCCATCATACATATTCTCCATCCCATAGTCCAGTGCCCATATACCCATCATACACATCCTCCATCCCATAGTCCAGTGCCCATATACCCATCATACATATCCTTCATCCCATAGTCCCGTGCCCATATACCCATCATACATATTCTCCATCCCATAGTCCCATGCCCATATACCCATCATACACATCCTCCATCCCATAGTCCAGTGCCCATATACCCATCATACATATCCTTCATCCCATAGTCCCGTGCCCATATACCCATCATACATATCCTCCATCCCATAGTCCCATGCCCATACACATCCACCATCCCATAGTCCCGTGCCCATATACCCATCATACACATCCTCCATCCCATAGTCCCGTGCCCATATACCCATCATACACATCCTCCATCCCATAGTCCCATGCCCATATACCCATCATACATATTCTCCATCCCATAGTCCCGTGCCCATATACCCATCATACATATCCTCCATCCCATAGTCCCGTGCCCTTATACCCATCATACATATTCTCCATCCCATAGTCCAGTGCCCATATACCCATCATACACATCCTCCATCCCATAGTCCCGTGCCCATATACCCATCATACACATCCTCCATCCCATAGTCCCATGCCCATATACCCATCATACATATTCTCCATCCCATAGTCCCGTGCCCATATACCCATCATACATATCCTCCATCCCATAGTCCCGTGCCCATATACCCATCATACATATCCTCCATCCCATAGTCCCGTGCCCATATACCCATCACACATCCTCCATCCCATAGTCCCGTGCCCATATACCCATCATACATATTCTCCATCCCATAGTCCAGTGCCCATATACCCATCATACACATCCTCCATCCCATAGTCCCGTGCCCATATACCCATCATACATATTCTCCATCCCATAGTCCTGTGCCCATATACCCATCATACATATCCTCCATCCCATAGTCCCGTGCCCATATACCCATCATACATATCCTCCATCCCATAGTCCCGTGCCCATATACCCATCACACATCCTCCATCCCATAGTCCCATGCCCATATACCCATCATACATATTCTCCATCCCATAGTCCAGTGCCCATATACCCATCATACACATCCTCCATCCCATAGTCCCGTGCCCATATACCCATCATACATATTCTCCATCCCATAGTCCTGTGCCCATATACCCATCATACATATCCTCCATCCCATAGTCCCGTGCCCATATACCCATCATACATATCCTCCATCCCATAGTCCCGTGCCCATATACCCATCATACATATTCTCCATCCCATAGTCCAGTGCCCATATACCCATCATACACATCCTCCATCCCATAGTCCCGTGCCCATATACCCATCATACATATTCTCCATCCCATAGTCCTGTGCCCATATACCCATCATACATATCCTCCATCCCATAGTCCCGTGCCCATATACCCATCATACATATCCTCCATCCCATAGTCCCGTGCCCATATACCCATCATACACATCCTCCATCCCATAGTCCCGTGCCCATATACCCATCATACATATTCTCCATCCCATAGTCCCGTGCCCATATACCCATCATACATATTCTCCATCCCATAGTCCCGTGCCCATATACCCATCATACATATCCTCCATCCCATAGTCCCGTGCCCATACACCCATCATACACATCCTCCATCCCATAGTCCCGTGCCCATATACCCATCATACATATCCTCCATCCCATAGTCCCGTGCCCATATACCCATCATACATATCCTCCATCCCATAGTCCCGTGCCCATATACCCATCATACATATCCTCCATCCCACAGTCCCGTGCCCATATACCCATCATACACATCCTCCATCCCACAGTCCCGTGCCCTTATACCCTGGGCCGCCATCAGGGCATTACTAGCCTTACTGGTGTAAGGGGCCCCGGGAGCTGGAGGGGCCCCACGCTCAGAATTTTCATAAACCGGAGCGCTGAGTGTGAGGAGGAAGCAGGAATCATTGTGACAGACAGCTGGGAGAGGCAGCCAGTGCTGAGCAACAGGAGGGCGGGACTTTCCAGCATCCAATCCTGGCTGAGCGCGGGCTTAGTGCAGTGCAGATATAGTATTCTCCCGCCACACAGTCTGGAGCGAGTCACTGAGCAGCAGTGCAGCCCTCAGTCCCACGGTGAGTGTCTGAGCCTGTGTTGTTTAAGTGTATGGCCAGTGTCTTGCCAGGATCTAGTCCAGCCCCTGTAGCAGATGGATCCTCAGTGAGTGGGCTGTGTGCTCAGTGACAGCGTCAGTCACACTATCAGCACAGCAGCCGCTCACCGAGGAAGGACGCTGCTATGTCCTGAGTCTGACCCCTGCCTGTATCAGCCATAGACCAAGATAACAGCAGAGCTGAGTGCCCCCTCACCTCCTACAGAGAAGCATAAGACCGCTGAGCACAGCCTGCCCCCTGACAGGACACAGCAGCCCCCTCTCAGGATTCCCTGCATTTACTCTCCAAACTTATGTAAAACAAACTTCAGTCTTCAGAATGGAGCTGTGGTGTCCTGTCAGGGGCAGAGGGGGCACACTGCCTTATCCTTCTCTGGAGGGGACAGGGGGCCAGGACACTGCTCATCAGGATTTATAGCATCTCCCAGAGATGTTATGTAACACAACCACACACTATATATATATAATCACAAACACAGTATATGTTAGGCCGGTTTCACATTAGCGCTTTTTCAGCGCACGCACGGCCGGGGGTAGCTCCGCCCCCGAGCCGGCTCTCTGCCCGGCGTGCCCGCCCCTTGCTTGTAGCGCCGCCTCCTAGCGCACAGCGGCGCCTGCGATCGGCGCACCCTATCTTTAGCATAGGGTGCGCAGATCGTGCGCACCAAAATCAAACTTTTCGGATTTCGGCGTGCTCGGCGCAACGTCAAAAGTGCGCAGCGCAGGTCAAAGCGCAACTAGCGCACGGCCTGCGCACGATCTGCGCACCCTATGCTAAAGATAGGGTGCGCCGATCGCAGGCGCCGCTGTGCGCTAGGAGGCGGCGCTACAAGCAAGGGGCGGGCACGCCGGGCAGAGAGCCGGCTCGGGGGCGGAGCTATCCCCGGCCGTGCGTGCGCTTAAAAAGCGCTAATGTGAAACCGGCCTTAGGGTATATGCACACATTGCAGATTCTGCTGCGTTGTACCCTTAGGCTATGTGCACATGTTGCGGATTCTGCTGCGGATCCGCAGCGGTTTTGGCTCTGTGGAACGGTGTACAGTACCATTGTTTTCAATGGAGAATGAAAAACGCAGTGCACATACTGTGGATTTTTCCGTGGATTACAACCCGCAGCATGTCAATTCTTTGTGCGGAATCCGCAGCGGTTTCACACCTTCTCCATTGTGAGGTGTGAAGCCGCAGGGCTAATCCGCAGGTAAACCGCAGGACTTTTGACCTGTGGATTTTTCCAAATCCGCACAGAAAAATCCGCAGCACGTTTCACTACGTGTGCACATAGCCCAAAAGGCTAAAACCAAAACTGTTGTGCGCATGTTGCGGCTTTAAATCTGCAGCATGTCAATTATTTGTGCGGATCCGCAGCATTTTTACACCTCTTTTATTATAGGAATCGAAAAGTGTAAAAACGCTGTAGAAATCTGCAGAAAATCCTCAGGTAAAACGCAGGTCATTTTACTGGCGGATTCAGTGAAATTTGTGTGGAAAAATCCGCAGCAGAATCCGCAACGTGTGCACACACCCTAAAAGTCTGCAAAAATTCCACAGTATTACAGAACAGTAACTGAGGCCGGACTCCAGCATGAGAGGCTGATGAGAAGATCTGCAGGGGAATGAAGGCTCTCAGTCCTCGCTCACACAAGCGTATAACACGGCTGAGCGCTATGTGATGTTTTATTGCATAACACTCAGCACAGTGTTATACTATGGGGCATCGCAGATCTGTGATTTTTTCTACAGACCGAATTCGTCTGTGGAAAAATAATCTGCAGCACGCCGTGCAGCTGTCAGCTGAGTGCAGTCTGAATCCACGACCTCAGACAATGGAGAAGATGGAGAAATTAAGGTCCCTGTCTTCTCAATGTGCTCCGATTATCTCATGCAAGAGAATCCGATGACACTTGGATGAGAGTTTGAGCTGAGTGTCAGTAGCATAATTAAGCTGATTCTCTCACATGAGAGTATCATCACTCGTGTGACCCCGGCCATACACTTTTTTTCAGCTGGACAATTCTTTTATATACCTTAATTATTCCTAATATTCCCAAAAACTTTATAATATAAGTATCCTTCTTCCCAAACCCACTGACCTAAGCAGGGGCACTATCAGGGCATTACTGCCCTTACTGGATAGGGCCCAATGACCGGAGTGGGGCCCCGGTCACTATGTGGTGGTAAAATGTGGTCTGGTCATGGCGTGATGGTATTTGTTCCTTGTATATGGGATTTTAGTTCACCATGTGGTGGTAATATGGTGGCTGGTCATGGTGCGGTGGTATTTGTCCCTTGTATGTGGCATTATTGGTAATTTTAAAAATGGAAAAATAAACAAAAATATACCAAAATTGTATTGGATATTTTAGCAAATGTTTAGTAAGTTACAGTAGAGTAGGGCCCGGCCAAAAGAGTCTACTTTGTCGTGGTGATGGATTAAAAAATCTTTTGGCTAAAACAAAAGCTGCTGGCTATGTATGTGGTGATGGGAACTGTTAATGTGTGATTTGTGAGGACATGGTGCAGAAGTGGAGTTGTTCCAAGAGAGCGGTGGGACTTTGGAAGGTTCGAGGGGTGGAGACGGGGCTGGGTAGAGCCTGGGCGGAGTTTCAAGGGGCCCCGAAAATTTTGCCAGTATGGGGCCCCGAAATTCCTAGTGGCAGCCCTGCTTATACCCATCATACATATCCTCCATCCCATAGTCCCGTGCCCATATACCCATCATACATATCCTCCATCCCATAGTCCCGTGCCCATATACCCATCATACATATCCTCCATCCCATAGTCCCGTGCCCATATACCCATCATACATATCCTCCATCCCATAGTCCCGTGCCCATATACCCATCATACATATCCTCCATCCCATAGTCCCGTGCCCATATACCCATCATACATATCCTCCATCCCATAGTCCCGTGCCCATATACCCATCATACATATCCTCCATCCCATAGTCCCGTGCCCATATACCCATCATACACATCCTCCATCCCATAGTCCAGTGCCCATATACCCATCATACATATCCTCCATCCCATAGTCCCGTGCCCATATACCCATCATACATATCCTCCATCCCATAGTCCCGTGCCCATATACCCATCATACATATCCTCCATCCCATAGTCCCGTGCCCATATACCCATCATACACATCCTCCATCCCATAGTCCAGTGCCCATATACCCATCACACATCCTCCATCCCATAGTCCAGTGCCCATATACCCATCATACATATTCTCCATCCCATAGTCCAGTGCCCACATACCCATCATACATATCCTCCATCCCATAGTCCCGTGCCCATATACCTGTCATACATATCCTTCATCCCATAGTCCCGTGCCCATATACCCATCATACATATCCTCCATCCCATAGTCCAGTGCCCATATACCCATCATACATATCCTCCATCCCATAGTCCCGTGCCCATATACCCATCATACACATCCTCCATCCCATAGTCCCGTGCCCATATACCCGTCATACATATCCTCCATCCCATAGTCCCGTGCCCATATACCCATCATACATATTCTCCATCCCATAGTCCCGTGCCCATATACCCATCATACATATTCTCCATCCCATAGTCCAGTGCCCATATACCCATCATACATATCCTCCATCCCATAGTCCAGTGCCCATATACCCATCATACATATCCTCCATCCCATAGTCCAGTGCCCATATACCCATCACACATCCTCCATCCCACAGTCCCGTGCCCTTATACCCATCACACATCCTTCATCCCATAGTCCCGTGCTCATATACCCATCATACATATCCTCCATCCCATAGTCCCGTGCCCTTATACCCATCATACATATCCTCCATCCCATAGTCCAGTGCCCATATACCCATCATACATATTCTCCATCCCATAGTCCCGTGCCCTTATACCCATCACACATCCTTCATCCCATAGTCCCGTGCCCATATACCCATCATACATATCCTCCATCCCATAGTCCCGTGCCCTTATACCCATCATACATATCCTCCATCCCATAGTCCAGTGCCCATATACCCATCATACATATTCTCCATCCCATAGTCCAGTGCCCACATACCCATCATACATATCCTCCATCCCATAGTCCCGTGCCCATATACCCATCATACATATTCTCCATCCCATAGTCCAGTGCCCACATACCCATCATACATATCCTCCATCCCATAGTCCCGTGCCCATATACCCGTCATACATATCCTTCATCCCATAGTCCAGTGCCCATATACCCATCATACATATCCTCCATCCCATAGTCCCGTGCCCATATACCCATCATACATATTCTCCATCCCATAGTCCAGTGCCCATATACCCATCATACATATTCTCCATCCCATAGTCCAGTGCCCATATACCCATCATACATATCCTCCATCCCATAGTCCCGTGCCCATATACCCATCATACATATTCTCCATCCCATAGTCCATTGCCCATATACCCATCATACATATCCTCCATCCCATAGTCCCGTGCCCATATACCCATCATACACATCCTCCATCCCATAGTCCCATGCCCATATACCCATCATACATATCATCCATCCCATAGTCCCGTGCCCGTATACCCATCATACACATCCTCCAGCCCATAGTCCCGTGCCCATATACCCATCATACATATCGTCCTGCCCATAGTCCCGTGCCCATATACCCATCACACATCCTCCATCCCATAGTCCCGTGCCCATATACCCATCATACATATCCTCCATCCCATAGTCCCGTGCCCGTATACCCATCATACATATCCTCCATCCCATAGTCCCGTGCCCATATACCCATCACACATCCTCCATCCCATAGTCCCGTGCCCTTATACCCATCATACATATCCTCCATCCCATAGTCCAGTGCCCATATACCCATCATACATATCCTTCATCCCATAGTCCCGTGCCCGTATACCCATCATACATATCCTCCATCCCATAGTCCCGTGCCCGTATACCCATCACACATCCTCCATCCCATAGTCCCGTGCCCATATACCCATCATACATATCCTCCATCCCATAGTCCCGTGCCCATATACCCATCATACATATCCTCCATCCCATAGTCCCGTGCCCATATACCCATCATACATATTCTCCATCCCATAGTCCAGTGCCCATATACCCATCATACATATCCTTCATCCCATAGTCCCGTGCCCATATACCCATCATACATATCCTCCATCCCATAGTCCCATGCCCATATACCCATCATACACATCCACCATCCCATAGTCCCGTGCCCATATACCCATCATACACATCCTCCATCCCATAGTCCCGTGCCCATATACCCATCATACACATCCTCCATCCCATAGTCCCGTGCCCATATACCCGTCATACATATCCTCCATCCCATAGTCCCGTGCCCATATACCCGTCATACATATCCTCCATCCCATAGTCCCGTGCCCATATACCCGTCATACATATCCTCCATCCCATAGTCCCGTGCCCATATACCCGTCATACACATCCTCCATCCCATAGTCCCGTGCCCATATACCCGTCATACACATCCTCCATCCCATAGTCCCGTGCCCATATACCCGTCATACACATCCTCCATCCCATAGTCCCGTGCCCATATACCCGTCATACACATCCTCCATCCCATAGTCCCGTGCCCATATACCCGTCATACACATCCTCCATCCCATAGTCCCGTGCCCATATACCCATCATACACATCCTCCATCCCATAGTCCCGTGCCCATATACCCATCATACACATCCTCCATCCCATAGTCCCGTGCCCATATACCCGTCATACACATCCTCCATCCCATAGTCCCGTGCCCATATACCCGTCATACATATCCTCCATCCCATAGTCCCGTGCCCATATACCCGTCATACACATCCTCCATCCCATAGTCCCGTGCCCATATACCCATCATACACATCCTCCATCCCATAGTCCCGTGCCCATATACCCATCATACACATCCTCCATCCCATAGTCCAGTGCCCATATACCCATCATACATATCCTCCATCCCATAGTCCCGTGCCCATATACCCATCATACATATCCTCCATCCCATAGTCCCGTGCCCATATACCCATCATACACATCCTCCATCCCATAGTCCAGTGCACATATACCCGTCATACATATCCTCCATCCCATAGTCCCGTGCCCATATACCCGTCATACACATCCTCCATCCCATAGTCCCGTGCCCATATACCCATCATACACATCCTCCATCCCATAGTCCCGTGCCCATATACCCGTCATACACATCCTCCATCCCATAGTCCCGTGCCCATATACCCGTCATACACATCCTCCATCCCATAGTCCCGTGCCCATATACCCGTCATACATATCCTCCATCCCATAGTCCCGTGCCCATATACCCATCATACACATCCTCCATCCCATAGTCCCGTGCCCATATACCCGTCATACATATCCTCCATCCCATAGTCCCGTGCCCATATACCCATCATACACATCCTCCATCCCATAGTCCCGTGCCCATATACCCGTCATACATATCCTCCATCCCATAGTCCCGTGCCCATATACCCGTCATACATATCCTCCATCCCATAGTCCCGTGCCCATATACCCATCATACATATCCTCCATCCCATAGTCCCGTGCCCATATACCCATCATACATATCCTCCATCCCATAGTCCCGTGCCCATATACCCATCATACATATTCGCCATCCCATAGTCCCGTGCCCATGTACCCATCATACATATCCTCCATCCCATAGTCCCGTGCCCATATACCCATCATACATATTCTCCATCCCATAGTCCAGTGCCCATATACCCATCATACATATCCTCCATCCCATAGTCCAGTGCCCATATACCCATCATACATATTCTCCATCTCATAGTCCCGTGCCCATATACCCATCACACATCCTCCATCCCATAGTCCCGTGCCCATATACCCATCATACATATCCTCCATCCCATAGTCCCGTGCCCATATACCCATCATACATATTCTCCATCCCATAGTCCCGTGCCCATATACCCATCATACATATTCTCCATCCCATAGTCCAGAGCCCATATACCCATCATACATATCCTCCATCCCATAGTCCCGTGCCCATATACCCATCATACATATTCTCCATCTCATAGTCCCGTGCCCATATACCCATCACACATCCTCCATCCCATAGTCCCGTGCCCATATACCCATCATACATATCCTCCATCCCATAGTCCCGTGCCCATATACCCATCACACATCCTCCATCCCATAGTCCCGTGCCCATATACCCATCATACATATCCTCCATCCCATAGTCCCGTGCCCATATACCCATCACACATCCTCCATCCCATAGTCCCGTGCCCATATACCCATCATACATATCCTCCATCCCATAGTCCAGTGCCCATATACCCATCACACATCCTCCATCCCATAGTCCCGTGCCCATATACCCATCATACATATTCTCCATCTCATAGTCCCGTGCCCATATACCCATCATACATATCCTCCATCCCATAGTCCCGTGCCCATATACCCATCATACATATTCTCCATCTCATAGTCCCGTGCCCATATACCCATCACACATCCTCCATCCCATAGTCCCGTGCCCATATACCCATCATACATATCCTCCATCCCATAGTCCCGTGCCCATATACCCATCACACATCCTCCATCCCATAGTCCCGTGCCCATATACCCATCATACATATCCTCCATCCCATAGTCCCGTGCCCATATACCCATCATACACATCCTCCATCCCATAGTCCCGTGCCCATATACCCATCATACACATCCTCCATCCCATAGTCCCGTGCCCGTATACCCATCATACATATCCTCCATCCCATAGTCCCGTGCCCGTATACCCATCATACATATCCTCCATCCCATAGTCCCGTTCCCATATACCCATCACACATCCTCCATCCCATAGTCCCGTGCCCTTATACCCATCATACATATCCTCCATCCCATAGTCCAGTGCCCATATACCCATCATACATATCCTTCATCCCATAGTCCCGTTCCCGTATACCCATCATACATATCCTCCATCCCATAGTCCCGTGCCCATATACCCATCATACATATTCTCCATCCCATAGTCCCATGCCCGTATACCCATCACACATCCTCCATCCCATAGTCCCGTGCCCATATACCCATCATACATATCCTCCATCCCATAGTCCCGTGCCCATATACCCATCACACATCCTCCATCCCATAGTCCCGTGCCCTTATACCCATCATACATATCCTCCATCCCATAGTCCAGTGCCCATATACCCATCATACATATCCTTCATCCCATAGTCCCGTTCCCGTATACCCATCACACATCCTCCATCCCATAGTCCCGTGCCCGTATACCCATCATACATATCCTCCATCCCATAGTCCCGTTCCCATATACCCATCACACATCCTCCATCCCATAGTCCCGTGCCCTTATACCCATCATACATATCCTCCATCCCATAGTCCAGTGCCCATATACCCATCATACATATCCTTCATCCCATAGTCCCGTTCCCGTATACCCATCATACATATCCTCCATCCCATAGTCCCGTGCCCATATACCCATCATACATATTCTCCATCCCATAGTCCCGTGCCCATATACCCATCACACATCCTCCATCCCATAGTCCCGTGCCCATATACCCATCATACATATCCTCCATCCCATAGTCCCGTGCCCATATACCCATCACACATCCTCCATCCCATAGTCCCGTGCCCATATACCCATCATACACATCCTCCATCCCATAGTCCCGTGCCCATATACCCATCATACACATCCTCCATCCCATAGTCCCGTGCCCGTATACCCATCATACATATCCTCCATCCCATAGTCCCGTGCCCGTATACCCATCATACATATCCTCCATCCCATAGTCCCGTTCCCATATACCCATCACACATCCTCCATCCCATAGTCCCGTGCCCTTATACCCATCATACATATCCTCCATCCCATAGTCCAGTGCCCATATACCCATCATACATATCCTTCATCCCATAGTCCCGTTCCCGTATACCCATCATACATATCCTCCATCCCATAGTCCCGTGCCCATATACCCATCATACATATCCTCCATCCCATAGTCCCGTGCCCATATACCCATCATACATATCCTCCATCCCATAGTCCCATGCCCGTATACCCATCACACATCCTCCATCCCATAGTCCCGTGCCCATATACCCATCATACATATCCTCCATCCCATAGTCCCGTGCCCATATACCCATCATACATATCCTCCATCCCATAGTCCCGTGCCCATATACCCATCATACATATTCTCCATCCCATAGTCCAGTGCCCATATACCCATCACACATCCTCCATCCCACAGTCCCGTGCCCATATACCCATCACACATCCTCCATCCCACAGTCCCGTGCCCTTATACCCTGGGCCGCCATCAGGGCATTACTAGCCTTACTGGTGTAAGGGGCCCCGGGAGCTGGAGGGGCCCCACGCTCAGAATTTTCATAAACCGGAGTGCTGAGTGTGAGGAGGAAGCAGGAGTCATTGTGACAGACAGCTGGGAGAGGCAGCCAGTGCTGAGCAACAGGAGGGCGGGACTTTCCAGCATCCAATCCTGGCTGAGCGCGGGCTTAGTGCAGTGCAGATATAGTATTCTCCCGCCACACAGTCTGGAGCGAGTCACTGAGCAGCAGTGCAGCCCTCAGTCCCACGGTGAGTGTCTGAGCCTGTGTTGTTTAAGTGTATGGCCAGTGTCTTGCCAGGATCTAGTCCAGCCCCTGTAGCAGATGGATCCTCAGTGAGTGGGCTGTGTGCTCAGTGACAGCGTCAGTCACACTATCAGCACAGCAGCCGCTCACCAAGGAAGGACGCTGCTATGTCCTGAGTCTGACCCCTGCCTGTATCAGCTATAGACCAAGATAACAGCAGAGCTGAGTGCCCCCTCACCTCCTACAGAGAAGCATAAGACCGCTGAGCACAGCCTGCCCCCTGACAGGACACAGCAGCCCCCTCTCAGGATTCCCTGCATTTACTCTCCAAACTTTTGTAAAAAAAACTTCAGTCTTCAGAATGGAGCTGTGGTGTCCTGTCAGGGGCAGAGGGGGCACACTGCCTTATCCTTCTCTGGAGGGGACAGGGGGCCAGGACACTGCTCATCAGGATTTATAGCATCTCCCAGAGATGTTATGTAACACAACCACACACTATATATATATATAATCACAAACACAGTATATGTTAGGCCGGTTTCACATTAGCGCTTTTTCAGCGCACGCACGGCCGGGGGTAGCTCCGCCCCCGAGCCGGCTCTCTGCCCGGCGTGCCCGCCCCTTGCTTGTAGCGCCGCCTCCTAGCGCACAGCGGCGCCTGCGATCGGCGCACCCTATCTTTAGCATAGGGTGCGCAGATCGTGCGCACCAAAATCAAACTTTTCGGATTTCGGCGTGCTCGGCGCAACGTCAAAAGTGCGCAGCGCAGGTCAAAGCGCAACTAGCGCACGGCCTGCGCACGATCTGCGCACCCTATGCTAAAGATAGGGTGCGCCGATCGCAGGCGCCGCTGTGCGCTAGGAGGCGGCGCTACAAGCAAGGGGCGGGCACGCCGGGCAGAGAGCCGGCTCGGGGGCGGAGCTATCCCCGGCCGTGCGTGCGCTTAAAAAGCGCTAATGTGAAACCGGCCTTAGGGTATATGCACACATTGCAGATTCTGCTGCGTTGTACCCTTAGGCTATGTGCACATGTTGCGGATTCTGCTGCGGATCCGCAGCGGTTTTGGCTCTGTGGAACGGTGTACAGTACCATTGTTTTCAATGGAGAATGAAAAACGCAGTGCACATACTGTGGATTTTTCCGTGGATTACAACCCGCAGCATGTCAATTCTTTGTGCGGAATCCGCAGCGGTTTCACACCTTCTCCATTGTGAGGTGTGAAGCCGCAGGGCTAATCCGCAGGTAAACCGCAGGACTTTTGACCTGTGGATTTTTCCAAATCCGCACAGAAAAATCCGCAGCACGTTTCACTACGTGTGCACATAGCCCAAAAGGCTAAAACCAAAACTGTTGTGCACATGTTGCGGCTTTAAATCTGCAGCATGTCAATTATTTGTGCGGATCCGCAGCATTTTTACACCTCTTTTATTATAGGAATCGAAAAGTGTAAAAACGCTGTAGAAATCTGCAGAAAATCCTCAGGTAAAACGCAGGTCATTTTACTGGCGGATTCAGTGAAATTTGTGTGGAAAAATCCGCAGCAGAATCCGCAACGTGTGCACACACCCTAAAAGTCTGCAAAAATTCCACAGTATTACAGAACAGTAACTGAGGCCGGACTCCAGCATGAGAGGCTGATGAGAAGATCTGCAGGGGAATGAAGGCTCTCAGTCCTCGCTCACACAAGCGTATAACACGGCTGAGCGCTATGTGATGTTTTATTGCATAACACTCAGCACAGTGTTATACTATGGGGCATCGCAGATCTGTGATTTTTTCTACAGACCGAATTCGTCTGTGGAAAAATAATCTGCAGCACGCCGTGCAGCTGTCAGCTGAGTGCAGTCTGAATCCACGACCTCAGACAATGGAGAAGATGGAGAAATTAAGGTCCCTGTCTTCTCAATGTGCTCCAATTACAGTGGGCAAAAAAGTATTTAGTCAGTCAGCAATAGTGCAAGTTCCACCACTTAAAAAGATGAGAGGCGTCTGTAATTTACATCATAGGTAGACCTCAACTATGGGAGACAAACTGAGAAAAAAAATCCAGAAAATCACATTGTCTGTTTTTTTTTTCATTTTATTTGCATATTATGGTGGAAAATAAGTATTTGGTCAGAAACAAAATTTCATCTCAATACTTTGTGATATATCCTTTGTTGGCAATGACAGAGGTCAAACGTTTTCTGTAAGTCTTCACAAGGTTGCCACACACTGTTGTTGGTATGTTGGCCCATTCCTCCATGCAGATCTCCTCTAGAGCAGTGATGTTTTTGGCTTTTCGCTTGGCAACACGGACTTTCAACTCCCTCCAAAGGTTTTCTATAGGGTTGAGATCTGGAGACTGGCTAGGCCACTCCAGGACCTTGAAATGCTTCTTACGAAGCCACTCCTTCGTTGCCCTGGCGGGGGGCTTTGGATCATTGTCATGTTGAAAGACCCAGCCACGTTTCATCTTCAATGCCCTTGCTGATGGAAGGAGGTTTGCACTCAAAATCTCACGATACATGGCCCCATTCATTCTTTTATGTACCCGGATCAGTCGTCCTGGCCCCTTTGCAGAGAAACAGCCCCAAAGCATGATGTTTCCACCACCATGCTTTACAGTAGGTATGGTGTTTGATGGATGCAACTCAGTATTCTTTTTCCTCCAAACACGACAAGTTGTGTTTCTACCAAACAGTTCCAGTTTGGTTTCATCAGACCATAGGACATTCTCCCAAAACTCCTCTGGATCATCCAAATGCTCTCTAGCAAACTTCAGATGGGCCCGGACATGTACAGGCTTAAGCAGTGGGACACGTCTGGCACTGCAGGATCTGAGTCCATGGTGGCGTAGTGTGTTACTTATGGTAGGCCTTGTTACATTGGTCCCAGCTCTCTGCAGTTCATTCACTAGGTCCCCCCGCGTGGTTCTGGGATTTTTGCTCACCGTTCTTGTGATCATTCTGACCCCACGGGGTGGGATTTTGCGTGGAGCACCAGATCGAGGGAGATTATCAGTGGTCTTGTATGTCTTCCATTTTCTAATTATTGCTCCCACAGTTGATTTCTTCACTCCAAGCTGGTTGGCTATTGCAGATTCAGTCTTCCCAGCCTGGTGCAGGGCTACAATTTAGTTTCTGGTGTCCTTTGACAGCTCTTTGGTCTTCACCATAGTGGAGTTTGGAGTCAGACTGTTTGAGGGTGTGCACAGGTGTCTTTTTATACTGATAACAAGTTTAAACAGGTGCCATTACTACAGGTAATGAGTGGAGGAAAGAGGAGACTCTTAAAGAAGAAGTTACAGGTCTGTGAGAGCCAGAAATCTTGATTGCTTGTTTCTGACCAAATACTTATTTTCCACCATAATATGCAAATAAAATGAAAAAAAAAACAGACAATGTGATTTTCTGGATTTTTTTTTCTCAGTTTGTCTCCCATAGTTGAGGTCTACCTATGATGTAAATTACAGACGCCTCTCATCTTTTTAAGTGGTGGAACTTGCACTATTGCTGACTGACTAAATACTTTTTTTCCCCACTGTATCTCATGCAAGAGAATCAGATGACACTTGGATGAGAGTTTGAGCTGAGTGTCAGTAGCATAATTAAGCTGATTCTCTCACATGAGAGTATCATCACTCGTGTGACCCCGGCCATACACTTTTTTTCAGCTGGACAATTCTTTTATATACCTTAATTATTCCTAATATTCCCAAAAACTTTATAATATAAGTATCCTTCTTCCCAAACCCACTGACCTAAGCAGGGGCACTATCAGGGCATTACTGCCCTTACTGGATAGGGCCCAATGACCGGAGTGGGGCCCCGGTCACTATGTGGTGGTAAAATGTGGTCTGGTCATGGCGTGATGGTATTTGTTCCTTGTATATGGGATTTTAGTTCACCATGTGGTGGTAATATGGTGGCTGGTCATGGTGCGGTGGTATTTGTCCCTTGTATGTGGCATTATTGGTAATTTTAAAAATGGAAAAATAAATAAAAATATACCAAAATTGTATTGGATATTTTAGCAAATGTTTAGTAAGTTACAGTAGAGTAGGGCCCGGCCAAAAGAGTCTACTTTGTCGTGGTGATGGATTAAAAAATCTTTTGGCTAAAACAAAAGCTGCTGGCTATGTATGTGGTGATGGGAACTGTTAATGTGTGATTTGTGAGGACATGGTGCAGAAGTGGAGTTGTTCCAAGAGAGCGGTGGGACTTTGGAAGGTTCGAGGGGTGGAGACGGGGCTGGGTGGAGCCTGGGCGGAGTTTCAAGGGGCCCCGAAAATTTTGCCAGTATGGGGCCCCGAAATTCCTAGTGGCAGCCCTGCTTATACCCATCACACATCCTCCATCCCATAGTCCCGTGCCCATATACCCATCATACATATTCTCCATCCCATAGTCCAGTGCCCATATACCCATCATACATATCCTCCATCCCATAGTCCCGTGCCCATATACCCATCATACATATCCTTCATCCCATAGTCCCGTGCCCATATACCCATCATACATATTCTCCATCCCATAGTCCCGTGCCCATATACCCATCATACATATTCTCCATCCCATAGTCCAGTGCCCATATACCCATCATACATATCCTCCATCCCATAGTCCAGTGCCCATATACCCATCATACATATCCTCCATCCCATAGTCCAGTGCCCATATACCCATCATACATATTCTCCATCCCATAGTCCCGTGCCCATATACCCATCATACACATCCTCCATCCCATAGTCCAGTGCCCATATACCCATCATACATATCCTCCATCCCATAGTCCAGTGCCCATATACCCATCATACATATTCGCCATCCCATAGTCCTGTGCCCATATACCCATCACACATCCTCCATCCCACAGTCCCGTGCCCTTATACCCATCACACATCCTTCATCCCATAGTCCCGTGCCCATATACCCATCATACATATCCTCCATCCCATAGTCCCGTGCCCTTATACCCATCATACATATCCTCCATCCCATAGTCCAGTGCCCATATACCCATCATACATATCCTCCATCCCATAGTCCAGTGCCCACATACCCATCATACATATTCTCCATCCCATAGTCCAGTGCCCATATACCCATCATACATATTCTCCATCCCATAGTCCAGTGCCCACATACCCATCATACATATCCTCCATCCCATAGTCCAGTGCCCATATACCCATCATACATATCCTCCATCCCATAGTCCAGTGCCCATATACCCATCATACATATTCTCCATCCCATAGTCCAGTGCCCACATACCCGTCATACATATCCTCCATCCCATAGTCCCGTGCCCATATACCCGTCATACATATCCTTCATCCCATAGTCCAGTGCCCATATACCCATCATACATATCCTCCATCCCATAGTCCCGTGCCCATATACCCATCATACATATTCTCCATCCCATAGTCCAGTGCCCATATACCCATCATACATATTCTCCATCCCATAGTCCAGTGCCCATATACCCATCATACATATCCTCCATCCCATAGTCCCGTGCCCATATACCCATCATACATATTCTCCATCCCATAGTCCAGTGCCCATATACCCATCATACATATTCTCCATCCCATAGTCCAGTGCCCATATACCCATCATACATATTCTCCATCCCATAGTCCAGTGCCCATATACCCATCATACATATCCTCCATCCCATAGTCCCGTGCCCATATACCCATCATACATATCCTCCATCCCATAGTCCCGTGCCCATATACCCATCATACACATCCTCCATCCCATAGTCCCGTGCCCATATACCCATCATACATATTCTCCATCCCATAGTCCCGTGCCCATATACCCATCATACATATCCGCCATCCCATAGTCCCATGCCCATATACCCATCATACATATCGTCCATCCCATAGTCCCATGCCCATATACCCATCACACATCCTCCATCCCATAGTCAACCATTATGACATCATAATGAGGGGCGGGGCTTGATGCGCACACACTTTTTCCCCAGTATGTAGATAGGGGTAAAATTGTTTGGTGAATTGGAACGCGTGGGGTTAAAATTTCGCCTCACATCATAGCTTAGGACGCCCTCGGGGTCCAGACGTGTGACTGTGCCAAATTTTGTGTGTACATACATACACACTTTGAGCTTTATATATTAGATATACCGTGTGTGCCCCCATATTATGTGTGATATTACCTGAAAAAATGTGGTGGTCTCAGGAGAGAGGTGCGTAGCACGCCCCCGACGCGCGTTTCGGGAAGTCCTTCTTCAGGGGGGTGTATGTACCCCTATATACTCTGCACCCCCATATATATACCATATCTACAACTATATACTGTATATACCCTTATATACAGTGTACCTCATAGTGTACCCCCATATATACACTGTATGCACCCTTATATGCTCCGTGTCCCCCATATATAATGTATACTGTATGTACCCCAGATCACAGCCCCCCTCTCCCAGGTGTCGCCCATTATTTGCACAGTTTCGGGGTCATTATCGGAGGCTTCAGTGAGGCAGAGCAGCCCCCCGTTAGCGATCCGCTGGCAGGGCCCCATTCTCCAGATTCCCTCTGAGCCCCTCCTTCCCGGTTGGGCAGATGTTTGGGGGCCGCGGTGGCTGAGCGGCCGGGTATTACTGTGCGGCCGGAGGATTAGGCGTCCTGTGACCTCATTACACAGCAGGACTCGCGTACGGCCCGGACCCTCCGGCTGCAGAGTCAGGAGAGGTGGGCTCTGCGGGGTCCGGTGTGAGGAGGTGGTCCGCACTCAGCATGTCTTCTCTCTCCTGCAGGTGACGGGGATGTGACGCCGTCCCGGCTGCGTGGACCCTTCATATTGGAGCGTGTCAGATGATAGCACGGCAGGTGTGTGGGAGAGGGGCGGACGGAGATAAATGTGCAGACCCCCGGCCCCCGGGACCCCCAGCTGACGCTCGCTCACACCTCCACCACACTGTCATTGCCCTCCGCAGTGCCAGCAGCTCCTAGGTGCCAGGGTGGAGGCCCATGCGGCGGAGCTGTGGGACGCCAGGTCCCCGAGCACGGGACGCTTGGGGGTGCAGGTCAGGATGAGGTGCTCCCTGCGACTGTGGCTGCTCAGCACCTCCGTCCTGCTCTTCATCATGTCCCTCCTCTTCACCTTCTCTCACCATGGCACGGAGGCCCCGCTCTACTCAGAGCTGGGGGGATGGGCGTCAGCAGAGGGGCATCCAGTCCGGCTCGTGCCAGGTTACCCCGGGGTGAGGCATCGCCCTCCTCTGCCATCCATCTCGAGGGACTGCTCCTGCCAGCACTGCCTACGGCAACCGGGGGACTCCGCCTGGTTCGACAGTCACTACGACGCGGCCATCTCGCCTGTGTGGACCCTGGAGAACCGGGAGCTGCCGGCAGACGTCCAGCACTGGTGGATGGTGAGTTCAAAGACCTCTGACAAATGCGCTTCTCCAGTAGCCCTGTGCTGAGATACACCTCAGCTGAGATACCTCTGTACCCCCCAGGAAATAACGGCGGGTATAAAATAAGATTCTCACTGCAGTCACCACTAGGGGGATCTCCCTGTATCCAGAGATACATGATAAGATCCTGTCTGCAGCCCCCACTAGGGGGAGGTCCCTGTATACAGAGATACACGATAAGATCCTGTCTGCAGCCACCACTAGGGGGAGCTCCCTGTATACAGAGATACACGATAAGATCCTGTCTACAGCCACCACTAGGGGGAGCTCCCTGTATACAGAGATACACGATAATATCCTGTCTGCAGCCACCACTAGGGGGAGCTGTCCATATACACTCTGTTGGTTGCAGGCAGTGTTACGTTCCTCATTGTCTGCTGCTCTCCATGCCTTCTTTCTGCTTTGTGTCCATCAGATGCTGCAGCCTCAGTTCCGGTCACACAACACCTTGGAGATCCTGACTCAACTCTTCCAGATCATTCCAGGGGAGAATCCATACAAGCAGCAGGACCCTCTCCTCTGCCGGCGCTGTGCTGTGGTCGGAAATTCTGGGAACCTGCGGGGATCCGGCTATGGGAGAGATATAGACAGCCACAACTTCATCATGAGGTAGGATGGACGTATGTGACCCTGTGCCCGACCCCCAGATTATGCTCACCGTTATGTGTGGGATTGATGGCCCAAGGCGTGAGATGTGACTGATGACGGGGAGTAATAGATTGTAGTCTCCCGTCCTACAGTCTCCTCCCCCAGTAATGGCTGATAACAGAGTACTAGATTGTAGTCTCCTGTCCCACACTCTCCTCCCCCAGTAATGGCTGATAACGGGGAGTAATAGATTGTAGTCTCCTGTCCTACAGTCTCCTCCCCCAGTAATGGCTGATAACGGGGAGTAATAGATTGTAGTCTCCTGTCCTACAGTCTCCTCCCCCAGTAATGGCTGATAACAGGGAGTAATAGATTGTAGTCTCCTGTCCTACAGTCTCCTCCCCAGTAATGGCTGATAACAGGGAGTAATAGATTGTAGTCTCCTGTCCTACAGTCTCCTCCCCCAGTAATGGCTGATAACGGGGAGTAATAGATTGTAGTCTCCTGTCCTACAGTCTCCTCCCCCAGTAATGGCTGATAACGGGGAGTAATAGATTGTAGTCTCCTGTCCTACAGTCTCCTCCCCCAGTAATGGCTGATAACGGGGAGTAATAGATTGTAGTCTCCTGTCCTACAGTCTCCTCCCCCAGTAATGGCTGATAACGGGGAGTAATAGATTGTAGTCTCCTGTCCTACAGTCTCCTCCCCAGTAATGGCCGATAACAGGGAGTAATAGATTGTAGTCTCCTGTCCTACAGTCTCCTCCCCCGTAATGGCCGATAACAGGGAGTAATAGATTGTAGTCTCCCGTCCTACAGTCTCCTCCCCCAGTAATGGCTGATAACAGGGAGTAATAGATTGTAGTCTCCCGCCCTACAGTCTCCTCCCCCAGTAATGGCTGATAACAGGGAGTAATAGATTGTAGTCTCCCGCCCTACAGTCTCCTCCCCCAGTAATGGCTGATGACGGGGAGTAATAGATTGTAGTCTCCCGCCCTACAGTCTCCTCCCCCAGTAATGGCTGATAACGGGAAGTAATAGATTGTAGTCTCCTGTCCTACAGTCTCCTCCCCCAGTAATGGCTGATGACGGGAAGTAATAGATTGTAGTCTCCCGTCCTACAGTCTCCTCCCCAGTAATGGCTGATAACGGGGAGTAATAGATTGTAGTCTCCTGTCCTACAGTCTCCTCCCCAGTAATGGCTGATAACGGGGAGTAATAGATTGTAGTCTCCCGCCCTACAGTCTCCTCCCCAGTAATGGCTGATGACGGGGAGCAGTAGGTCGCACGTGCAGTCTGTGTTCCCAGTGGGTGTATATTGATACTGCGGGGGGCGCTCTCTCCCCGGTCAGGATGAACCAGGCCCCGACGCTCGGCTATGAGGGGGACGTCGGCTCTCGGACCTCCCACCACTTCATGTACCCAGAAAGTGCCAAGAATCTCCCGGCCAATGTGAGCTTTGTGCTGGTGCCGTTCAAGGCGCTGGACCTGCTGTGGATCACCAGCGCGCTCTCCACGGGACAGATCCGCTTGTAAGTACCGGGGTCCGGGGGGCCGCACCGCCTGTGATCTCGTCACTGACCGCACATCTCTCCCCGCAGCACGTACGCTCCGGTGAAGGCCTTCCTGCGTGTGGACAAGGACAAGGTGAGGACGGAGCTGCAGGGCTAGGCGGGGCCGCGAGGGCTGGAGGGTGGGGGCCGGGCCTGAGAGCTCAGGTGCTGCAGAGTGAAATGATGATTGGAGCAGTGGGCGGAGCTGGTGTCGGGTGGGCGGGGCTTATGTCTGGTGAATAATGGGCGGGGCTGGTGTCGGGTGGGCGGGGCTGATGTCTGCTGTCTCCTCAGGTTCAGATCTACAATCCGGCCTTCTTTAAGTACATCCACGACCGCTGGACGCAGCACCACGGCCGCTACCCCTCCACCGGGATGCTGGTGCTGTTCTTTGCGCTCCACGTGTGTGACGAGGTGAGTGGCGGCTGTGCTGTGACTCCGCCCTCCTGGTTGCCGGGGGTAACCTTCCTGTTGTCCTCAGGTGAATGTTTTCGGATTTGGCGCGGACGCTCGGGGTAACTGGCATCACTACTGGGAGAACAACCGCTACGCCGGCGAGTTCCGGAAGACTGGAGTGCACGACGCCGACTCTGAGGCGCAGCTCATCGACTCGCTGAGGCGGGAGGGAAAGATCAAGGTGTACAGCGGGGGCGGGGCACTCTGAGCTCCGCCCGCCATCTTCCTGGCTCCCAGCTCTGGAGTTGAACTTTTGCTGTGACTTCTGCTCTGGGTGGGATCCCTGCGCAGTATTGGGGTCTCCGCCCACTGTGTGACCCCCCCCCCCCCGACACAGACGTCGCCCTCTCCTGTTGCTGAGCGGGGGCGGGGCTGCCACTGACAATCTGCAGGGGCGTGGCTTCATACAATCATCGCATCAGCCAATCACGTGGAGGCATCTCGCGCTGCTCCGATCACTGGCGGCGCGGACCTGCAGGGAGATCGTCCTGCCGCTTCAGGGTCGGTCAGTGAAGGGCGTCTGTGCTGACCCTACGCTGCGAGCGGCACCGGCTCATTCTCCTTGGCTGCTGGTCGTGAGGGAGGTCCGTGCACATGGACATCACCTGCCTCATCAGTTCCATCTCCCGCCCTCCCTTTTTCGGCTGCTTATACTGGGGACCCCCGGACTCGTGTCTCGGGCCCCTGATATCTTGGTGGCTCCCATCATGCACAGCTGCTCTGATTGGTTGCGCTGGGTCACATGACCACGGCGGCGCGGTGTACGAGTATATGGCTCGCAGTGTTTGGACGTTATCAGTGTTAGATATCGGTGACTTTTGTGGCTCCCGTGTCATTAACCCTTCGGTCTTCTCGTTGTGGGGTCCTCCGGCTCCTCGGGGGCGGGGCTTATCAGTATTATCAGCTCTGCACTTTCATTATGGAAAGATTTAAATAATAAATAGGAATCCCTTTGTTGAGGAACCCTTCACAACTTGTCTCCGCCTCAGATTTATTGTCCCGCGGTCTCTGCGACGTTCGGGGGGATCTATTACCGCGGAGTAAACAAAGGAGCTGGAATCCAGCCGCTTCCGCTGTTTCTAAGCTCCTGATTGGCTGACAGATAACGTCCCCATCCGGGTCTTCACCTGAGATGAGTGATGGCGTCTGTAGGGGGCGCTCCTGGATGGGTCATATTAGCCTCGGTCAGGTACTGCATATGGGGAGCGCTCCCTCGCTATGGGCACTGGATGGTGGTGCTGAGCGGAGAGCCGCAGGCATCAAGAGCCGGCCCTGTAGAACTACAACTTCCAGCAGATCAGAGATCATCAGCCTGGAGCCTGATGAGCGTCACACATGTCCTGGGGGTCATATGTGGCTGTCACTGCTGTCATATCATCTTCTCCTGCAGTCACCTCCAGAGCTGTGCTCACTATTCTGTTACATCATGTCTCATCCTCCAGTCACCTCCAGAGCTGCGCTCACTATTCTGTTACATCATGTCTTATCCTCCAGTCACCTCCAGAGCTGCAGTCACTATTCTGCTGTTACATGATGTCTCATCCTCCAGTCACCTCCAGAGCTGCGGTCACTATTCTGCTGTTACATCGTGTCTTATCCTCCAATCACCTCCAGAGCTGCGCTCCCTATTCTGCTGTTACATCTTATCGTTTGCCCCATGGCCACCAATGTGAGGAGGATGGTGAGTGCGGGGGGGCGCAGACCCTGCATAGAACGTTTCCTTCTGTCTTTTGGGGTCATAAAACGACATCTGTGCGGCAGAAGAGACCCCTGATTCCTGGGACCCTGCTGTGCGCCATCATGGAGGACCCCCGCGGCTGTGGCCCCCGATCCTTGGATGTGGGGCTCTGTATTCTCACTTATATCCAGTATGGCCGCCCCCGCGGGACCCTCAGAGGTTGAGGTACAGGCTCTGCAGTGGTCCCCGGCCCCCCAGAGTAAGGGCGGGACCTCTCATCAAATTTTTGAGAAACAAAAAAAAATTAAAGGAAGAGACAGAGAAATGGAAATGAAATGGTGACATTCATTAGAAAACCTCTAAAATCCAGGAACCAAATGGGCCGAACCCCGGAGGCCGTCGGTAAAATGGGCCGAACCCCGGAGGCCGTCGGTAAAATGGGCCGAACCCCGGAGGCCGTCGGTAAAATGGGCCGAACCCCGGAGGCCGTCGGTAAAATGGGCCGAACCCCGGAGGCCGTCGGTAAAATGAGACTGCAACCCTGGAGGCCGTCGGTAAAATGAGACTGCAGCCCTGGAGGCCGTCGGTAAAATGGGCCGAACCCTGGAGGCCGTCGGTAAAATGGGCCGAACCCCGGAGGCCGTCGGTAAAATGGGCCGAACCCCGGAGGCCGTCGGTAAAATGAGACTGCAACCCTGGAGGCCGTCGGTAAAATGAGACTGCAACCCTGGAGGCCGTCGGTAAAATGGGCCGAACCCCGGAGGCCGTCGGTAAAATGGGCCGAACCCCGGAGGCTGTCGGTAAAATGGGCCGAACCCCGGAGGCCGTCGGTAAAATGGGCCGAACCCCGGAGGCCGTCGGTAAAATGAGACTGCAACCCTGGAGGCCGTCAGTAAAATGAGACTGCAACCCTGGAGGCCGCTAGTGAGGACACAAAATGGACGTATTCCAGCAATAAGACCAGGAGTCCTGATTATACGACCGCGGCGAGATTACAAATCTAAGGTGAACGTGCAAAAAAAGGGCTGAAACGTTGTAATTCTTGACATCCGCTGATTGTAAAGCGCAAAATAAGGCGCGAGAACCCCAGAAATGTGGATCCAGCCAGGAGCAAGTGCTGTCTTCTGCTTCACCACTAGACGGCGCTCCTGACATGACCAAGCTGGAGTCTATGTAATAATTCATGTATATAGGGAAATGCGAGCGCTGGAGGATCCCATCATCATCATCATCATCATCATCATCACGGCACGGGAGTGTAGAGACGTCACAATAAGAGGGGGAGACTTATAAGCTGCTGGTGTCCGGAAGGTTCCGTGCCGATTCCTGTTGGTATATATAAAGAAATCTAAGCACCGCCCGGAAATGAGTTTACAAATTAATAACCTTTACTGAAGGGGGAAATGTAATTGATTTGAAAGAATAAGAAATGATCTCGTAGAATTGTGAGGGGGGAACAGATGGCAACCAATGGGCGTGAGATGGGAGCGATGACCTGTGGATGGCAGCGCACCCCGCCACCTGAAATAATCACTTGGGTGAGTTGTTACCTGAACAGTGATTGGTCAGTGAGTTTATCCACTTATTGGGTGAAGAGTGACGGTGCGCTTTATTGTAGAGCCCCTGAGATGAGCCGGGCGTCAGGCTGCTCGAGGGTCAGGACCTCCGGCGTGTGTCAGTCACCGTCGGCTGCATACAAGGTAATCCGTGTGATTGCTGCAGGTGATAATGGGTTAATAGTGGATCACTTACTGATAGATCCTATGAGGAAGGTGATGCCGGGGATTTGTCCGGATGTCTCATTTATATGTAAAGGAATGCTAATAATAATGCTGGTGATGGTATTAGATGGTTTTCAGCGTTTCAACAAGAAACACCGGAGCAGGTGTGCATACGTAATCAGTTACTTACTGGCACTGGTGGTGCAGAATATTCCAGAAGGTTGTGGGCTAGTAGTGCCGAAAGGCTGCTCGCAGGGAGTGTGTGAATAGCGCACCACGGCTTGGTATAGTCTCCCACCAACGCGTTTCGAAGGATTCCCTCCTCTGGGTCAGGGCTGTGACTAACCGGTCCAATGCTTCTTTCTATACCTGCGCCCTCGCCTCACCCATGATTGGATGATAAGGGGCCGTGCAGAGTGGCGGGTTTGGCTGCTGTCCCCTTGGAATGTGGGGAGTGTATAATGATGAAATGGGTGTAATTAACGATAGTTTACGTTGCCTTAGGACCCTGTTTATGTGAGGGTGAGCATAAAAGAGTAAAATAAAGAGCGTAATACTAAACGTGTAGAATAATTTCATTTTCAAACCATCAATTTTTATTTATAAATTGTCAAACATTTTATCGTATTCACAGTAGTGTGGGTGATGGGGAAGGTGGAGACATTCCGCTTACACAGTGACCTAAACGGAAGGACCGCCCCAGATTCCATCTCTTATGACACTGAGACATCTTACTGTTAGATGCAGCCTCAGCGAGATTACTCCGGACGGTGAGGGGCTTCTGGGGTTATCCAGCAGCAATAATGTGTACCGCTACTGTGCGGAACTCCTGGGGCGGTGAGTCCAGATCAGGGGCGAGTAAGAGACCTAGCGAATGGTGGATCGCTTCCCACCCTCTCCTAACACTTCCACCACACATGTCTGCGCCAGGGTCTCCAGCACGGGTCTGGGGAGCTGCGGACCACCCTAGGAGTGAGCGGCCACCTATATAATGACCCCGTCCTTGCGTTCTCTGTGGGGTTAGTGCATTGGCCTCCACTGATCCGGTGGGAAGGTTTCCCACTTTTGTAAGTATGTGGTTAGTGAGGGGAGGGCGTTCTCCGGCGTGCAGCCTGTGGATGACGCCCTAATCGGTGACGTGGGGCTTATTAGCATAGAGTAGAGTTCAGATGGTGGAACGTGTGCCTGCTCCTTTCAGTCAGAAAATGCCGGATCTGCAAATATTTCTAGAAATCCCTTAGAGGGACCTTGTATCCATCCTGCAGTGATGAGAAAGTCATCACTTCCCTCCCCTCAAACAAATCCCCAACCGAGGCGGCTCCGGAAGACTTCCGGTTCTGGAGTTGGTGGTCCGGGATCCGATGCTCCGGCGTATCTCTGGGGGCTGTTGGAAGCGCGGTTTGTAGAAGGCCTAGTTTACTATTCCGCACCTTCCGTAGCTCCAGAGCAGCGTCACCGGTTGGGGACATGTTTAGGGTTAGGGATATGGCTGAGACCCTGGAGGTTCTCATCAGATGTTCTTCAGTGCCGGCCGTCATCGTTATTCCACACAAGTCGTAACTGTTCGAATACCGCGGCTCTGCAATACCGGACCCCGCGGGGCATCCCGGGCGTTCATTGGGAATGTGATGGGGAGATTGCGGAATAAATACAATATCTGTGGGAGAGTGAACATTCCGGCGCTCTCCCGCCCAGCCAAGACCAATCACGGCTCCTCATATGTAACATTGAGTTTTCTTCCTCCGAGCCTCATAGTTCACCGCCGATAGTGTGAGCCGAATACCCCGTTACTCCACACTGTCATTCCCCCATTATAAAGGATAATTAGCCTGAAGTTGTGTTGGGTGCACTACAGCTGGGGAGGGATGGAATACCGGACATTTGGCCAAGCTCCGCTTATAATATGATACTTTAGTGATTATTTGCATCGCTGACGGTAGGGATTCTGTGGGATTTGGTAATGCTAGGATGATATCGCCCGCAAATAATCTGATTTTGTGTTCTGTTTTGTTCTCCTGGATTCCTGATATTGTTGGATGGAGCCTGATTTTTTTTCCGCTAGAGGTTCAATCACCAAAGCGAATATAAGGGGTGACAACGGGCACCCTGTGTCGCCCCATTAGTGATATCATTCCAGAGATGGAGACCGACGCTGATGGATGGAAATACACCAGGGTGCTTGCTTTAACACTATTCCCCACGAATCCGAACCTGGATAAGACCTCAAACAGGGATCCCCGGTGCACGCGATCCCCAGTGCAACGCGATCCCCAATGCACGCGATCCCCGGTGTGCCCGATCCCCAGTGCACCCAATCGAACGCCTTCTCCGCGTCCAATGATAGGAGCAGAGAGGGTGTCCTGGTCCCCCCCACCATATGAATGAGATCATTTGTCTGGTGGCGTCCAATGTCTGCCTGGATTTAATACATCCAACCTGATCCCTGTGCACCAGGGAAGGGATTAGATCCGAGATTCTATTTGCTAATATTTTAGAGTACAGCTTGAGATCAGTATTTAAAAGGGATATTGGCCTGAAATTATTCGGCTGGTCGGGTGATTTGCCTGGTTCAGGGAGGGGGACTCTGGTCGCTTTTCATCACGTATTTTGCCTGTTTCGAATATGTTTTGGAAAACTAATCCGTTCATTGGTCGTGGGGATTTGTTGTTTTGGGTTGCTTGGATGGCTTGTTGTAGTTCTTCTTGGCTTACGGGTTGGTTTATTGGCATCGGTTTATCCTCTGGGATTTGGGGTGGGATATGCTGTTTGGAAAGTTACTAATTAGTTCCGCGTTTGGTTGTGGGGTCAGGTTATCATTCTCCAGGTTATAAAGGGAAGAGTAGTATTTTGCGAAGGGATTAGAGATTTCTTTAGGGTTTTGTTCTTGTGTAGAAGCTATGTTTTGCTTTGTTAATCTCGCTTTGATCTTCTCGGCTGGTATCTTACTCGCCAATAGTGCTTTGCTTTGTTTCTCCTCAGGTTATGCTCCTGTCTATATTGGAGTAGCTGGTATAATTCCTATCTTGCCTGATGTAGTTTCCCATATAGCGTGGGTGAGGGACTTTGTTTTCCATGGTGTCCTCCAGGGTTGCTATATTCTTGTTTAGCTCTTCTATTTGTCGCATTCTTTCTTTTGTGTTGCGCTGCTATCTGTATTATCCGCCCTCTTATATTTAGGCCTTGTGGGCGCACCACATTGTGGTCGGGGGCATGTCGGGGGTACGTCGGGGGTACTATTGATATCAAAATATTCCTGGAGGAGGTCGTTTACTTGGTGTTTGATGTTATCTGAGGATATTAGAAAGTTATTAATTCTCCACGGGGAATAATGTCCATTATTGTACGTCTCTTTAATTTGGCAGGTTACAGGAGCGCGGTCCGACCAGGTCATGTTCCCGTATACTGTATATTCTGCAGGAGCCATTTGTCCACTACCATTGGATCGATTCTTGAATATATGTTATGTGGGTGGCAGTAATACGTATAATCCCGCTCAGAAGCGTGAAGGACCCTCCACGCGTCATACAGTTCTCCCGACATGAGACATCGGGACAGCGCGTGGGCCTGGGGGTAGTTTCTATGTTGTCATCTATGCACATCCTCATGGATTAGATGAGTTTCTTGGACACATTATATGTCCGCCTTAAGTTTCTGAACTTCCTTCCAAAGTAACGATCTTTTAAAGGGGCTGTTTAGACCTTTCGCGTTACTGCTTGAAATCTGAAATACCATCGGTTACAGTAGTATGTGAAAGGATCAATAAGTCACCAAATATGGGGCAGCAATTGGGAAAATAAAGGGGTTAAGGTTATAAACCACTATAACAAGTACAACTCAGAGTCCGGTTCTACGTGAACCAACTGGATCTTCGTTCCTATCCAGTATTGGGGGGGTGAGAATAGAAAATATTATTCTCATGTCCCTTCAACCTGCCAGCAAAACAAAGAAAAAACTAGCAGTGTGGAGTCCCGGCGTAGGCCCACAGGGGCCACATATAGTCACAGTGTACTCGCGTGGAGCTTAGGTCCACCCTTTGCTCAGCGTCGGGGGGTCTCTTCTTTAGCGGGGAGCTGCTGTCTTCGCCCACTGATCACTCCTGGAGCAGGGTCATGGCTTCCCTGGGAGATACAAGGACGTGAGTGACTCCGTTCTTCGCCACCATGAGCTTTACCGGGTATCCCCACTTGTAGATGACATCGTTGTCCCGCAGAATCTTGGTTGCCGATGAAAATTCCCGTCTCCTGTTCAGGGTGGCTGCAGATGAATCTGTAAAGACCAGGATATCCCTGAATCTTTCCGGAAGCTCCTGCTTTGCTGTCGCTGCCCAGGTAGAAATGCAGCCTGGCTGTCACGTCTCGTGGTGCGGAGCTGAGAGCCGAAATTTTCACTTAGGAATCCGATGCGCCCTGTCAATCAGCAGGTCTCTGATCCACCGACAGCACTAGGGTTGTAAAAAAAGTCCGTTAGGAGCGCCTTCAAAGCTTCCGCCGTCACCCTCTCAGGGATTCCCCTGATGCGCAAGTTGTTGCACCTGGAGCGGTCTTCTAAGTCTGCAAGCTTCAGTTTTAAGGCCGTGATTTCTTCATCCGCCTCGTTAAGCGCATCCACAAGATGGTTATGCGCTGTAGTATTTTCCTCCAGCTTCCCCTCTAGGTGTGAGGGTCTGCCACCAATCTGCGTGACTTCTTCATCCGCCTCGTTATGCGCTGTAGTATTTTCCTCCAGCTTCCCCTCTAGGTGTGAGGGTCTGCCACCAATCTGCGTGACTTCTTCATCCGCCTCGTTATGCGCTGTAGTATATTCCTCCAGCTTCCCCTCTAGGTGTGAGGGTCTGCCACCAATCTGCGTGACTTCTTCATCCGCCTCGTTATGCGCTGTAGTATATTCCTCCAGCTTCCCCTCTAGGTGTGAGGGTCTGCCGCCATTCTGCGTGACTTCTTCATCCGCCTCGTTATGTGCTGTAGTATATTCCTCCAGCTTCCCCTCTAGGTGTGAGGGTCTGCCGCCATTCTGCATGACTTCTTCATCCGCCTCGTTATGCGCTGTAGTATATTCCTCCAGCTTCCCCTCTAGGTGTGAGGGTCTGCCGCCATTCTGCGTGACTTCTTCATCCGCCTCGTTATGCTCTGTAGTATATTCCTCCAGCTTCCCCTCTAGGTGTGAGGGTCTGCCGCCATTCTGCATGACTTCTTCATCCGCCTCGTTATGCTCTGTAGTATATTCCTCCAGCTTCCCCTCTAGGTGTGAGGGTCTGCCGCCATTCTGCGTGACTTCTTCATCCGCCTCGTTATGCGCTGTAGTATATTCCTCCAGCTTCCCCTTTAGGTGTGAGGGTCTGCCGCCATTCTGCATGACTTCTTTATCCGCCTCGTTATGTGCTGTAGTATATTCCTGCAGCTTCCCCTCTAGGTGTGAGGGTCTGCCGCCATTCTGCATGACTTCTTCATCCGCCTCGTTATGCGCTGTAGTATATTCCTCCAGCTTCCCCTCTAGGTGTGAGGGTCTGCCGCCATTCTGCGTGACTTCTTCATCCGCCTCGTTATGCGCTGTAGTATATTCCTCCAGCTTCCCCTCTAGGTGTGAGGGTCTGCCGCCATTCTGCATGACTTCTTTATCCGCCTCGTTATGCTCTGTAGTATATTCCTCCAGCTTCCCCTCTAGGTGTGAGGGTCTGCCGCCATTCTGCGTGACTTCTTTATCCGCCTCGTTATGCGCTGTAGTATATTCCTCCAGCTTCCCCTCTAGGTGTGAGGGTCTGCCGCCATTCTGCGTGACTTCTTCATCCGCCTCGTTATGCGCTGTAGTATATTCCTCCAGCTTCCCCTCTAGGTGTGAGGGTCTGCCGCCATTCTGCGTGACTTCTTCATCCGCCTCGTTATGCTCTGTAGTATATTCCTCCAGCTTCCCCTCTAGGTGTGAGGGTCTGCCGCCATTCTGCATGACTTCTTTATCCGCCTCGTTATGCGCTGTAGTATATTCCTCCAGCTTCCCCTCTAGGTGTGAGGGTCTGCCGCCAATCTGCGTGACTTCTTTATGTAGCTCTGTGAAAGCCGTTGTGACGTCAGGGTGGACGGCTTGTTTCAGGTCTCCCATCAGGGATCTGAGTGTGGCGACAGTGACCGGGGCAGAATTGGAGCCTTTGATAGGAGATTGTGAGGGCAATGGTCAGGGCTAGAGTTGAGCGACTTTGGTCGGATCAGGTTTCGTGAAACCCGAATGAAACAAAATAAGTTTCAGATGAAACTCGTCCGACTAGAGCAAAAAAAAGTCGGAGTTTCGTCCGACTTTTATTTCCCATTGACTTGCATTGGGGTCGGGTTTCGGACGAAACTCCGACTTTGTTTTGCTCTAGTCGGACGAGTTTCATCTGAAACTTATTTTGTTTCATTCGGGTTTCACGAAACCCGATCCGACCAAAGTCGCTCAACTCTAGTCAGGGCTTTGTGACTGTGAATCATCAGTCTCTGGACCTCCAGCACTTCTAGCAGGGGAGAGGAGCAGGGACTGCAGCGTGGGGGAGAAGCTCTGTGCGACCAGGGTATTTGCCGCTTTGCTGGTGGTGTGCGGCTCTGAGCTCTGCCGCTCGCTGTTACTCCTCCTGCGGCTGCCGCGTGGTGAGAGTCACAGACGTCATCTTGGATCCGACTGCCCGGCGCCTGCTCCCTCCTCCTTCCCCGCGTCATCCTTACTGCCTCCTCCGGTCACCCTCCTGCGCGATGAGCCGCTTTATTAGTGCCGGTGGCTGGGGAGCTCGGGCCGCGCACATCCGCTCAGCTCCACATCCGGTCACGCCCCCCATTTTATTTTTAATAAGGTTTAAAAAATAATAAAATAAATATATTAAATAAGTGAATAAGTAATGTAATGAGCCCCGAATGATAGGAAACTATAAATCGCTTTGATAAATGGTTTGTGTGAAGGGTGATTAATTTGCCGTCTCATTTTCGCGTGCTGCTCAGTGATGGGTGATTGTTACATGTGAGGCCTACTTGTTGTAGAGATGTAGTAATGTGCACGTAGTATAACGGTGACTTATTAACCCCTTACTGCTCAGGTCTGGAGTGAGGTCCTGGGGACCCGGGCCCTTGAAGTTGCCTCCCTCTGCCATCGAGACACTCCAGAAGACCCCGATGTTGGCTGGAATCTGCAGCGCTTCCCGGCTGGAGCCGCGGTCCCCTCCGATGCCGTCAACCAGAGTTCCACCAAGGAGATTATTACAGACTTATGCGCGCGGCCATCACCGAAGCTGCCGCTGTCATGAACTGGGGGTGGTTGGTTGCCCTCAGTTCTTCTTGAGGAGGGATTTATGTATATCCCACTTTCCAGTTCTGGTTTGGAACTTGCCGCTCTCTGGCGCCCCCCCCTTACCCTCAGGTCATACAGGGAACTGAACCTAGGATAAGTAGTCGCCAGAAAGGCTGCCTTGCTGTGTACTGGCTATTGGACACGCTGCAGTGAGGGCGATATGACTATTCCTCGTCCCAGGCGGGATATACAGTTATCTAACTCTGTCCGTCACTGCCAGGGTCTCTCCAATACCCCAGAACGCACTTCGCTGCCACCATCCTGATTTGAATTATTACCAGGTCAGGAGCCAACCCAAGCAGTAGCGTTGACTTAGGCCGGCGTCACACTAGAGAGAAATACGGCCGAGTGCTATGCGAGAAAAATCGCCTTACTCTCGGACCAGTGTTAATCTATGGGGCAGATCCCAGCAGCCGATTATTTTTTCTCCGCCGTATTATACGTGCTGAGGAAATCGCAGCATGCTGCACCGTAATATGCCAGTGCGAGTCTATGGGGGCGAGAAAACTACGGATTACACACGGACCTGACGTGTGACTTATACGCTCCGGTGTCCTTTACCAAAAGCTGGAAATTCAGTGCGCGATACTGTAACATCACACTGACAGGTTTAAGAAAGAATCGAAAGAATAGATATATATTTATATTTCATAGAGTTCTACATAACATAATAGCCGCTAAATCAATTGCCGGCTTTTGTAATATCATTCCCCAACCCGACATGAAATGACACATGGTCACATACAGTAAAGCATTTCATTTCATTTAGTTTGTCATATGTCTTTGACTAATAATTAGATTAGGGTATGTGTGTAACATTTAGGACATGTAGGTGTTAAATTAACGGGTAAATAAGTTGAAAAAAATTGCGTGGGCTCCTGCGGTAATTTCTCCGCCAGAGCGGGAAAGCCAGTGAGTGAGAGCAGATATTAATAGCCTAGAGAGGGACCATTGTTTTAGCCCCCCAGACACCCCAAAAAAGCCGCATCTATAAGATGAAACACACATGCTTCAGACAAAGGACAGGTTTCTGATCATCAACACATTCTTGAGGGAGGGAACCCTTAAGGATTAGACAAGCAGGCAGAGAGAGAAGGAGGGGAATCACAGCTGCAGCTTGGTTGCTGGGCTGCATGTCATTTGCAAAACCAAAAAATGTAGCAGAGCTAGGTGTGCTAGTAAAGCAAGGGAACGTTCTAGAAGGGTACTGTGAATATGAGCATATTCATAACATCATGGCAGCCGCCATACACACAGGTGATGGCCCGCGGTCATAGAACGCCCACGGGGTCCCCACACAGGAGGGATGTGGGCACAGCTGGTATATAAGGAGGTCACTGCACCAGAGGGGTCGTTATGTGAAGTCCCTCTGGGGAGGGTCTGGCCTGTACGGAGACCCCGCAGCGGAGGGGCTGTGACTGTGAGACACATATACAGTCATGGCCGAAAGTGTTGGCACCCCAGAAATTGTTCCAGAATATGAAGTATTTCCCCCAGAACATTATCACTGTCCCCCGTGTTTTGTTCTCAGGTTTATTTCCTTTGTGTGTGTATAGGAACAACACAAAAAAAAAAACAGAGAAAAAGGCAAATTGGACATAATTTCACACAAAACCCCAAAACTGGCCATACGGAATTGTTGGCATCTTTACAAAATTGTGGGTAAACAACTTTTGCTTCCAGCATGTGATGCTCGTTCACACTCACCTGTAGCAAGTAACAGGTGTGGGCAATATGGAAATCTCACCTGAAACCAGATAAAAAGGGGAGAAGTTGCCTCAATCTTTGCATTGTGTGTCTGTGTGTGCCACACTAAACATGGAGAACAGAAAGAGGAGAAGAGAACTGTCTGAGGACACGAGAACCAAAATTGTTAAAAGTATCAACAATCTCAAGGTTACAAGTCCATTTCCAGAGATCTTGATGTTCCTTTGCCAACGATGTGCAAAGTAATTAAGAAGATTACAACCCATGGCACTGTAGCTAATCTCCCTGGATGGAAGAGGATTGATGAAAGGTTGTAACGCAGGATAGTCCGGATGGTGGATAAGACCCAATGAAGGTCCAAAGAAATCCAAGCTGTCCTGTAGACTCAAAGAGCATCGGTGTCAGCGGGAACTCTCCGTCCACATGTGAATGAAATGAAATGCTATGGCAGGAGACCCCGGATACCCCACTGCTGACACAGAGACATAAAAAAGCTAGACTGACGTCTGTCACAATGTACGCGAGTAAGCCAAAGTCCTTCTGGGAAAGCGTCTTGTGACTGGATGGCTAATAAATAAAGCCGCACTCTGTAGCGCTATACCATGACATACATGAATCACGGCTACCAGATACACATGAATTGGCCAATTTATGCACTAAGTATTCTCAATTTTTCTTATTTTCTCGAGCAGTAATGCAAATCACGTATTTCACGTTTGCATGCTATAGCGCTACAGAGTGCAGCTTTATTTATTAGTTATATATGGAGGTGGCTTCTCTTGGGTTGCACCTGTACACACCTGTCTTCTGTTTGGAAGTGACAGGCAGTCTTTTCTTATTTGTGGACCGATGTGACCAAGATAGAGATTTTTAGTAAAGCACATCATGCTACTGTTTACCGAAAACGAAATAAAGCCTACCAACCGGGGCCTCAAACTCGGCAGAGTAAGTGGGCCACACATAAATAAAAATTTGAGCTGGCGGGCCGCATTCCTTTCCAACTTAATACACCTTGTACACACACAGCTCCGCTTCATCCACCTCGTACACACACGGCTCCACTCCGTCCACCTTGTACACACACTGCTCCGCTCCGTACACCTCGTACACACACTGCTCCGCTCCGTACACCTCATACACACGGCTCCGCTCCATTCACCTCGTACACACACGGCTCCGCTCCGTACACCTCGTACACACACGGCTCCGCTCCGTACACCTCATACACACACGGCTCCGCTCCGTACACCTCGTACACACACGGCTCCGCTCCGTACACCTCGTACACACACGGCTCCGCTCCATCCACCTCGTACACACACGGCTCCGCTCCGTTCACCTCGTACACACACGGCTCCGCTCCGTACACCTCGTACACACACGGCTCCGCTCCGTACACCTCGTACACACACGGCTCCGCTCCGTACACCTCGTACACACACGGCTCCGCTCCGTACACCTCGTACACACACGGCTCCGCTCCGTACACCTCGTACACACACGGCTCCGCTCCGTCCACCTCGTACACACACGGCTCCGCTCCGTACACCTCATACACACGGCTCCGCTCTATTCACCTCGTACACACACGGCTCCGCTCCGTACACCTCGTACACACACGGCTCCGCCCCGTACACCTCGTACACACACGGCTCCGCACACCTCATACACACACGGCTCCGCTCCATCCACCTCGTACACACACGGCTCCGCTCCATCCACCTCGTACACACACGGCTCCGCTCCGTACACCTCGTACACACACGGCTCCGCTCCGTACACCTCGTACACACACGGCTCCGCTCCGTACACCTCGTACACACACGGCTCCGCTCCGTCCACCTCGTACACACACGGCTCCGCTCCGTACACCTCGTACACACACGGCTCCGCACACCTCGTACACACACGGCTCCGCTCCGTACACCTCGTACACACACGGCTCCGCTCCGTACACCTCATACACACGGCTCCGCTCCATTCACCTCGTACACACACCTCGTACACACACTGCTCCGCTCCGCACACCTCGTACACACACGGCTCCGCTCCGTCCACCTCGTACACACACGGCTCCGCTCCGTACACCTCGTACACACACGGCTCCGCACACCTCGTACACACACGGCTCCGCTCCGTCCACCTCGTACACACACGGCTCCGCTCCGTCCACCTCGTACACACACGGCTCCGCTCCGCACACCTCGTACACACACGGCTCCGCTCCGTCCACCTCGTACACACACGGCTCCGCTCCGTCCACCTCGTACATACACTGCTCCTCTCCATACACCTCGTACACACACAGCTCCTCTCCATACACCCTGCTCCGTACACTTCATACACACGCGGCTCCGCTCCGTACATTCGCGGCTCCGCTCTGTACACTTCGTACACACGCGGCTTCTCTCCGTACACCTCGTACACACACAGCTCCTCTCCGTACACCCTGCTCCGTACACTTCATGCACACGCGGCTCCGCTCCGTACATTCGCGGCTCCGCTCTGTACACTTCATACACACGCGGCTCCTCTCCGTACACCTCGTACACACACAGCTCCTCTCCGTACACCCTGCTCCGTACACTTCACACACACGCGGCTCCGATCCGTACATACGCGGCTCCGCTCTGTACACCTCGTACACACACAGCTCCTCTCCATACACCTCGTACACACACAGCTCCTCTCCATACACCCCGCTTCGTACACCCTGCTCCTTACACTTCATACACACACGGCTCCGCTCTGTACACTTCGTACACACGCAGCTCCTCTCTGTACAATGTTTTCCTCTTGGCCATTCTTGGGTGTTTTTAGCTGTGTGGTTTGGGTCACTATCCTGTTGCAAGACCCATGACCTGTGAGACCAAGCTTTCTGACACTGGGCAGCACATTTCTCTCTAGAATCCCTTGATAGTCTTGAGAGTTCATTGTACCCTGCACAGATTCTAGACACCCTGTGCCAGATGTAGCAAAGCAGCCTCAGAACATAACAGAGCCTCCTCCATGTTTCACAGTAGGGACAGTGTTCTTTTCTTGATATGCTTCATTTCTGTCTGTGAACATAGAGCTGATGTGCCTTGCCAATATATTCCATTTTTGTCTTATCTGTCCATAGAACATTCTCCCAGAAGCTTTGCGGCTTGTCAACATGTAGTTTGGCAAATTCCAGTCTGGCTTTTTTATGATTTTTTTTCAGCAATGGTGTCCTCCTTGGTCGTCTCCCATGAAGTCCACTTTGGCTCATACAGTGACGGATGGTGCAATCTGAAACTGATGTTCCTTGAGCTTGAAGTTCACCTTTAATCTGTTTAGATGTTTTTCTGGGCTCTTTTGTTACCATTCGTATTATCCGTCTCTTTGATTTGTCATCAGTTTCCCTCCTGCGGCCACGTCCAGGGAGGTCGGCTACAGTCCCATGGAGCTTACATTTCTGAATGATATGTGCAACTGTAGTCACAGGAACATCGAGCTGCTTGGAGATGGTCTTATAACTTTCACCTGTAACATGTTTGTCTATAATTTTCTTTCTAATCTCCTGAGACAACTCTTTCCTTCGCTTCCTCTGGTCCATGCTGAGTGTGATACACACCATGTCTCCACACAGCACAGTGAGTATCTGTAGCCTCCTCTATACAGGCCCATTGTAATGGGACCTGCTCTAGTTTTTTTTCTGATATTCCCATAAATGCTGAGAGTCCTATTGATAATCTGGACAGAAATAAACTCTCAGGCAGCACAGTGGCTCAGTGGTTACCTCCATTGCTGTCCTACACTTGGGTCCTTAGATCATCTCTGATTGAGGTCAATGAGATTCCTCCTCTCAGACTCATCTCCGAAAATGAAATCAGTGACCACAAGGGAACCTGCTCTTCCTTCTCATGACCTGTCGGTTGGCACTGACAGACATATTGATGACCTGGCCATCAGGTAATGCTATGGTGGCTCAGTGCTTAGCTCGATCACCTTTTAACGCTTGGGTCCTTAGTTCTACTCTGACGGAGGTCAGAGTAATTCCTCCTCTCAGGTCTTTTTTAGAAATTGCACATGGAGCTGCTCTAGTTTTTCCTGATCTTCCCATTGGAGCTGCGAGTCATCAATGATTTTGCCGGTGGTTCTCTTGTGAGCAGCACGGTGGCTCAGTGGAAAGTGCTGGTGATCTGCAGCATGGGAGTCCAGGGTTCAAATCCCACCATGGATGACATCTGCAAGGAGCCTGTATGTTCTCCCTGACTGAGCTGACACCCATGCTTCAAAGACATACAGTGGTGGTGTTACCTGTGCAGCATCCAGGAGGGCTGCTTGCCTGCCCCCTTCATTGGGCAAGTAGCCTGAGTGGTGTCAGTCCTTATTGGATGAATGTCCTGATACAAGAAATTGTCTTGTATATACGCGGCTCAGCGGTGCCTGAGCTGTGAAAAGGAGTTTTTGGACTTAGTAAAATTTTGGCCCCCCTCATGTCCCTAGATGCAAATGTTCCTCCAACCCTCAGAATACAGGTAACACCATCACTGCCACCTACCTGTAGGTCTTTGGAGCATGGGTGGCAGCTCAGTCAGGGAGAACATACAAGCTCCTTGCAGATGTCATCCATGGTGGGATTTGAACCCTGGACTCCCATGCTGCAGATCACCAGTACATTCCACTGAGCCACCGTGCTGCTCACAAGAGAACCACCGGCAACATCATTGATGACTCGCAGCTCCAATGGGAAGAGCAGGAAAAACTAGAGGAGCTCCATGTGCAATATCTAAAGAAGAACTGAGAGGAGGAATTACTCCGACCTCCGTCAGAGTAGAACTAAGGACCCAAGCAGTGAAAGGTGATCGAGCTATCCACTGAGCCACCATGCTGCCTGAGTGTTATGTGATGGCTAGCTCATCAATAGCCAGAACTGAACTAAGGACCCACTCAGCTCAGTGGTTAGCTCGATTACCTTTTAACGCTTGGGTCTTTGGTTCTACTCTGACGGAGGTCGGAGTAATTCCTCCTCTCAGGTCTTCTTTAGATATTGCACATGGAGCTGCTCTAGTTTTTCCTGATCTTCCCATTGGAGCTGCGAGTCATCAATGATGTTGCCGGTGGTTCTCTTGTGAGCAGCACGGTGGCTCAGTGGAAAGTGCTGGTGATCTGCAGCATGGGAGTCCAGGGTTCAAATCCCACCATGGATGACATCTGCAAGGAGCTTGTATGTTCTCCCTGACTGATACATGAAATTGTCTTGTATATATGTGGCTCAGTGGTGCCTGAGCTGTGAAAAGGAGTTTTTGGACTTAGTAAAATTTTGGCCCCCTCATGTCCCTAGATGCAAATGTTCCTCCAACCCTCAGAATACAGGTAACACCATCACTGCCACCTACCTGTAGGTCTTTGGAGCATGGGTGGCAGCTCAGTCAGGGAGAACATACAGGGTCCTTGCAGATGTCATCCATGGTGGGATTTGAACCCTGGACTCCCATGCTGCAGATCACCAGCACTTTCCACTGAGCCACCGTGCTGCTCACAAGAGAACCACCGGCAAAGTCATTGATGACTCGCAGCTCCAATGGGAAGATCAGGAAAAGCTAGAGCAGCTCCATGTGCAATTTCTAAAGTACAACTGAGAGGAGGAATTACTCCAACCTCAGTCAGAGTAGAACTAAGGACCCAAGCAGTGAAAGGTAAGGGAGCTAAACACTGAGCCACCATAGCATTACCTGATGGCCAGGTCATCAATATGTCTATCAGTGCCCACCGACAGGTCATGAGAAGGAAGAGCAGGTTCCCTTGTGGTCTCTGATTTCATTTTCGGAGATGGGTCTGAGAGGAGGAATCTCATTGTTCTTGGTCAGAGCTGAACCAATGAAAACGCAACAAGAAAAAGAAGACTGTGGAGACCTGTGTGTGTCCTAAGCAGTGCCTTCCCCCCTCTCACCAAACCGTGATGGACACACGGACAGGCCTAGATGGGGTGAAACAGTTCGGTCACAGTTTATTAATGACATAAGCAGAGAAAGGCAATTACATTTCGTAACGGGAGGCTCATGGCTGGGATCCTGTCCGCGATCGACAGGCGATACGGCCAGCGAGCCATTACGAATGTTTGCCCTCCTCTACTTCCACCATGGAGGATCATGTGTACGAACTACACAGGACTCCAACCCCCACCCATCAACATTAGGGCCTACTCGACTCCATCCTGCAAGCTGGACAAAAATATATGTAGGCCGATTTCCATAAGGTGAACGCCGTCCGGTCTTAGTAGTGCTGTGTTATCTCCTTCCAGCCGGTGGTGACGAACCACAATACCACATTTTCCCCTCACAAATTTCCCCATCCGCACGTTGAATTTTTTCCTTATCCGCTCTATGGCTTTTTCATCTCTTGCTCCCCGCCAGACGGCCCGTGGTATCATTTGTGACCACACCAATACCATATTCGTGAATAAACATGTAAAATGTTCGATGTCGTCTTCCATTGGTAAAGATCAGCGATTTTACGCTTGCCAAGATCATTGCCCCCAACGTGTAACACCATTATCACCGGGCGCTTCGCCCTCCTGGAGATGTCAACCATCTCTTGGAGCGCCTGTTGCTATTGGAGGCCTCTGATCCCTCTCCAGTTGACTTCCAGACCCGGAAGCCTAGACTCTTTCCTCCAGGCCGTAGCTCGGGCCTCTTTGCCGCCCAATAGACATATGAATGTCCGAAAACCCAAACTTCCACTCCTGTAAGAGATAAAATGTGTTATTTCAGCAAATCTGGTCTTATGTATCTAGCGAAGCATGCGGATTTCCATCGACCCATTCTCTGCACCTCGGCCTCCGATACTCCTGCCCTCGCTGCTTCTGTGGCTGCCCTGATTCGGAAAGAATGCGTCCCGTATTCCTTTGGATTACCGCCGGATTTTTCTAAGCATAATGTGAAAATTTCCTGAAATTGATATTTGGTAAGAGAGAGAAAAAATCTGCTGTCTTGTCTTATTACCGCATAACCTTTGACTATTTTAAGTGGGCATACTGGGCCATCTGCTGATTTAACCAGCAACCATGTGCCCCTCCCAGTGGGATCGTACTTGGATTTTTGCACTCGAATACGCAGGTGTGGGAGAGAGGGTCCCCGTTGAGTGTCCGGGTCGGAACCAAGGGGACAGTCACCTGGGTTCCGGAGGAAACTGTTTCCGGGGGACAGAGTTGGGGAACGGACCGTTGTGACAGACAGATGGGCTGGGGGAGGGACCAGTATAAAGGAGGCGGGGAATTCCGGGGACGATGAGTCGGCAGAGCGAGACAGAAGGATCAGGAGATCATGGGAGCGACTGAGAGCCAGAGCGACTCACCAGATCTGGGAAGGAGGCCAGAGACAGGAGGGATACTTCCCCTGGACATCAGTGGAACGGCACAGAGACGATCGTCCGAGAACCGCTGCCCCGCGTCGACCAGCAGCCGCCGCCGCCTTCTTCCAGCCCGCGGCCATTGCCACCTCGCTCCTGCCCGCGGCTGCAGCCTGCCCGCGGACACCAGCGGCCGCTGCCGCCTCACTCCAACCTGCGGCTGTGGTCTGTCTCCCGATGCCCGCAGCAGCTCTGCCATCACCCGTGGTCGCGGCAAGCCCAGTGCCGTCGGAGGCTACCACGGTCCGGCTCCGGTCTGCAACAGGGGCTGAGCCTCTGCTTCCGCGGACTCCCTGTCGCAGCATGTCCTGTCATTCGCCACCACACATCGCTGCTGCTTGCCCCAGTCCGGGGGCTGCGGCCCATCCGTCCAAGGACTCCGTCGGAGCCTGTGAGGTTCCAGTGTCATCAGCACGTCGGAGCGCTCGAAGACTCCGTCAACGCCTCAGCAACTGGGTCCAGCGACTACTACACCGAAAGACCACCATCCCGAACGGCGAGGGACGTCTGGACGGCTAAGTTGACTATATAATTAAGGACCCGTAGTCGGCCATACTGTGGCCCTATAGTGACCGGCTAGTGCCGGAAGTAGTCGTGTTCTACCCGTTTGTGTTTGCTTGTTTAGAGCCCCTGTGAGGGCAACCCGTGTTACCCCTTTCGGTGATCAGGCCAGGACTTAGGGAAGTTCCCTCTAATCCTATAAACGTTATTATAGAAAGCAACAAATTGTCTCGCGGCTCGTCACTGCATCCTGCGTACCTGCAAGCACCACATTGGGCGTAGTCGGCAGGATGCAGTCTCTGAGCGCGGACAATGAGGGCCCCCAGCCCAGCATTTCTTTGGGGGCTATGCTAAGCAATCTACCCAGGTTCTCCGGCAGCAATACTATGCTGTGGAACTGGACGGAGCGAATGCGTGGGTTATTCAGGATGCATCCGCTTACCCCTGACCTAGAGGCAGAAGTGGCCCTGATGGCGTCGGATGGGGAAGCCCGGGATACCGTAATGTTAAGGCCCCGGGGGCAGCGAAACACCTTCGTCAGGGTGATACAGATCTTAGAAGAGGCCTATGGGGACCCGACCGATGTGGGGGAACTGAGAACCCAGATGTTTGGACGTGTGCAGAACGACGGGGAAACAGTGACCCAGTATATGAATGTTTTGCAGGAACTGTTTTTAGCCATTGAAAGGAAGGACGGAGTCGGCGTGGGGACCGTGGACGTAACGTTACGTGACCTGTTAGCAGGGGCTGGCTGGCAAATTTTGGCCTGGGGGGCAAGCACACAGCAGTGGCCCATTACCGGCGGCCCATCGTTCCTGTGTTCACCTGTGGCTGATTCATAAAGGGAGTAGAGGCTACAAACAGACAAAGCAATGATGGGATACTGGTGGTCAAATGCCAACTGTATCCTCCATTCCTATCAGAGAGGTGTCTGAGGCTCGAGCTGGCGGTGACCGTGACCAGAGCTATGGATACGCTGGGAGTACGGAGGAACGGTGACCGTGTGTGCACAGCGCTCCATCACGATTCAGTAACCTGCCGGAACCCACAGACGGCCGAGTCCAGAAATGAGTGCGGGAGAAAAAAGCCTGTTGCTGGGAAATGACATGTTGTCCTCATAGAACTGATTCATATCTGCTCCCCTCCATAGTGAAAACAGTCTGAAGAAGCCGCCATTAACTCATTTCTCCAAACCTGTGTAAATGTTAGTGGAGTTTCAGTGTGGCGATATACCCGCCGATGGCAGCGTGGCGATATACTCACCGATGGCGGCGTGGCGATATACTCACCGATGGCGGCGTGGCGATATACTCACCGATGGCGGCGTGGCGATATACTCACCGATGGCGGCGTGGCGATATACTCACCGATGGCGGCGTGGCGATATACTCACCGATGGCGGCGTGGCGATATACTCACCGATGGCGGCGTGGCGCTATACTCACCGATGGCGGCGTGGCGATATACTCACCGATGGCGGCGTGGCGATATACTCACCGATGGCGGCGTGGCGATATACTCACCGATGGCGGCGTGGCGATATACTCACCGATGGCGGCGTGGCGATATACTCACCGATGGCGGCGTGGCGCTATACTCACCGATGGCGGCGTGGCGATATACTCACCGATGGCGGCGTGGCGATATACTCACCGATGGCGGCGTGGCGATATACTCACCGATGGCGGCGTGGCGATATACTCACCGATGGCGGCGTGGCGATATACTCACCGATGGCGGCGTGGCGATATACTCACCGATGGCGGCGTGGCGATATACTCACCGATGGCGGCGTGGCGATATACTCACCGATGGCGGCGTGGCGATATACTCACCGATGGCGGCGTGGCGATATACTCACCGATGGCGGCGTGGCGATATACTCACAGATGGCCGCCTTCTCCTGTGTCTGGCGTTGGCTCCGCTTCTCTTCTAAGTCACCTGACGGCTTCAGACTCTCCAGGTCACGCAGAGTTCCATGTGACCCATAAGGCTGTGTGCACACGCTGCGGATTCTGCTGCGGTGTACAGTACCATTATTCCCTATGGGAAATGGAGACCGCTGTGCAGACGCTGCAGATTTTTCCGCGCGGTTTTGCTGCGGTTTTGATTCCGCAGAAAGAATTGACATGTCACTTCTTCCTGTGGATTCCGCAGCGGTTTCCTTTCTCCTCCATTGTAGAGATGATAATCCGCAGATCTTCTGACCTGAAATTTACCTGTGGATTTTTACAAATCCGCGTGGAAAATTCTGCAGGACCAAGCTCTAGGTGTGCACACAGCCTAAGTGGCTTCTACAATATAAGTCTATGGAGAGTGAGGCTCACACTGAGGAGAGACGTCCAGGTCACATAAAGCGCAGCGTGAGCCGGAGTCTGAAGACGTCACTGAGAAGCTGCCGGACCCCGGAGGAGATGCCGCGAGGGGAGCAGAGTAACACACTGACACTGCTCCAACATCTGCACAGAACTAGGGGAAGGTGAATGGGAGGATTCCAGGCGACAGATGGTTTGTACTGGATAATGTGTGACCTGTGTATTGGACTATTCACACTTTAACCTGTGTATAACATCAGACGTCTGTGCACACGGTGTATGGCATAAAGTACACTGTACAGGACGATACATGACGGGCGTGTGACATCAGACATTACATCAGTCACGTGTCATCCTGTACAGACCATCTTATATCTCTGCACATTGTATGGGGAATCATTTTTCACAGGGGCCACACTTGACACCACGACCTTCATGGAGGCCAAACCAAAAGGCTGAAATGAATTCTGCTCAATATCATTATTAACATATTAATTACAATTCATATTGAATATTAAACGTCATGTGGCGGCTCTGCTTCATGTGGATGACACGTCCTGCATCATCCACACAGGGTTCCCCATCGCGCTCCTGTGCAGGCGGCAGAGGCACTACCTACCCTGCCGAGGGAGGAGCAAACTGCTGTTCTGCACATGTGCAGGAAAAGGCCAGAGAGCATCGGCGCATGCGCATTGCAGTCCTGTGCTCAGCCCTCGATAAGGCACATAGAAGTGTGCGTGCTGCCTGTGCAGAAGTGCGATGGTGACAACCGAATGGATGACACAGGACATATCATCCAACCGAAGCAGGGAAGAAGAGAGGAGGCACTGGACCAAGACCAGCGGCGCCCATCACACCGCACTGCCCAGTAGGGGAGTATAATAAAGCCTATTATTTACAGGGCATCATATATACAGCATTCCATAACACTGTCACATGGGGCTGAAAGGTGGTGGTCATAAGTAATATGGGAAACACCTGGTGACAGGATCCCTTTAAGTATTCTGACATCTCCCCTATATACAGTATGAGTCCACACACAGCCCCCATATGCAAAATGAACCTCCACATAACGTCTCTATCTACAGTATGAGCCCTCACATAGCCTCTCTATGTGCAGTATGTCCTTATATACAGCGTGAGCCCTCACATAGCCTCTCTATGTGCAGTATGTCCTTATATACAGCGTGAGCCCTCACATAGCCTCTCTATGTACAGTATGTCCTTATATACAGCGTGAGCCCTCACATAGCCTCTCTATGTGCAGTATGTCCTTATATACAGCATGAGCCCTCACATAGCCTCTCTATGTGCAGTATGTCCTTATATACAGCGTGAGCCCTCACATAGCCTCTCTATGTGCAGTATGTCCTTATATACAGCGTGAGCCCTCACATAGCCTCTCTATGTACAGTATGTCCTTATATACAGCATGAGCGCTCACATAGCCTCTCTATATACAGTATGTCCTTATATACAGCATGAGCCCTCACATAGCCTCTCTATATACAGCATGTCCTTATATACAGCGTGAGCCCTCACATAGCCTCTCTATATACAGTATGTCCTTATATACAGCATGAGCCCTCACATAGCCTCTCTATGTACAGTATGTCCTTATATACAGCGTGAGCCCTCACATAGCCTCTCTATGTACAGTATGTCCTTATATACAGCGTGAGCCCTCACATAGCCTCTCTATGTGCAGTATGTCCTTATATACAGCGTGAGCTGTCACATAGCCTCTCTATGTACAGTATGTCCTTATATACAGTGTGAGCCCTCACATAGCCTCTCTATGTACAGTATGTCCTTATATACAGCATGAGCCCTCACATAGCCTCTCTATATACAGCATGTCCTTATAAACAGCGTGAGCCCTCACATAGCCTCTCTATGTGCAGTATGTCCTTATATACAGCATGAGCCCTCATAGCCTCTCTATATACAGTATGTCCTTATATACAGCGTGAGCCCTCACATAGCCTCTCTATGTACAGTATGTCCTTATATACAGCATGAGCCCTCACATAGCCTCTCTATATACAGTATGTCCTTATATACAGCATGAGCCCTCACATAGCCTCTCTATGTACAGTATGTCCTTATATACAGCGTGAGCCCTCACATAGCCTCTCTATGTACAGTATGTCCTTATATACAGCGTGAGCCCTCACATAGCCTCTCTATGTGCAGTATGTCCTTATATACAGCGTGAGCTGTCACATAGCCTCTCTATATACAGTATGTCCTTATATACAGTATGAGCCCTCACATAGCCTCTCTATGTACAGTATGTCCTTATATACAGCATGAGCGCTCACATAGCCTCTCTATATACAGCATGTCCTTATATACAGTGTGAGCCCTCACATAGCCTCTCTATATACAGTATGTCCTTATATACAGCGTGAGCCCTCACATAGCCTCTCTATGTACAGTATGTCCTTATATACAGCATGAGCCCCCACATAGCCTCTCTATGTACAGCATGTCCTTATATACAGCGTGAGCTCTCACATAGCCTCTCTATATACAGTATGTCCTTATATACAGCGTGAGCCCTCACATAGCCTCTCTATATACAGTATGTCCTTATATACAGCGTGAGCCCTCACATAGCCTCTCTATATACAGTATGTCCTTATATACAGCGTGAGCCCTCACATAGCCTCTCTATATACAGTATGTCCTTATATACAGCGTGAGCCCTCACATAGCCTCTCTATATACAGTATGTCCTTATATACAGTGTGAGCCCTCACATAGCCTCTCTATATACAGTATGTCCTTATATACAGCGTGAGCCCTCACATAGCCTTTCTATGTACAGTATGTCCTTATATACAGCGTGAGCCCTCACATAGCCTCTCTATGTACAGTATGTCCTTATATACAGTGTGAGCCCTCACATAGCCTCTCTATGTACAGTATGTCCTTATATACAGCGTGAGCCCTCACATAGCCTCTCTATATACAGTATGTCCTTATATACAGCGTGAGCCCTCACATAGCCTCTCTATGTACAGTATGTCCTTATATACAGCGTGAGCCCTCACATAGCCTCTCTATATACAGCATGTCCTTATATACAGCGTGAGCCCTCACATAGCCTCTCTATATACAGTATGTCCTTATATACAGCGTGAGCCCTCACATAGCCTCTCTATGTACAGTATGTCCTTATATACAGCGTGAGCCCTCACATAGCCTCTCTATGTACAGTATGTCCTTATATACAGCGTGAGCGCTCACATAGCCTCTCTATATACAGCATGTCCTTATATACAGCGTGAGCCCTCACATAGCCTCTCTATATACAGTATGTCCTTATATACAGCGTGAGCCCTCACATAGCATCTCTATGTACAGTATGTCCTTATATACAGCGTGAGCCCTCACATAGCCTCTCTATATACAGCATGTCCTTATATACAGCGTGAGCCCTCACATAGCCTCTCTATGTACAGTATGTCCTTATATACAGCGTGAGCCCTCACATAGCCTCTCTATGTACAGTATGTCCTTATATACAGCGTGAGCCCTCACATAGCCTCTCTATGTACAGTATGTCCTTATATACAGCGTGAGCCCTCACATAGCCTCTCTATGTACAGTATGTCCTTATATACAGCGTGAGCCCTCACATAGCCTCTCTATATACAGTATGTCCTTATATACAGCGTGAGCCCTCACATAGCCTCTCTATGTACAGTATGTCCTTATATACAGCATGAGCCCTCACATATCCTCTCTATATACAGTATGTCCTTATATACAGCGTGAGCCCTCACATAGCCTCTCTATGTACAGTATGTCCTTATATACAGCATGAGCCCTCACATAGCCTCTCTATGTACAGTATGTCCTTATATACAGCATGAGCCCTCACATAGCCTCTCTATGTACAGTATGTCCTTATATACAGCGTGAGCCCTCACATAGCCTCTCTATGTACAGCATGTCCTTATATACAGCGTGAGCCCTCACATAGCCTCTCTATGTACAGCATGTCCTTATATACAGTATGAGCCCTCACATAGCCTCTCTATGTACAGCATGTCATTATATACAGTATGAGCCCTCACATAGCCTCTCTATGTACAGTATGTCCTTATATACAGCGTGAGCGCTCACATAGCCTCTCTATATACAGTATGTCCTTATATACAGCGTGAGCCCTCACATAGCCTCTCTATGTACAGCATGTCATTATATACAGTATGAGCCCTCACATAGCCTCTCTATATACAGTATGTCCTTATATACAGCGTGAGCCCTCACATAGCCTCTCTATGTACAGTATGTCCTTATATACAGCGTGAGCCCTCACATAGCCTCTCTATGTACAGTATGTCCTTATATACAGCGTGAGCCCTCACATAGCCTCTCTATATACAGTATGTCCTTATATACAGCGTGAGCCCTCACATAGCCTCTCTATGTACAGTATGTCCTTATATACAGCGTGAGCCCTCACATAGCCTCTCTATGTACAGTATGTCCTTATATACAGCGTGAGCCCTCACATAGCCTCTCTATATACAGTATGTCCTTATATACAGCGTGAGCCCTCATATAGCCTCTCTATGTACAGTATGTCCTTATATACAGCGTGAGCCCTCACATAGCCTCTCTATGTACAGTATGTCCTTATATACAGCGTGAGCCCTCACATAGCCTCTCTATGTGCAGTATGTCCTTATATACATCGTGAGCCCTCACATAGCCTCTCTATGTACAGTATGTCCTTATATACAGCATGAGCCCTCACATAGCCTCTCTATATACAGCATGTCCTTATATACAGCGTGAGCCCTCACATAGCCTCTCTATGTGCAGTATGTCCTTATATACAGCATGAGCCCTCATAGCCTCTCTATATACAGTATGTCCTTATATACAGCGTGAGCCCTCACATAGCCTCTCTATGTACAGTATGTCCTTATATACAGCATGAGCCCTCACATAGCCTCTCTATATACAGTATGTCCTTATATACAGCATGAGCCCTCACATAGCCTCTCTATGTACAGTATGTCCTTATATACAGCGTGAGCCCTCACATAGCCTCTCTATGTACAGTATGTCCTTATATACAGCGTGAGCCCTCACATAGCCTCTCTATGTGCAGTATGTCCTTATATACAGCGTGAGCTGTCACATAGCCTCTCTATGTGCAGTATGTCCTTATATACAGCGTGAGCTGTCACATAGCCTCTCTATATACAGTATGTCCTTATATACAGTATGAGCCCTCACATAGCCTCTCTATGTACAGTATGTCCTTATATACAGCGTGAGCGCTCACATAGCCTCTCTATATACAGCATGTCCTTATATACAGCGTGAGCCCTCACATAGCCTCTCTATATACAGTATGTCCTTATATACAGCGTGAGCCCTCACATAGCCTCTCTATGTACAGCATGTCCTTATATACAGCATGAGCCCCCACATAGCCTCTCTATGTACAGCATGTCCTTATATACAGCGTGAGCTCTCACATAGCCTCTCTATATACAGTATGTCCTTATATACAGCGTGAGCCCTCACATAGCCTCTCTATATACAGTATGTCCTTATATACAGCGTGAGCCCTCACATAGCCTCTCTATATACAGTATGTCCTTATATACAGCGTGAGCCCTCACATAGCCTCTCTATATACAGTATGTCCTTATATACAGCGTGAGCCCTCACATAGCCTCTCTATGTACAGTATGTCCTTATATACAGCGTGAGCCCTCACATAGCCTCTCTATGTACAGTATGTCCTTATATACAGCGTGAGCCCTCACATAGCCTCTCTATGTACAGTATGTCCTTATATACAGTATGAGCCCTCACATAGCCTCTCTATATACAGTATGTCCTTATATACAGCGTGAGCCCTCACATAGCCTCTCTATGTACAGTATGTCCTTATATACAGCGTGAGCCCTCACATAGCCTCTCTATATACAGCATGTCCTTATATACAGCGTGAGCCCTCACATAGCCTCTCTATATACAGTATGTCCTTATATACAGCGTGAGCCCTCACATAGCCTCTCTATGTACAGTATGTCCTTATATACAGCGTGAGCCCTCACATAGTCTCTCTATGTACAGTATGTCCTTATATACAGCGTGAGCGCTCACATAGCCTCTCTATATACAGCATGTCCTTATATACAGCGTGAGCCCTCACATAGCCTCTCTATATACAGTATGTCCTTATATACAGCGTGAGCCCTCACATAGCCTCTCTATGTACAGTATGTCCTTATATACAGCGTGAGCCCTCACATAGCCTCTCTATGTACAGCATGTCCTTATATACAGCGTGAGCCCTCACATAGCCTCTCTATGTACAGTATGTCCTTATATACAGCGTGATCCCTCACATAGCCTCTCTATGTACAGTATGTCCTTATATACAGCGTGAGCCCTCACATAGCCTCTCTATGTACAGTATGTCCTTATATACAGCGTGAGCCCTCACATAGCCTCTCTATGTACAGTATGTCCTTATATACAGCATGAGCCCTCACATAGCCTCTCTATATACAGTATGTCCTTATATACAGCGTGAGCCCTCACATAGCCTCTCTATGTACAGTATGTCCTTATATACAGCGTGAGCCCTCACATATCCTCTCTATATACAGTATGTCCTTATATACAGCGTGAGCCCTCACATAGCCTCTCTATGTACAGTATGTCCTTATATACAGCATGAGCCCTCACATAGCCTCTCTATGTACAGTATGTCCTTATATACAGCATGAGCCCTCACATAGCCTCTCTATGTACAGTATGTCCTTATATACAGTATGAGCCCTCACATAGCCTCTCTATGTACAGCATGTCCTTATATACAGCGTGAGCCCTCACATAGCCTCTCTATGTACAGTATGTCCTTATATACAGTATGAGCCCTTACATAGCCTCTCTATGTACAGCATGTCATTATATACAGTATGAGCCCTCACATAGCCTCTCTATGTACAGTATGTCCTTATATACAGCGTGAGCGCTCACATAGCCTCTCTATATACAGTATGTCCTTATATACAGCGTGAGCCCTCACATAGCCTCTCTATATACAGTATGTCCTTATATACAGCGTGAGCCCTCACATAGCCTCTCTATGTACAGTATGTCCTTATATACAGCGTGAGCCCTCACATAGCCTCTCTATGTACAGTATGTCCTTATATACAGCATGAGCCCTCACATAGCCTCTCTATGTACAGTATGTCCTTATATACAGCGTGAGCCCTCACATAGCCTCTCTATGTACAGTATGTCCTTATATACAGCGTGAGCCCTCACATAGCCTCTCTATGTACAGTATGTCCTTATATACAGCGTGAGCCCTCACATAGCCTCTCTATGTACAGTATGTCCTTATATACAGCGTGAGCCCTCACATAGCCTCTCTATGTACAGTATGTCCTTATATACAGCGTGAGCCCTCACATAGCCTCTCTATATACAGTATGTCCTTATATACAGCGTGAGCCCTCACATAGCCTCTCTATATACAGTATGTCCTTATATACAGCGTGAGCCCTCACATAGCCTCTCTATGTACAGTATGTCCTTATATACAGCATGAGCCCTCACATAGCCTCTCTATGTACAGTATGTCCTTATATACAGCGTGAGCCCTCACATAGCCTCTCTATGTACAGTATGTCCTTATATACAGCATGAGCCCTCACATAGCCTCTCTATGTACAGTATGTCCTTATATACAGCATGAGCCCTCACATAGCCTCTCTATGTACAGTATGTCCTTATATACAGCGTGAGCCCTCACATAGCCTCTCTATGTACAGTATGTCCTTATATACAGCGTGAGCGCTCACATAGCCTCTCTATATACAGTATGTCCTTATATACAGCGTGAGCCCTCACATAGCCTCTCTATACACAGTATGTCCTTATATACAGCGTGAGCGCTCACATAGCCTCTCTATATACAGCATGTCCTTATATACAGCGTGAGCCCTCACATAGCCTCTCTATGTACAGTATGTCCTTATATACAGCGTGAGCCGTCTCGCGCCTCGTCACTGCATCCCCCGTACCTGCGAGTACTACATTTGCTTGGCGTTTCGTTAGCCATGACACATGTATGACCGTTGTATGACTGCAGGAATGGTTTCCAGACTAGCAGATCTTCTTTAACGAGCGAGTAATCGGTGAGAGAAGGCGCTGCTGTCCGGCATTACGCGGCTGGCAGATGTCAGTAGACCCGGTAAGGCCTGCGTCTGTTAGACGGTGACTTTTAACTTCACCGAAACTTTCCAACATCTGCAGCGCTTTCTGTATTTTATCAGCTGGTAGGCGGCAAACCATCGCATCGGTGTCTATTTTGATGCCCGTACATTACAGGGGCCGACGGGTGATAGCGGTGATATAAATGTAGATTTCTCTAGCAGGAAGGAGCAGAGTTTAGAATTTTTGGGCCCGAGCAATCATGGAGGTAGTGAATCAGAGCGTTGCTGCCCGTTTCATAACCGACTGCCCAGTCCAGGAAAAAGTGCTGAACAGCTGGAAATAGTGCCAGAAAATGGAGCATCCCATCGGCAGGCACATAGCAGTAATAGTGCTGGTCCACAGGTGGAAGCATTGATGGTGCACGGGTGACAGGCGGAATGCCGGTTCTAGGTCTGATTTTGCTAGCAGGGCGCCGGGCCCAGCTGCCCGGACTAATTCCACAGCCTTATGGAAAGTCGCGTATGTGACGCCCCCTCTGGGGGGATAGCGTCGTGAATCACCCTTCGGCCGATATTTACCGGGATCCTTTTTAGGAATAATGCCTAGAGGAGATAGATATTTTTGAAGGGTAGCGGCTGAAAGGGGCCCGCCATTCCACCAAGCTCATCTTCCTTTACAATTTTGTGATTTAGAATTTCGGGGAATTCTGGAGCTTTAGGTTGTCGGCCAGTGTCGGTGCTGTACTAAGCTTGAAGGGGACACAAAAGCCGTCCGTAAAGCCGGAGTGTGATAGCCGTGCCGCCTCCTTATTGCGGTAGAGGTCTAAGCATGGGCCCACCGCGGTTACGCTCACCGGGGTTTGCCACGTAGGCGCTCTGTTTCCCTGATGAGTGCACCTTGAAGCTGAGCAGTCGCGCCTAAATCTGCAGTGTGTTTGGAAACGGCAGTTTCCCTCGTTAATCAGCCAGGATGCCCCGGGTTTTCATACGACCACGGAGTGTTGACAAAAGCTTCCAGGTGTCCTCCGCAGGAAAAGTTACTGACCCGGAAACCTGAATTTAACCCCTGTGAGGCCGTAGCAACATCCCCTTTAAGAGCCATTGGACAGCAGGGCATCACCGAGGGAGTGGTGCTAAGGAGCGGGATTGGGCACTGACCGTATGTTATTGTCCTTAGTCATATGGGCTCCCCAGTCAGAGGCACGTTCCTTATGCAGTACCCTGCCTGCCAACAACAGTGTCATAGAATCATAGAATGGTAGAGTTGGAAGGGACCTCCTGGGCCATCTGGTCCAACCCCCTGCTCAAAGCAGGATTCACTAAATCATCCCAGTCAGATGTCTGTCCAGCCTCTGTGTGAAGACTTCCATTGAAGGAGAACTCACCACTTCTCGTGGCAGCCTGTTCCACTCATTGATCACTCTAACTGTCAAAAAGTTTTTTCTAATATCTAATCTGTGTCTCCTCCCATTCAGTTTCATCCCATTGCTTCTAGTCTTTCCTTGTGCAAATGAGAATAAAGATGATCCTTCTACAATGTGACAGCCCTTTAGATATTTGTAGACAGCTATTAAGTCTCCTCTCAGTCTTCTCTTCTGCAAGCTAAACATTCCCAAATCCTGCAACCTTTCCTCATAAGACAGGGTTTGCAGACCGGTCACCATTCTGGTCGCTCTTTTCTGAACTTGCTCCAGTTTGTTGATGTCTTTTTTAAAATGTGGTGCCCAAAACTGGACACAATATTCCAGATGAGGTCTGACCAAAGAGGAGTAGAGGGCAATAATGACTTCACGTGATCTAGACTGTATGCTTCTGTTAATACATCCTAGAATTGCATTTGCCTTTTTTGCTGCTGCATCACACTGTTGACTCATATTCAGTCTGTGATCTATTAGTATACCCAAGTCTTTTTCACATGTGCTGTTGCTTAGCCCTATTCCTCCCATTCTGTATATGCTTTTTTCATTTTTATTGCCCAGATGTAGTACTTTGCATTTCTCCCTGTTAAAAACCTTTCTGTTAGTTGCTGCCCACTGCTCCAGTTTATTTATATCTTTTTGAATCCTCTCTCTCTCGTCTCTAGTATTAGCTATCCCTCCTAGCTTTGTGTCATCAGCAAATTTAATCAGTTTACCCTCAATTCCTTCATCTAAATCGTTGATAAAGATGTTGAACAATACAGGGCCCAGGACAGAGCCCTGTGGTACCCCACTTGAGACATTCTTCCAACTGGATGTGCAGCCATTTACGACCACTCTTTGGGTCCGATCACTAAGCCAGTTATGAATCCACCTAACCGTTGCCTTGTCCATTCCATACTTAGTCATTTTTTCAATAAGGATTGTATGAGAGACTTTGTCAAATGCTTTGCTGAAGTCAAGATATACTATATCTACAGCATTTCCTTGATCCACCCAATCAGTGATTCCGTCATAGAAGGAAATTAAGTTAGTCTGACATGACTTATTAGTTACAAACCCATGCTGACTCTGTTTAATCACTTCATTCTTATCCAGGTATTGACATACATGTTGTTTAATAATTTGTTCAAAGATCTTTCCTGGTATAGAAGTCAGACTCACCGGCCTATAGTTGCCTGGGTCCACCTTCTTCCCCTTTTTGAAGATAGGAACAACATTTGCTCTTCTCCAGTCTTCTGGCACTTCTCCTGTTCTCCAAGAATTTTCAAAGATTATGGAGAGGGGTTCAAAAATTTCTTCTGCTATCTCCTTCAGTACTCTGGGGTGTAATTCATCTGGACCTGGAGACTTGAATTCATTTAGGTTAGCTAAGTGTTTCCTCACTATCTTCTGTTTATAGATATCCTGGATTCTTCTATTCCCTTAATAGGACAGTGAAGAACAGTTGATGTTACATTTCCTTTCTGAGAGAAAGCAGATGCAAAATAGGAATTTAAAAGTTCAGCCTTCTCAACATCCTGTCTTACCATTTCATCATTTTCATCCTGTAAAAATCCTATAGCATCTTTGACTTTTCTTTTACTTTTGACATATCCCCAAAATCCTTTATTATTGCTTTTGACATCTCTTGCAAGCCTCAATTCATTTTCAGCTTTAGATAATCTGATTTGTGCCCTGCAGCTTCTGCAGACAGCATTATATTCTTCTTTAGATATGCCTCCCTCTTTACATTTTATAAACATTTTTTCTTCCTTTTTAGCATGTGCTTAAGTTCTGTGTTCATCCATCCTGGTTTCCTTAAATGCTTCATATTCTTCCCTCTTTTCGGAATTGTTAACAATTGTGCTTTGAGAATTTCATTTTTCAAGATTTCCCATCCTTCCTGGACATTTTTGTCTTTAAGGATATCCAGCCATTGGATCCCTCCAATTCTCTTTCTGAATCCCTTAAAATCTGCCTTTCTGAAATCTAACCTTGACGTCTGAGTCTTCACAGGTCTTCCGCCTCTAGTTATCCAAAATTCTAAAATAGCATGAATTTTGGTCACCATGCTGCCCCATGGGTGCTTCACCACCAGCAGGCTGTGCACCGATCTATGGGATGGGACCAAAAGGCTTTTAGTCTCTGAGTCCTCAGACAAGAGACCGGCGAGGGCGGCCGTTCACTGTGGGACATTTCTGACCCGTCCACGTGCTAGAAAACATCAGGTAATAATCTCCATGACACGGTCTCCAGAGCTCGGTGCACAAGTGTCCTAGATCCATCCCATTCTTGAATGGAGCAGAGGTGCACAGGCTTACCCTCCACTGCATTCATTGTCTATGGGACTGTCTGGAAATAATGGAGCTCTGCTTTTCCAGATGGTCCCATAAACAATGAATGGAGCAGAGGTGTGCAGGCTTATCCTCCACTGTATTTATTGTTTACGGGACTGTATGAATTTGTTCTGAGAAATAGTATAGCCTCCATCAGATCCTCCTTCACAGATGACCTCACATCTGACCTCATTATTTTAAGGCCAGAGAACAACCTCTCTACAGTAACTTGGGTTGGAGGCAAAGCAGTAACCACATGGGAACACTTTCTATGGGAGTGGAATCTTTTTCCCTGCGGCAACGCTTTGCCTGCTCCAGTCATCCACATACTTGTCGAAATCAAACTACTCATCTGATAAGGATGAAGAAACGGCAGCGGCAGCACTGGCAGGACCCGAGTTCTCCTGCTCTTGGCCGTCCTGTAGCCCACTCATCCTAACTGCTCCCTCAGAGCTTCTTTTCCTTTAGTAAGCTGTTGATCATCCAGCAGTATACGATGACTCGGGTCCACATAAACAGCTGCCAGAAGAAGTTTATTTTCCATTAGCTGTGTCTCTCTCCGTTTCATTGAAGCATTAATGCCATCTGCGGTTAAACCTCCTCTTTGGGACAGACAAAATAGCAAGTTCTTCACTCCTTTATAATAATGCCAGGAGGTAAATCCTCAGCTTGTAATTTTTTAGTCGCTGTAAATGGATGATGAAGCAATTCCTTCAATTCAGCCACCTGTGTCCATTGTGTTACCTGAGGGTCGGCCATATCTACAAGGAAGGGTCTCAGCTCAAGCAATCGCTCAATCATTAAATAAGTGCTGCCCCACCGAGTGGCTTCTTCCACAGTTGCCCCTTTTCCAGCACGTCTCTTCAGGATGGAATCAATTTTTGGGGTTCTGGCAGCTGTCAAGAAATAGGACTTTTTTTTTTATTGTTCTAGTCACACATACAGAGCTATTGGCTCCAGCTCCTTGGTTTCTGATTGACATGCTGGGCCCTTCCTCCATTATTTTTGTGTTGCCCAGGCATATAGCTGCAGTTTTCTCTGCCTGTATGATTCCAGCCACCTCCCTCCAGCTAAATACACTGGTGTAATGTAGGCTGCTGACCAGCCATTGTTAAAAAGCACATGGTCCCTTTGTTCCTTCAAACCGGTATATAATAGCGCAGATTAGGCATAGAAGTAGGAAACGTTTATTTTTGGAATCTACATCATAAAAGCTATCCACAGGTGGGTTTTGAAATGTCGGCAATCCCCAGAATCTGAGAAACTGATTTCTACCCGACCGAGCCACCAGAGGTGCATCTAGGCTTTCTGGCACCCGGGTCAAGAATTCGGTTCGCCCCCCGCACACATGCGACTTGCACACTTAGTCATGTACCGAGGAGCTGCTCTCCCTAATGCTCTCAAGATTCAGTGAAAAAGAAGAGAGAAGCAGGAGAGAAGCTCGTTGTCACAGGACCATGTTAAGTATGAGAGTCGCATATTAGTGAAGTGTCCGTGTGATGACTACTGGAACCTGCAGAGCTGAGTCCTGACATTGCAGCTTCTGAATTCTCACAACGAATGCACTGCACACTTTTAGGATTCTCCCTTGCCGATGTACAGTCATGTCAGCACAAGCATGTGATTTATATACTTCTGGCCACATTCCGACTAGACGTGCCCGGCCTCGCTCCGTTCATTTTCATTGAGTGAGGCCACACACGTCTAGTCAGCATGTGACCGCATGTATGTAAATTACCGGCACGAGAGAATCCTGACAGCGTTCAGTGAGCACTGTGAGAATTCAGAAGTCTGCAGTCACATAGAATGACTGTAGACTAAGCACAAACCTGGACAACCCCTATAATGCTCCTAACATAAATCAAAATATGAGAATTAGTCAGTGTCACAAATAATATTTATATCCAGGTACCTTATAGATGATGACGTCGTCTCTGGAGTCGTTCTCCTTTTCTTCTTCTTGTCCAGACCCCATGATGAGTTCTCATCCACATTTCGTCTCTGCAGACTTCCATCTTCTCCGGTCTTCTGCAGCAACTCTCCACACAATGCCCTTAAAGATAGAAGTGTCATTATAATGTTCCTGAATAAAAAATATCTGCAATATACTGTCCCCTCACACTATTTCCCTCCCTCCTCATACTGTCCCCTCTAACATCCCACCTGTTCACCATACTGTCTCCTCTTATATTTACCCCCTCACTCTCTATACTGTCTGCTCACACATATCCCTGACTCCCCATACTGTGTCTGCACACATCCCATCACCCTCACTCCCCATACTGTGTCCACTTACTTTCACCTGTTCGCTCCCCATACTGTCTGCACCCATCCCCCCACTCACCATACTGTGTCTGCACCCATCTCCCATATTGTTTCCTCATACATGCCCTCATACGTACATACATACTCTTCATTTTGTGTCCTCAAATCTCCCCACACATATTAAATCCCCCCATCCCCACTCCAAATCCCACCATCCCCATTCCAAATCTCCCCACATTAAATAACCTCCCATCGCCATTCTAAATTCCTCCCACACATTAAATAACCCCCCGTCCCTACTCCAAATCTCCCCACACATTAAGTATCCCCATCCCCACTCCAAATCCCCCACACATTAAATAACCCCCCATCCCCACTCCAAATCCCCCCACATATTAAGTATCCCCAGCCCCACTCAATAACCCCCCATACCCACTCCAAATCCCCCCACACAAAGTACCCCTCATCCCTACTCCAAATCTCCCCACATTAAATTACCCCCATCCCCACTCTAAATTCCTACCACATTAAGTAACCCCCGTCCCTACTCCAAATCTCCCCACATACTAAGTATCCCCATCCCCACTCCAAATCCCCCCACACATTAAATAACCCCCATCCCCTCTCCACTTCCCCCTACACATTAAGTATCCCCACTCAATAACCCCCCATCCCCACTCTAAATCCCCCCCACACATAAAGTACCCCTCATCCCTACTCCAAATCTCCCCACACATTAAATAACCCCCATCCCCACTCCAAATCCCCCCACACATTGTGTACACCCCCACATAAAGTAATCCCTCATCCCCACTCCAAATCCACATTATGTACACCCCCCACTCCAAATCCCCCCCACACAAAGTAATCCCCCTTCCCCACTCCAAATCTCCCCACACATTATGTACACCCCCCACAAAGTAATCCCCCCATCCCCACTCCAAATCCTCCCACACATTATGTACACCCCCCACTCCAAATCCCCCCACACAAAGTAATCCCCCATCCGCACTCCAAATCTCCCCACATTAAATAACCTCCCATCCCCACTCTAAATTCCTCCCACACATTAAATAACCCCCGTCCCTACTCCAAATCTCCCCACACATTAAGTATCCCCATCCCCACTCCAAATCCCCCCATACATTAAATAACCCCCCATCCTCACTGCAGATCCCCCCACACATTAAGTATCACCAGCCCACTCAATAACCCCCCATACCCACTCCAAATCCCCCACCACATAAAGTACCCCTCATCCCTACTCCAAATCTCCCCACATTAAATAACCCCCCATCCCCACTCTAAATTCCTCCCACATTAAATATCCCCCGTCTTTACTCCAAATCTCCCCACATATTAAGTATCCCCATCCCCACTCCAAATACCCCCACACATTAAGTATCCCCATCCCCACTCAATAAGCCCCCCATCGCCACTCCAAATCCCCCCACACAAAGTACCCCTCATCCCGACTCCAAATCTCCCCACACATTAAATAACCTCCCATCCCCACACATTGTGTACACCCCCACTCCAAATCCCCCACAAAGTAATCCCCCCATCCCCACTCCAAATCTCCCCACACATTATGTACACCCCCCACTCCAAATCTCCCCACAAAGTAATCCCCCATCCCCACTCCAAATCCTCCCACACATTATGTACGCCCCCCACTCCAAATCCCCCCCCATCTCCCATCTTGTGTCTTGAGCTCCACAGTGGAGCACTTACCACCAATGTTCGCTCTGGGTGCTGGCGAGTGACGTCAGCGTGATCACATGACCCGATCACGTTGCTGGCGTCGCTCTGACCCGGTGGTCAGAGCTTCAATTGTACTGACATCTGTACAATTGTGATCCCTGGGAGTCGGTGCGCTGCAGCTTCTTTTCGCTGGCTGTCAAGTTGAACTGCCGATTCCCAGTCCGGGGGTGGCAGAACGCAGCCGCCAGGGGAGACCCCGCGGACCACCACATTAGGCAACCCTGCTACGCCACCCTGCTGGCTGCACCCGTGGCACATGCACGGGCTGCCTCCCCTAGATATGCCTCTGTGAGCCACACAGCCACAGCATGTTTAGACTTAAATGAAAGGTAATTTCATAATAAGGAAAATGGTAGTCCTGCCATCACTCTGCGAGCCTCACGGCCAGAGTTATGGCTCTCATAAGATTGTTAGTAACTTTCAAAAGGGGAGTGCATTCCATAAGTCCGCCCACCCAGTGAGGTCACCCAGGGGAATGCATAAAACTAGGGGGCTCAAGTAGGAAGTTGTCTTTTTGCTTGGGGACCAGCTGTGCATTTTGAGCTGCCGTTCTGGGAAGGTCCCCTCCCCCTACTCCACATGGCGTACCATTGACTGATAAGTATAAGTTCTCATTTTAATCCATTCTTATTTTGTAATTGTCTGTATATACTGTAGTTGTCTCTCTTTGTAACATCTTTTGTACTTTTGTAAACACTGCTTATTCTTTTTGGAGTAAAATTTACTAGTTGTTTTCCTTGCCCTATAAACGTATTGCCATGGCCTCTGAGCTCAAATTACGCTACCTAGTTCTATTAATATATAACTAGGAGCTGGTGGCAGTGAAGTGTTCTGAGGATTTGGGAGATTCTGGCAGTGACGGAACGCAGGTTTTACATGTGTATTTCCTGCCTGAGACTGGGGACATACATACCGCCCTCAATGCAGAGTGCCCAATAGCCAGTGCACGGCCGGCAGCCTTTCTGGCAACTCTTTATCCTAGGTGTAGTGATCTGACTGACCTGAGGGTAAGGGGGGGCGCCAGAGAGATGCAAGTTCCAAACCAGAACTGGAAGTGGGATATAATAAATCCCTGACGAACTGAGGGCACTACACAACTACAGTTCATGACAGCAGCAATAGCCAATTTCCTCACTTTGCTAATCAGAGTTCCAGCATGTCCCTCTTGCAGTCTGTCTCTTATTGCAGGATGTAGCGTGTGCACAGCGCATGTGATGAATAGGAAAGAGGTGTGAAGCAGCTTCAACAAGATCATCTCCATCAGTCGTGTTCATGCCCAGCGGTGCCCAGAGAAGCAAAGAGAAACTGGTATAAATGTATGTGGGAGAAAGAGGGACGAAGCGGCCCCGAGAGACGACAGTCAGGTCCTCTGCAGCCGCACTGTGCTCTGTAACATGGATGGCTGATAGATGATGGAGATGGGTGATGGAAGCATTATGGATAGATAGGATTGAAGCAGAGATTATAGAAGAAAGCTACCGAACTTTGATATCACAATGATTACATGGGTATTCCTTCCCAGTTTACCATTTTTGCCATATTTATGTCAAGTAATCCAGTCCTGCAAACGCATATGTATGATGCCATATACAAAGCGCCGCCTGTCACGATATGTAGCGACCCCACAGGGGGTAGCTCAGCGGACGGCACGACACACACACACACACAACGGGATGGAAATGGGGAGAGGAAGGCCCTACTGATAGGGATATGAGGGATGGACACCTCCTGCTCAAACCTGAGACTGACCCTGCACTCCCCTAACGCCCTAAGTGGGTCCTTCCCCCCACCGCCGTCAGGAACCTCGCCCATCGCTGTCACCTAGCACTGCCCTGGCTAATGCTATGGCTGCAAGGGTGCTAGCTTCATCACTGCAGATGGAACGACACAGAGAACAGTGACAAACACGAGACAGACGAGGACAAAGACACCAAACTTAGCTTAACAGCCTTCTCTGGTGCAAAGCACCGCACAGCAGAAGAAAAGCACCCAGACCACAAAACCAGCTGAGACACCACAGCAGCCAGAGAGCTCCTTCCTCCAGGCTTGGTCACTATAGAATGCTCTATCACCGACAGCCAGCTGATGCATCAGGTGACTATGGAAAGGATGGTGGAGCGGTCACCACTTACAGTTGTGGCCAAAAGTATTGACACCCCTGCAATTCTGTCAGATAATACTCAGTTTCTTCCTGAAAATGATTGCAAACACAAATTCTTTGGTATTATTATCTTCATTTAATTTGTCTTAAATGAAAAAACACAAAAAGAATTGTCCTAAAGCCAAATTGGATATAATTCCACACCAAACATAAAAAAGAGGGTGGACAAAAGTATTGGCACTGTTCTAATTTGTGTAATTAACAGCACCTGTAACTTACCTGTGGCACCTAACAGGTGTTGGCAATAACTAAATCACACTTGCAGCCAGGTGACATGGATAAAAGTTGACTCCACCTCTGTCCTGTGTCCTTGTGTGTACCACATTGAGCATGGAGAAAAGAAAGAAGACCAAAGAACTGTCTGAGGACTTGAGAAACCAAAGTGTGAGGAAGCATGAGCGATCTCAAGGCTACAAGTCCATCTCCAAATTTTGCAGCATAATGTACAGTCATGGCCAAAAGTTTTGAGAATGACACAAATATTAATTTTTACAAAGTCTACTGCTTCATTTTTTCTAATGGCAATTTGCATATACTCCAGAATGTTATAAAGAGTGATCAGCTTAACAGCAATTACTTGCAAAGTCAATATTTGCCTAGAAAATTAACTTTATCCCCCAAAACACATTTCAACATCATTGCAGCCCTGCCTTAAAAGGACCAGCTAACATCGTTTCAGTGATTGCTCCATTAACACAGGTGTGGGTGTTGATGAGGACAGAGCTGGAGATCAATCTGTCATGATTAAGTAAGAATGACACCACTGGACACTTTAAAAGGAGGCTGGTGCTTGGCATCATTGTTTCTCTTCTGCTAACCATGGTTATCTCTAAAGAAACACGTGCAGTCATCATTGCACTGCATAAAAATGGCCTAACAGGGAAGAGTATCGCAGCTAGAAAGATTGCACCTCAGTCAACAATCTATCGCATCATCAAGAACTTCAAGGAGAGAGGTTCCCTTGTTGCCAAAAAGGCTCCAGGGCGCCCAAGAAAGACCAGCAAGCGTCAGGACCGTCTCTTAAAAGTGTTTCAGCTGCGGGATCGGGCTACCAGCAGTGCAGAGCTTGCTCAGGAATGGCAGCAGGCAGGTGTGAGTGCATCTGCACGCACTGTGAGGCGGTGACTCTTGGAGCAAGGCCTGGTCTCAAGGAGGGCAGCAAAGAAGCCACTTCTCTCCAGGAAAAACATCATGGACAGACTGATATTCTGCAAGAGGTACAGGGAGTGGACTGCTGAGGACTGGGGTAAAGTCATTTTCTCTGATGAATCCCCTTTTCGATTGTTTGGGACATCTGGAAAACGGCTTATTCGGAGAAGACCAGGTGAGCGCTACCACCAGTCTTGTCTCATGCCAACTGTCAAGCATCCTGAAACCATTCATGTGTGGGGTGGCTTCTCAGCCAAGGGAATGGGCTCTCTCTCAGTCCTGCCTAAAAACACAGCCATGAATAAAGAATGGTACCAGAATGTCCTCCAAGAGCAACTTCTCCCAACCGTCCAAGAGCAGTTTGGCGATCAACAATGCCGTTTTCAACATGATGGAGCACCTTGCCATAAAGCAAAGGTGATAACTAAATGGCTCAGGGAACAAAACATAGAGATTTTGGGACCATGGCCTGGAAACTCCCCAGATCTTAATCATATTGAGAACTTGTGGTCAATCATCAAGAGACGGGTGGACAAACAAAAACCTTCAAATTCAGACAAAATAAAAGCATTGATTTTGCAAGAATGGACTGCTATCAGTCAGGATTTGATCCAGAAGTTGATTGAGAGCATGCCAGGGAGAATTGCTGAGGTCCTGAAGAAGAAGGGTCAACACTGCAAATATTGACTTGCTGCATTAACTCATTCTAACTGTCAATATAACCTTTTGTTACTCATAATATGATTGCAATTATATTTCTGTATGTGATAAAAACATCTGACAAACACATAAAAACCAGAGGCCAGCAGATCATGTGAAAATATAATATTTGTGTCATTCTCAAAACTTTTGGCCATGACTGTAGGGCCCAGTGTGAGAAAGCTGGGTCTCCCTCAGAGGTCATGGGTCTTCCAGCAGGACAATGACCCAAAACACACTTCAAAAAGCACTAGAAAATGGTTTGAGAGAAAGCACTGGAGACTTCTAAGGTGGCCAGCAATGAGTCCAGACCTGAATCCCATAGAACACCTGTGGAGAGATCTAAAAATGGCAGTTTGGAGAAGGCACCCTTCTAATATCAGGGGCCTGGAGCAGTTTGCCAAAGAAGAATGGTCTAAAATTCCAGCAGAGCATTGTAAGAAACGCATTGATAGCTACCGGAAGCGGTTGGTCGCAGTTATTTTGGCTAAAGGTTGTGCAACCAAGTATTAGGCTGAGGGTGCCAATACTTTTGTCTGGCCCATTTTTGGAGTTTTGTGTGAAATGATCAATGTTTTGCTTTTTGCTTCATTCTCTTTTGTGTTTTTTCATTTAAGACAAATTAAATGAAGATAATAATACCAAAGAATTTGTGTTTGCAATCATCTTCAGGAAGAAACTGAGTATTATCTGACAGAATTGCAGGGGTGTCAATACTTTTGGCCACAACTGTACATCAGCTGACCTAGACACTCTGCAGTTGCAGCAGGGTTCCAGCAGGGGAAAATGACATCAACCCCCACTGGTCCTGAAAAGGAAAAAAGCTCCATTTAAATAAAAGTGGAACCCGAGCTGCCACAAATCCAAAACTGGATGGTGACACCGCCTTATCCTGGCACTGGGTCAGTGGACGGTTCACCACCGGGTCCGGCCGGTCCCATATCTTTATTCTCCAGTGCAGGTTTGTATGTGAGCTGCGGTTATATACTACATATTGTTATAGTAGATAATTTTCTGGACTGCAGGAGAGTTTAGATCTCGACCTCGTATAAATATCACACCTCAAAAAAAAAATTGTCTACATTTAGATTGTTGATAATTGTTATCATTGTGCAAAGAGGAGACGATCACATCAGCTGCATGACCGGCTCCAGGATGAGCATAAACTACAGAGAAGAAAAATCAGAAGATCCACCATGCTCGACCAGTATGGGGAGGTACAAACAACGAGCCGCAATGTAGCTTCATTCTTCACTCAGGGTTATTGTCACTAATGGATGAACATCCAGCCAGAAAGAGGAGAACCCCAAATGTCAGTGTCACTATCATATATCCCAAGAACCAGTGTGTAATTATTCTGTTACGTAATTGTCAGCATCATTACTCCCAAGTCAAGGTATCAGTGTCATTACCCTGTACCCAAAGTGTTAGTGTCATTATGCTGTGACCCAAGTGTCAGTGTCATTATGTACTGTTTGGAGGAGGGAGAATGAAGCATACACTGAAAGGAACACCCTGCCTTCAGTGAAGCATGGCTGGGGGCTTGGGGATGTCTACAGTAAAGCATAGTGGGAGCTTATTGATTCCTACAGTGATGCATGGTGGTGGCTTGGTGATGCTTATAGTGTAGCACAGTGGCAGTTGCTGGGTAATACAGTGGCAGTTACCAGCTAGTACAGTGGCTCAGCGGTTAGCAATGGAGTGATTGGTTCAACTCTGACCAACAATAATGAGATTCCACCTCTCAGGAACACTTCAGAAATTAAAATCAATTAACAGATTTGATGCCTTGGGCGTCTAGCTTTCTCTTTCATGATCTTGCCATTGCTGCTGGTAGTCATATTGATACCCTACCTATAAATAATCTCCTGGGCAGCATGGTGGCTCAGTGGTTAGTAGTGTTGTTGAAGTCATGGGTTCAGCTTGGACAGAGCACGCTGAGATTCCACCTCTCAGGCACACTAATAATTGAAGTGAGCGGCTGCCATGGGAACTAGTTTCTCTCCTCACACCCTTCTCTTAGGTGTTGGAAGTCATTTTCATCACTTAGCCAGTGAGCAGCTCTTGGACAGCACGGTGGCTGGGTGGTTATGTTGGCAGTGGATTCATCTGTGTACAGTCCAGCTGTTCAACAGTGGAGATATATTTATTCATGGACACAGATAAGGCAGCTTACAACTGGTATTTCTTACAGCTCGGGATCTTAGCATCTCGTCTGCTGCCAGCTTGTAAAGTGAGAGCAGAACGTGCTCGAGCTACACACAGTGTGAACAGTGAGCGGGGACGTCCTGGGCTCTTATTTTTAGACACTGTATTATTGACAGTGTAACACTAGTGTTGGAGACAGAGACTCCTGCCCCAATAAACAGTAGCACATAGTAGCTGTAATATATGCAGTAATAAACATTATCCCGACAGGTTAGCATTGTAGGTTTCCACTGCTCGGGTTATTGGTTCAGTCTAACCAAGGACAATCATTCTCCACCAGGGACGGACTGGGGCTGAGATTCAGTCCTGGCATCTGAAATCCCACCTGACCCAGATGGGAGATATCACTAATGTTACCCTGGATGGAGGAAAGCAAGATTTACTACAAGACCAATATTTCCAATGACACCTGCTGGGGTAAGAGACGGCGTCAGCGACTTATTGCTCCATCACAACTCTTAGCAGTATGGCTGTCATGAGAACAACGAAGCAGACAAGGCGGCCCACGACCAGACAGGCCCGTCCGGCATTTGCCAGAATTACCAGATGGTCAGTCCGGACCTGGCTACAAGTGTCACATTCCTTGTGTCAGCCACTCATGACCAATAGACAACGCCAGAAGCGTCTTACCTGGGCCAAGGAGAAGAAGAACCGGACTGTGGTCAATGGTCCCAGAGTCTGGAGGAAGAGAGGAGGCCACAATCCGAGCTGCTGGAGGTCTAGTGTGAGGTCTCCACCATCAGTGATGGTTTGGGGAGCCATGTCATCTGCTGGTGTAGGTCCACTGTGTTTTATCAAGACCAAAGTCAGCGCAGCCGTCTACCAGGACATGTTAGAGCTCTTCATGCTTCCCTCTGCCGACAAGCTTTATGGAGATGGAAATGTCATTCTCCAGCAGGACTTGGCCCCTGTCCACACTGCCAAATGTACCAATACCTGGTGTACACACAACAGTATCACTGGGCCTGATTGGCAGCAAACTCGCCTGACCTTAACCCCATAGAGAATCTATGGAGTATTGTCAAGAGGAGGATGAGAGACACCAGACCCAACAATGCAGACGAGCTGAAGGCTTCTATCAAAGCGACCTGGGCTTCCATAACCCCTCAGCAGTGCCACAGGCTGATCGCCTCCATGCCACGCCGCATTGATGCAGTAATTGATGCAGAAGGAGCCCGGATCAAGTGCTGAGGGCATTTACTGATCATACATTTCAGTAGGACAACATTTCAGATTTTACAATCATTTTTCGAGCTGGTGTTATAAAGTATTCTAATCTACTGAGATAATGACTTTTGGGTTGTCATTGGCTGTAAGCCGTAATAATCACCATTACCAGAAATAAACCCGTGAGATAGATCACTCTGTGTGTAATGACTCTATAGACTAGAGGAGAGGCACTGTCTGTATTGGAGAACTGAAATAAATTCACTTTTTGATGATATTCTAATTTTGGGAGAAGCCCCTGTACAACCAAGAGCCACCTCACCGACACAGCCGGGAGAGCCACCTCACCGACACAGCCGGGAGAGCCACCTCACCGACACAGCCGGTGTCAAAACAATCAGGGGGCGAAAAGGAAAATCGGAAACAGGGAAATTAGTAACAAAGAACATCAGACCAGATGTGTCACAGAATTATCCATCGGACGCGATTACATCTCCAGGGGGGTTTATTGTGTAATTTATGTTGGAATAATTTTTATGTTCCTTTTTGTTCAATAAAGCATTAAACTACTGGTAAGTGGCAACCTGAGACGAGGGGGATTTACAGACATCACCGGACCCCCAGGATCGCAGATCATGATTAGGACTAAACTCACTTTGTCTCAAGGGGTCGCCCTGCATGGACGCTCAGTGCCTGACACTGTGTATATTAGTCTTCAGCACCGTGTATGCAGGTGATGAAGGGTGAGGAGGTGGGAGATGGCGCAAAGAGGTCGGGGGGGGGGGGGGGGGGGGGGGGGGGGCAGAGAAGTCGCAGTCAGGGGAGGGATGAAGTCGTGGTGTTGTGGGGGGGGGGGGGGTGTCACCAGCTGTCGCTCCTCAATATGGGGTCTTCTTGGCTCTGTCCCTTTGTTTTCTGGTTTAACCCTCGCTGTGCTGTGTAGTGCTGCTTTTTATCAGGACCATGAGATGGCACAGTGCACACGTGCTTTGTCTGCGGGTCCCGGTTTGGCCCACCGTCCTGGGAGCGGTGGATCCTGCGCTCCCTTCAGCCACCTCTGTATTTCTCGGCATCGCTCGGTCACGTCGGACAGCACAAAATATCATAGAACCGCGTCTCAGAAAAAGAAACATCTTTATGTAAATCTTACAAAAAAACAACTTGGGGAGGGGATCAGCGCCCCCAGTCACATGGGCGATAGCGCAGCTTCTCCGTCACCCGTGTCCAGCGCCTGTCCATGTACCGAGCGCAGCAGCGTCCATTGCGTGCGAGGCCCGAAGGTCACAACATCCGGAAAAAGTACAAGAAACCTCCCTGCAGCCGCCATCACCGGCAGTCACACGTCATCCTGACTGGGGGGCCGCAATCTTCCTCTTCGTCGCCTTCAGGAGACTCTGCTGCAGCACGGGGTACAGCCGCTGACAGCCCTCCATACACATCCGCACGGCCGCAGCCGGGCTGTCACCTTCCCACTCACCGCTGCACAGGAGGCCGGAGACCTGGACGAGGGGAGACATCAGGTGACACATTGCAACAGCAACCAAAGGACAGCCCCCCAGTATACAGGAACTCCCCCCACCCGCCCCCCAGTATACAGGAGCTCCCCCCATTATACAGGCGCTCCCCCGCCCTCCCCCCATTATACAGGAGCTCCCCCCAGTATACAGGAACTCCCCCCATTATACAGGCGCTCCCCCACCCTCCCCCCAGTATACAGGAACTCCCCCCATTATACAGGCGCTCCCCCGCCCTCCCCCCAGTATACAGGAGCTCCCCC